>NW_027532250.1:5952346-5981390 GCF_008692635.1 Crocuta crocuta
AGAGCCCGACGCGGGGCTCGAACCCACGAACCGCGAGATCATGACCTAAGCGAAAGTCGGACGCTTAACCGACTAAGCCACCCAGGCGCCCCGATCTGCTATTGTTCTAAGTCCCTTGAGCTGGAGGCCAGGGGTCCCTGAGTCTCCTGCTCACTGCTCGTGGGCTCTAGGACCAAACCTCTGAGCTACGTCATGAACCCACCCACCGTACCTCCGTTCAATACTCTCATTGTCTCTCATCTGTGTGGTGGAAGGACCTTCCTCCCTGGTCTTCCCCTCCACTCCCACTCCCTCCGGCCCGTTCTCCAACTGTAGCCAGGGTAGAGCTGACTGAACCCAGCGCAAATCCCATGAGTCCCCTATTCAAGATGGCGTGGTGTTCCCTATGGACCGTCACATGCTGGCCTCAAGGCCACCCCACATGCATGAGCATCTTCCTCTCCAGGCTCCTCATACTGGACCCTCCTCCTTGCTCAGCACCCTCTGGCACCAAGGGCTTTGGTTCTTTTTGCTCACCCAGCTACCTATAAGACCATGCCAAATTTCCTCTCTTTCTGGAATGTTCTTTCCGCCCGCCTCACCCAGGGACTTCAACCTGCAGGTTTCAGCTCAGAGGTCCCCTCCTCGGAGAAGCCCCCTTGCACTCACCCTACCTCCTCGCAGTAGTGCTGCGTCTTTTCTTCCTACTGGTCGTCCTGGGGTGTGATGGCATCTCTTCACATCTTTGGGAGTGACTATTTCACTGACACCCATCTTCCTGCAGTAGAGCATGGCTTCCACAGGGACGGGCACCATGTCTGCTCTTGCTTACCGTTGCGTTCCAGGGCTAACCACGGGGCTTGGGATATACTAGGTAGTCCGGTAATAATTTTGTTGTTCAAAGGAAGGAGAAGAGAGGGCTCGGGGCATGTTGGCTGTTGTTGTCGTTGTCGTTGTTGACACCATTTGGTGAGGATGTTGAGCGAGGCGGCAGATGGGGGCAGATTGGGTGGGATGGTGGAAGGGGCCACAAGGCTAAACTAGGGCTTTGGGGCTGGACCAGAAGGTAGGATGGTAGATATTGATGACCCCTCAGAGGCTGCCTGGGGTGGCTGAGTCTTGCCAGGGCTGCCATTTGACAGGGAAAAAGGAGAGCCCCTGCCTGTATGTCAAGGCAATACACTGACTCCTGCCTGCCCACCCACAAGGAAGTGAGGAAGACTCAACCAATCGGAAGCACCGAGTGTGGAGGGGTGAAAAGCACCCACTCAAGAGTCACTGGGATCATCCCTGCGGGCGATCTCCCCCAACTTACGGACCAACCCTGACCTCAGTCTGGAAAGACAGCGATAATCAGAGGTCCCACCTCAGGGGGTGTTGCCTAGATTAGATTGGTCAATGCATCGATAGCATCAGGCATCGGTAAGCAGTTCAGGAAGTGGGATGTCCCATTGTGCAAGCCGGTCATGAGCCATAAAGGACAACCTAGGGAAGCAGAGTGAGAAATCAAGCAAAGCAGGACAGCAGGGAAGGTGAGTTAGTACCTGCAAGGGGAGGGGTGGGCCGAAAGGTCTGTTTCTAACCGAACCACCAGAGCACCAACGTATCCGGCCCCAAAATGTGGAGACTTGATCATTTATCCAGTGGTTCTTTTTTCCCTTATTTGTTGCGTTCGCCGCCATGCTGCCCGGAACAGTGGCCGGAACAGTGCCTGGCACGGCACATGCGTCTTGCGCCCCAGGTCCTCACATGAGATCCCAGCCTGGCCAGGCACAGAGCAGGCGCTCAATAAATAGTAGTTGAGTGACTGAATCCAGATATGTAGAAACAACCCGATCTCGGAGTTAAGATTTTCTCCCAGATGTTTTGACCTCAGGTTTGAGCAGCCTCAGGCTAATTTGGTGACAGCTTCTCTGATCTTTGTGTCCCAGAAAACAAACATGATGATCACCTGCACTTTGGTGATAATATTGCTCTCCGGCCTGTCTGGAACCTTCTTTCTCTGCCTTTGCAGTCCTTGCCAGAACATCTAAAAGAACTGTATTTGCTTTGCGTGCGCCACGATTGTGAAATAGGTCACGCGAGCAAGTGAGAGAGAAGGGAGAGAGAGACGATTGGCTACTGTCGTGGGAGATAATTTCCACGTAGAAAAGATAATAGAAGGGCCAGCCTCCTCAATGTTTTCATCCTGCTCTGACCTGCTTGCCAGCTAATTTAGTTCCACGGTTGCCCTTTACATCAAAAGCAAGGTTATGTTGGGGCGCCTGGGTGGCTTAGTCGGTTAAGCGTCCGGCTTTCGCTTAGGTCATGATCTCGCAGTTCGTGGGTTCGAGCCCCGCGTCGGGCTCTGTGCTGACTGCCAGCTCAGAGCCTGGAGCCTGTTTCAGTCTGTGACTCCCTCTCTCTCTGACCCTCCCCTGCTCACGCTGTCTCTCTCTCTCTCCTAGAAATAAATAAAACATTTTAAAAAAAATCTAAAAAAAAAAACAAAAGCAAGGTTATGCCGTTTGAAAACTTTGGGACTTGCTGCCTTTGCATTCCTGCGAACATTTCTTTGTTTGCTCCTGTTTGTTTTAAATGTTTTAAAAAACACACACACACACAACTTTTCAAATTTAATTTTTTTTAACTTTTACATTTCTATCTCCACAGAAGGTTTTGGAAAAATATTCAGGGGCGTGTGGGTGGCTCAGTCCGTTAAGCGTCCGATTCAGGCTCAGGTCATGATCTCGTGGTTCATGAGTTCAAGCCCTACATCGGGCTCTGTGCTGACAGCTCAGAGCCTGGAACCTGCTTCGGAATCTGTGTCTCCCTCTCCCTCCCTCTCTGCCCCTCCCCAGCTCATGCTCTGTCTCTCTCTCTCTCCCTCAAAAATAAATATAGAAAACATTTTTTAAAAATTAAAAAAAAGAAAAATATTAAAATTGTCAAATAGGTGATACGTGCACATGATCCAAAACCTACACAGAATAGGTATCATGGAAAGATGCCTCCAGGTCTCCGCCCTTCTCCACCCCGGCCCCTCCCCCATAATCTCCATTCTGGCAGGACATTGCCAAACAAATGTACTTCTCGTTTCTTTGACCCTCCATAGCATACTGCACACTTCTTTCCCCCTGCAGCTTGCTTTTTTCTCTTTGTCACATTACCTTGAAGATCATTTTATATGCTTCTAGGAGCTTCCTCATTAATTTTTTTTTTCAGTGAGCTCTATGCCCAACGTGGGGTTTGAACTCACAACCCTGAGATCAAGAGTCACATGCTCCTCTGACTGAGCCAGCCAGGTGCCCTTCTTTCTTTCTTCCTCCCTCCCTCCCTCTTTCTTTCCTTCTTTCTTTCTTTCTTTCTTTCTTTCTTTCTTTCTTTCTTCCTTCCTTCCTTCCTTCCTTCCTTCCTTAAATGAAGTGGGGTTGACTCCGCTTCCTCTTTCTCTGAAACAACCACATCATATTCCATTGCATGAATGGACCATAAACTCCAGTCCTCTGTGGATGAATATGTGTGGTGCTTCCTATCTTTTGCTATTTAGCTGCAGGTAATCTGAAGCTCCCAAGATGTCTTAGATATGTACGCAGGCATATTCCACACCCTCTGTTGTGTTTGATTAAACGATACATGTTTTTTATTTTAAAAACTTCCAGCAATACAGATGTATATAAAGTAAAATTCTCGTCTTAAGGTACAATAATTACTCAGCCCTACTTCTTACACACTGGAGTTATTTTTTTTAATGTTTTTTATTTATTTCTAGGAGAGAGAGAGAGACAGCGTGAGCAGGGGAGGGTCAGAGAGAGAGGGAGTCACAGACTGAAACAGGCTCCATTATTTTTTTTTTAATATTTATTTATTTATTTTGAGAGAGAGAGTCCAAATGGGGGAGGAACAGAAAGAGGGAGACAGAGAATCCCAGGCAGGCTTGGCACTGTCATCGTAGAGCTCAACATGGGGCTCAGTCCGACTAACTGGAAGATCACGACCTGAACGGAAATCAAGGGTCGCATGCTCAACCAACTGAACCACCCAGGTGCCCCTGAAACTTACTTCTTAAATGTAATAATATGATTAGGCATTTTTCCCTATTGTTACTTATAGTTTTAACCCTTTCTTTTAAATAAAATTTTTTACTTAATGTTTATTTATTTCATGAGAGAGAGAGACAGAGTGCGAGTAGGGGAGGGTCAGAGAGAGGGAGACACAGAATCCGAAGCAGGTTCCAGGCTCTGAGCTGTCAACACAGAGCCCGACATGAGGCTCGAACCCCCAAACCATGGGATCATGACCTGAGGTGAAGTCAGACACTCAACCGACTGTGCCACCCAGGCACCCCTTAACCCTTTCTTTTAAATTTGTTTTTATTTTTTTTTTAATTTTTTAATGCTTTATTTATTTCTAGGAGAGAGAGAGGGGGAGAGACAGCGTGAGCAGGGGAGGGTCAGAGAGAGAGGGAGTCACAGACTGAAACAGGCTCCAGGCTCTGAGCTGGCAGTCAGCACAGAGCCCGACGCGGGGCTCGAACCCACCAACCGCGAGATCATGACCTAAGCGAAAGTCGGACGCTTAACCGACTAAGCCACCCAGGCGCCCCAAAATTTGCTTTTATTTTTAAGAGCTGTATAGTGTTCCAGAATATGACCAAAACACACTGTCTTTAACCATTCTTCTATTGATCTGGTCAAAGCTTTCAAATAATTTATTTCATAAGGAATAACATTTACAGCACATTACGAAAGGTAAATACAATATGACAAAGGAGGAATTCCATGTAGCAATCATGAGGAAGGAGTCTCATTTAGTATCATCAATACATCAGGAAATTAGGGTGGTAACACCTTAATCAAGGGGTCAAGGTTAACATCACTGATAAGACACGTGGACAACAGGAAGCCCTGAATAAGATGCACTGGAAAGGGCATATCCCTTCTATAGTGTTTTTGCCAAAAATGCATAACCTCTTTCAAACCATGAGACATCAGATAATCTCCACCTAAGGGGCATTTTACAAAATAAATGAGGAGTATTTGAGTCTCAAAGTCATGGAAAACAAGGAAAGATCAAGGAGCTGTCACAGGTGTGATGTGGGATCCCATCTTGGATCCTGAAATAGAAAGTGGGGGAAAACCTCTGTGGGGAAACTGTTGAAATTGGAATAAAATCTGTAGTTTAGTTAATATCATTGTATCAGTGTTGATAGTAATGTGCCAGTGTTAATTTCCTGATGTTGGTCATTATAGTATCGCCATGTAAGATCGTGGTTCCTGGGTGGCTCAATCCGTTGAGCATCCAACTCTCGATTTCGGCTCAGGTCATGATCTCAAGGTCGTGAGATCAAGCCTTGTGTTGGGCTCCGTGCTGAGCATGGAGCCTGTTTATTATTCTCTCCCCTTCCCTCTCCCCCCCTCTCCCTCTCTCCCACTGTCTCCTTCTGCTTCTCCCCTGCTTGCTCTTTCTAAAAAAAAGAAAAACTTTTTTTTCAAAGATGTTAACATAGGGGAAAGTGGTGAAAGGTATGAAGGAATCTCTGTAGATGCACCTGGCTGGCCCAGTCATTGGAGTGTGCAACTCTTTTTTTTTTTTAATATTTACTTATTTTTGAGACACACACACACACACACACACACACACACACACACACACACACACACAGTGTGAGCAGGGCAGAGGCAGAGAGAGGGAGACACAGAATCTGAAGCAGGTTCCAGGCTCTGAGCTGTCAGCACAGAGCCCGACGCGGGGCTCAAACCCACCAACTGTGAGATCATGACCTGAGCTGAAGTCGGATGCTTAACGGACTGAGCCCCCCAGACACCCCCACCCCACCAAGAGCACCCTCCTCATGACTCCACCTCTAAGCATTTCAAACTAGACTGACTAGGAATCCGAAGCATTGAACGTTAGGAGACACAGAAAAAGTAGGCTTCATTTCAGAGATTGTTCAAGAATCTGCCGGTGGCGGGGCTGCTTGCGGCTTTCCCTCTCCGCCTTCCCTGGAGAAAGAACTGGAAAGTGAGGTTTCTACGGGCTGTGCTGATTGCCTAAGGGCCGTTGGGCCAGGGCAGCCCTCGGTCATTCATTCTCCCCCTTTCAGCCTGTTCCTGTGTTTATACTACCTTGTTTAGCTTAATGCACATCCCAAGATTACCCCTAATACACATCCTCCGATATGTTTATGGAAATTCTTTATAAGCAAACGGCTTTATTTCCCTTGAGTAGCTGCAGATACAAAGCAGGGGTCACTTTTTTTTTTTTTTTATTGACAGACTTAAACACCTCACGGTGCCCCCACCCGGGGTGGGTCTGTCCCCCCAGCCCACCCACGCTCACACCGTGGGACTCCGCAGTATGACAAGCTGAAGCCTGCCCACTCCGGGTACGTCCCCAGTTCCCAGCCCTTAGCCATCCTCCCAAAGCAGGATCTTGGCGGCTCTTGTACACATCTGGCTCTTCCCTCTGCTGGTGGTTTTGTGCAGGTAGGGGGGCAGGAAGAGGGAGGAGAGAAGCTCCTGTTAGTCTGTATCTGTTTCTCCCCTTCCCCACCCCGCCCCTTCCCGCACAGAGCTCCTCGATGCCTGTTAGTGCCAGGCACTGTTCTAGGCCCCGCGGATTCAGCCGAGAGCGAGGTGGCTGTTGGCTCTCAGAGAGCGAGACCGCGTTCCGATGGCTTGTGCGGGGGGGAAACGCACCAGTGCGTTCACCTGACGCCTGCGGAGGGTGGGAAGCACTGTGAGGACAGTGATGGAAAAGGAGGCAGTCAGGAGCCGAGGGAGCAGCGGAGCGAAGCTACCCAGGAAAGGGTGGCCACGGACGAAGTCTACGAGGAGGTAGCGTTCACGCAGACACTGCGTGAAGCGGGGAGAAAGCCAGAGTTCTGGGAAGGGCGTTCCGCGTGAAGGGGCAGTAAGTGCAAAGGCCCTGGTGCTGCAGTCACTCAATATATGGGGCAAAGAGCAAGAAGGCACATGGGCCCGGAATGCAGTGATCAGGGAGGAGAGTGGGAAGTGACGTTGGGGCGGCAGACAGAGACCAGTTTATTAGGGCCTTCAGAAGCTAAGCAGGGGCGTGAGGACTTTGTTCTATTTTCTTTTCTTTTTCTTTTCTCTCTTCTTTCCTCTCCTTTTCTCTTTTTCTTTCTCTTCCTTTCTCCCTTCTTTCTCTCTCTCTCCCTTCCTTCCTTCCTTCCTTTCTTCCTTCCTTCCTTCCAGTAGATTTTGTTCTAATGTTAATGGAAAGCTACCAGGAGCTTTAAGCAGGGAAAGACATGATGTGATATATGTTTTTAAAGGATCCCTTGCGGGTGCCTGGCTGGTTCTGTCGATAGAGCACGCAATGCTTGATCTCAGGGTCGTGAGTTCAAGCCCCACCTTGGGCATAGAGATTACTTTTAAAAAAAGATCTCATGGGGGCGCCTGGGTGGCTTAGTCGGTTAAGCGTCCGACTTTCTTTTAGGTAATGATCTCGCGGTTCATGGGTTCGAGCCCCGCGTCGGGCTCTGTGCTGACTGCCAGCTCAGAGCCTGGAGCCTATTTCAGAGCCTGTGTCTCCCTCTCTCTCTGACCCTCCCCTGCTCACGCTGTCTCTCTCTCTCTCTCTCCTAGAAATAAATAAAAATATTTATAGAAAAAAAAATCTCATGGGGCGCCTGAGTGGCTCAGTTGGTTAAGCATCCAACTTCGCCTCAAGTTATGATCTTGCAGTTCATGGGTTTGAACCCTGCGTCGGGCTCTGTGCTGACAGCTTGGAGCCTGGAGCCTGCTTGGCATTCTGTGTCTCCCTCTCTCTCTGCCCCTCCCCCACTTGCACTCTGTCTCTGTCTCTCTCTCAAAAATAAATAAACATTAAAAGATTTTTTAAAAAAAAGATCTCTGTAGCTTGTATGCAGAGGATGATTGGTATGGGAGAGAGTGAAATAGTTATTTTAGGAGGCCACTGTTTGCTCAGAGATTGTTCAGGAGGGGATGGTGATATAGCTCCTTCTGACATCTAACTCGGGGAGGACATAGAGTGTCCTAGGATAGAGAGCAGTCAGGCTCACTGATGGCATGAGATGGAGCTGATAGAAAGGAGGAATTGTGGGGGCGCCTGGGTGGCTCAGTTGGTTAAGCGTCCGACTTTGGCTCAGGTCATGATCTCACAGTTCATGGGTTCGAGCCCCACGTTGGGCTCTGTGCTGACAGCTCAGAGCCTGGAGCCTGTTTCAGATTCTGTGTCTCCCTCTCTCTCTGACCCTCCCCTGTTCATGCTGTCTCTCTCTCTCAGAAATAAATAAAAAATATTAAAAAAAAAAAAGAAAGGAGGAATTGTGGATGATTGAATAATGAGGGGGGGCATTTTCATAGATGGGTAAGATCAGAAAAGCAGCCAATTGAGTAGGGAGAGACACCTGTAGACATCCAAAGGAACATGGCACCCAGAAGTCTAACATTTGAGCGTTAGTAGTAAAAGGGCCCCAATGTATGCATCCTCTGTCACGGGCCAGGCACTTTGGAAGCAATCTCGCACACTCTGTTTCGTGGCATCCTGGCCAGCATCCTGAGAAGTAACGTGGCAAGATGATGTCCATTTTTTAGATGAGGAACTAGGGACACTGGACAGTTTAAAGAATTGGATTTGAACTCCTATCCATCGGACTCTGTTGTGGGTTAAAGTGTCTCCCCTCAAAAGACATACACTGGAGTCCTTTCTCCAGGATCTCAGAATGTGACCCTGTTTGGAAATAAGGTATTTCCAGAGTTAATCAAGTTAAAACGAGGTCATTATGGTGGTGGGCCCTACTCCAATATGGCTGATGGCATTTTGGAGAAATGTAGACACTGAGACAGACCTGATGGAGGGAAGACTGTATGAAGAGACGTGGGGAGAAGACAGGCATCTAGAAGTCAAGGAGAGAGGTCTGGAACAGGTCCCTGCTTTGCAAACCCTCCTCCCCCGGAAGGAACCAGCCCTGCTGAAGCCTTGACCTTGGACTTTCCTGGGCTCCACAACTATGAGTCAATTCATTTCCGTGGCTTAAGCCACCCAGTCTGTTATAGCAGAATATTAATTAATTAAATTAATATTAATTTTGAAAATCTCCACCTTCATTTACACATACTAGCAAACTCTAGTGCCAGACCCCTAACACCCCTACTTCGCTGCTAAGTCATGTTATGGTCTCTTATTGAACTCTCCATCTTCTCTGCTAAAATAGGTGTTTTCTGGACAGCTGGAATCATGAACAGCTTGCAACTCTAGTACCTGATGTGTAAAAGGCACGTAATCAATACCAAATATTTGGTGTTTGGCTCCAGTTTTGAGGCTGACTTCTCAATGGCAAGGATTGCCTTCCACCGGGACAGGGAAGCCATAATGATATAAAGGCTCAAAGCTCCCGCAAGATGTTGATTTCTAACCATCATATGATAGTTACAAGCGGGTCCATTCAGGGTGCCCCCTAGAGTAAGAAGGCTTATCCAAGCGAGGAGGGCTAGCTGAGGAGGGGGTCATAAAGGGGGTGGAGAACCCAGCAGTACCCTCGGGCTACCAACAGGAAGGGGCCCTTGCCTCCTCCAGGGCCTGAAAAGGCAGCAGGAAGTGACCTTGCCAGAGCTGTAGGAGAGGGCCGTCCCATAGGAGCTGTGGCTTCAGTAGAGACGCACAGCCATGGCTACGGCCAGCAGGCCAAGGAGGCAACCGCTCATCTTTACTCTCCCTCAAACTCCCGTCTCCAGCCCCTGCTCCCTCTTGGCTAAAGGCAGCAAAAAGCACGGTGTCACAGGAGCCAGTAAGTGCAGTCCCCACGGGTCCCGGGCACAGAGCAGGACAGAGAACGCGGAGAACGGATCGGCAAGGGCAAATGGAATATTCTACACACTCAAGACGTCCAAGCAGCTCACACCGGGTGCATCGACAGACCCCGTTTCTTGAACACCGTCCAATCCCTGCTGGTTATTTATGTCACTACCCTTTCGCAAGAACCACATAAAATATTTTACATGCTTTTAAAACTCATAAATGTAATGAAGCCAAGATGTTTCAGCAAATGTGCTTGACAGACAAATCCTGCCGAAGATCCGCTCTTAGCTGATGTCAGGACCGAAGGCAATCTCCTGACCTGCGGGAACATTTGACATGGAAACCAATAAATTCATCCCCTGCCCGCATGGATGTCAGGCTGTCACTGCATCTTGAGAATGTATCTGTTCCTTCGTTCGCTTCCTGCCGTCCCTGCCTTGCAAGTATTTACTGCTCTTTCAACACTGAACTTGGCCAGTTGGAAATGTATCAGTTTGCAAATGCATCAGTTTGCAAATGCAAAGAGAGATCCCTGCACTTCGTCCGGGCGTTTATGTGCACAGCCTCCAACACGAGCTGCCTGAGATTAATAAAAACGCGTGTGCCCCAAACTTGGATTCATCATTTCGGGGGGCTCAGCATAAAAATCAGTAACAGTTTAACACAAAGTCTAGTGTATGAAAATAGCTTGTTTGAGTTTGAGTAATTCATCATGGGTCAAGGATGGTTCCAGCCTGTTCCATGTAGTAATTACATCCATCTCCCTAGTGGATGTAAAATGTGTGGGCTATTATTCCCATTTTGCAGATGGGTAAGTGCAGACCAGGGGCAGCTGAATCAACTTGCCAGGGGCCGCATAGCTGAAAGATAGCGCGCCAGGAGTCAAATGTAGATAGTCTGATTCCAGAAGACATTTCATTTACTTATTTTTTTTTTTAATTTTATGCTTTATTTTTGAGAGAGACAGAGCACGAGTGGTGGAGGAACGAACAGAGAGAGGGAGACACAGAATCCAAAACCAGGTTCCAGACTCTGAGCTGTTAGCACAGAGCCCGATGCAGAGCTCGAACTCCTGAACCGTGAGATCAGGACCTGAGCTGAAGTCGGACGCTTAACCGACTGAGCCACCTGGGCGCCCCCCCAGAAGGCATTTTTAACCTCTACGTAGTGTCCACTTTTATAAATGAAGGATATTTTGGGAAAAACAGTGTAGGGCAGTAGCATATGAAGATGGCATGGGTTTAAGGTTCAATAAACGGGTATTGTTGGTATATTTGGAACCTCAGTTTTTAGATCTGGCGCTCAGGCTGAGCCCCACTTCTGATCATGAGCATACCCAAAGGCACACAGGACACTAGGGATACAAGACGGGGTCAAATGAATGTGACCCCTACTCAGCTGACACCGACAGTCTAGAGAAGGAGAGAGATCATAGTCAAGTAAAGTCACACATAAAGCAAAATTGTAACCGTGATCAGTGCTAGTGGAGAGGTGTCCGGCCAAGGGCCGTGAGTGAAGGGGCCTATTCTAGTCAGGGATGAGGGGGAGACAAGACTGAGTTAGGGCTCCCGTTTGAGTCATTAACAAGATTAGGGAAGGCACAGTGTGCAGGCAGAGAGGTGCAAAGGCACTGTGGTCATGGAGAAGTTCTGAAAAGAAGCTTGGAAGCTTGGAGGCTGAAAGTGAGGAGGTCCAGAAGATTTGATAAGAGCTGTGACTTCTTTCCCTGGGAAAAGCATATGCAGGCATGCACAGAATTTTTTATACAGTGGCAAAGGGTTCACGGCCCCATCGCTCAGACCTTAGACAGCGGTTCAAAATGGTTGTCTTAGGGGGGGCCTGGGGGGCTTAGTCGGGTAAGCGCCCGCCTCCTGGTTTCGGTTCAGGTCATGATCTAACAGATCCATGATTTTGAGCCTCTCTATGGGCTCCGCGCTGACAATGCAGAGCCTGCTTGGGATTGTGTCTCTGCTCCTTCTGAGCTCTCTCTCTCTCTCAAAAAAAAAAAAAAAAAAAAAATNCCTTAGAGAAGAACTTCATTTACAGGTACAAAACTTTGACCTAGAAACTAGCATTTGTATCACAATAACTGGTGATATTAAGTCACCTGATAAATTAAGCAACAACCTTCCGTGCCTCCAGTTTAGATTTTTTTTCCAGCCACACCCATCCGACCTCAAGCACCAACACTAAAGGAACAAAAGAATAGAGGAAAGTGGGGAGGAGGCAGAATGACGCTGAGGATACTGGAATATAAGCATATCACAGGAGATCACAGAGTCCTAACACCCTGCAAAGAGACTTTTCCCCAAGCCGCCGGGACACACCTAAAACCCACCCTGGGATGCTTTCTGTTTCATTTTCCAGCTCAGAAACTTGAATCATTCTAGGCAACCGGCTTTAAGATCATGCCATAAAGCAAAGGCATAAAGCAAAGGGGGTACTTCCTGCTGTTGATGGCCCGGCTGTGGAATGTGGCCGGTCCGGGTTCAAATGCACACTCCCGGGAACCTGGGAAGGTCACTTGACCTCTCTGGGCCTTTGTTTTCCCATCCGAAAAACGGGTAGAAGAGTAGGTACTTCTCACTCGCTTCTTCCTCCCATCTTGCTTACTCTGGGATTTTCTCACATTTCTGCCAAACCAGCCACGTGCTGGGTCTCACCCCTCCTTGTGAACAGCACTCTTGTCAAGATGGCTGACAAATTCCGTTGCCCCAAACCCGGTAGCACAACCACAGATTAAACCACAATCCACTTTCTCTGTCCCTGGTGCCTTAGGTTCTCAAATCCCTGAACAGCTCCCCTTCCCCACCCAGCACTCCGAGGAGCACAGAAGGGAACCCCCCACGTGCCCAACCAAGTGTATAAACCCGCTTGTTCCTGGATCCACTCATTCAGCCACAAAACGTTCGCAGGCGTCTATTGTCTGCCCTGCACTAGACCAGGATGGGGGGATCCGGTACATTCCAACGAGGAGAAGATGGATAACGAATAAATAAGTGGAAAACACTTAAGACCGTGCAGGATGGGGCCGTGCAGAGAAACTCAAGCGGGACCAGGGACGCTTCTGATCATGTCTCTGATCATGAGGACCTTGAAGGATGCTGTTGCCCAATGGCGTGGTCAGGGAAGGTTCTGGAGAAGGGACGTGAGTGCAGAGACTGAAGCGAGGGACCTGGCCCCTTGGGTCTCTGCAGCCGGTGTTTCTAGCAGAGGCAAAAGTGAGGGAAAGGCAGAAGCCTGACTGAAGGACTCGGGCAAGAACAAGAGGGCCGGGCAGGCCCCCCCCCCCCAGCAGAGAGGGACCCCCTGGAGGGGACTTCCTGCCTTGGAAGGTCTCTGGCTTTGCCCGTCTCCTAGCTTCTTTCCTCCTGTTGAAGGATGAAGAAACCCCGATCTTGGGTTTCCATTTAGGATGTTGGGAGGGGAGCACAGAGCCCCTCTGCGAACATAAGGAAAGCCGTGAGCCTTCTCCTCAGGAAAACGCCCCAAATTTGGCAGGCAGCGCCAGATAACACCAGCACCCGGGGAACCTCCCGGTGGATCCCGAAGCTAAGATGAGGAGCCCCAGAGCTCATGTCTCATTTACACAGGTGATGAACGTGTCCAAAAATCTTGACCGCCATGTTGGAATAACAAAGAGGCAGATCTTCTGTTTTCTCAACAACTGAGCCATTCATCTCAATGTGGATTATTCTCCTATAACCAGTGAGATCTTGGGGCCCCCCTACAACTAGGAAGGATGGCATCGAGGGAAGGAGTATCAAAGGAGTATAAATAACCAAAGCAAGGCCACTCCCCCTCTCGCCTGCCTGAGTGCAGTGTAGACCAGTGCTATCACTGAGTGAGCACCCCCCATCCCCTGAAGTACAAGCATAATCTCATTTAACCCTGACCGCAAGATCCCTGTGAAGCAAGAACGCTGTTCCTCCCACTTCACAGATGTAGAAACTGAGGCTCGGAGAGGTGCCGCCCACTGCCCAGCTGGCAAATGGTGGAGCCTCTGACCCCAAACTGCCTGATTCCAGAGTCTGACTTTCTCCAGGGCTGAGCCAGGGTCTTGCAACCTTCTCCCGCGCTGACCTTCCAGAACTTCCTCATTTCTGATCTTCAAGCTCCTCAAGCTCCTTCCTGCCTTGGGGCCCTTCCTGTTTCCAAGAACATTCTTCCCTCAGCTCGGAGTGGTCACCCACGAACATCCCAGCTCAGGTGGCCTCCACCTCTGATTATCTTATCCCGTTGATTCCGAATCTTCCTGACTGAGAGACCAAATCTGGACTTCCTCTGTGCATAATTTACTTGTTCATTGTCTGTCGTCCCCTCTGGGCCGTGAGCTCCAAGTGGCCGGACTTCTGTTGCTGAGTCGTGGGCTCTAGAATCTCACCTGCCCCGGGAGTTGTACAAGGAAGCAAACAGATGACTGGCGGTCAGACAAGCTGACCCAAAGCCTGCCTTTGCTGCTTCTGAGGTGTGTGCCCTGGGACAGGCCACAGACTTCCCCATCCTTGGTTTCTGCATCTGTAAAATGGAAATAACAATATCGGTTTCTCAGAATTGTGAGGACAATCACATACGGGCCCGTTGCCTTCAGTTTGGTTGGAACCAGTAAATACTGGTCTTTCCTGATAAACTCTTCTCGTGGGACCAGCCCTCCAGAACCTTCTCCTACACCTCCCAGCCACACCCAGTTCTTTTATATTCCTTATAAAAATATCCCAGAGGTATACAGGGCTTTCTGCGGAGCTGCGGCATTTTCTATCAGGGGTCAGATATGAAGGACAACGGTGGATTTGTTCAGATTCAGTTAGCGCCGTGTGGGTTTATGCTGAACGAATCAGCCCGTTTCTGAAATTGAATTCACTGTGTCTGACTCACCCTTTCTCGATAGGCTGTCTGTCCTGGTGAAAGATGCTATCAGTTTCAACCCCTNTGACAGCCAAATTGTTAAGTTCCTATGAATTAGGAACTTCTTGATCATCGTGAGGTCAATAATAACAACCAATATTGAGGGGCACCTGGCTGGCTCAGTAGGTAGAATGCGCAGCTCTTAATCTCAGGGTTGTGAGTTCAAGCCCTATGGTCGGCATTCAGTGTGGAGCCTACTTAAAAAAGAAAAATAAATTTAAAAATTAAAAGAAAATCTGACACTTACTTAGCATTTCCTCTGCTGAGAGAAATTTGAATATAGTCCAGAGGTTAGAAAACTTTTCCTGTAAAGAACCAGATGAAACCTTTTAGGTTTGCAGTCCAAGAGACAAAACTGAGGGTATTAAGTAGATCCTTACACGACAGGGGAAAAAAAAGATTTTCACAAATTTTCTTTTTTTAATTATTTATTATAATTTTTAATTTATTTTTATTTTTATTTTTGAGAGAGAGATAGAAACAGCAAAGCAGGGGAGGGTCAGAGAGAGAGGGAGACACAGAATCTGAAACAGGCTCCAGGCTCTGAGCTGTCAGCACAGAGCCTGACGCGGGGCTCGAACCCACGAACTGTGAGATCATGACCTGAGCCGAAGTTGGACACTCAACCGACTGAGCCACCCAGGCGCCCCAATTTATTATAATTTTTTAATGTTTATTATTTATTTTTGAGAAAGAAACAGAGTGAGAGTGAGGTGGGGGGTTGGGGGTCAGAAAAGCAGAGACACAGAATCGGAAACAGGCTCCAGGCTCAGAGCTGACAGCACAGAGCCCAACGTGAGGCTCAAGCTCAAGAATCTCGTGAGATCATGACCCGAGCCAAAGTTGGACGCTTAACTGACTGAGCCACCCAGGCGCCTCTTGATTTTCATAAATTTTTAATGGATGAAATACAAAATATAGTAATAATTGATTATAATTTGTTCTAATACAGATCTTCAATGAAAAGAATGGAACTCTTTGGGAAGATAACGTTTTATTGGATTGGGGTTCAAATGCTCCTCGTCATCAAATAGATGGTAGATGTGCATCTGTAAAGACTGTTCTTAGCTTGTGGGTCATGCAGAATTAATTGGCAGGTGGACTTGGCCTTCAGGCCTCTCGATCCCTGGTATGGTCCCGAGGAAGTTGCTTCGTTCTGAATGTTGGCCTAAGACTGTAAGACCTTGGGCTCCTCACTTACTTTTCTCCTATCAACGTCCTCACCTGGAAAATGATTATGAGAAGAGTAATAATAATTACCCCCCAGGATAAATGATTAAATACATACACAGTGGTTCAAAAAATGTCTGACCCCAAGTGACTAATTCCACAAATCTAGTTACTTCTCTGACCCAATCTCCACCCAGTCCCCAAGCCTCCAACCTTTCCCCAGTGTCTTCTGGTCGTTCATGGCAAAAGCTCCCTTATGCTCACCCTTTCCTCTGAGTGCCCCCCCTTCTCTTCGTTCTAAGTGACTCTTGGTTCTTCCCTGGGGACACTCCCCTGGGGACACAGCTCTCTCAAATGGTGGCTAATTCCTCTGTCACCACCATCCACCATCCCAGAGTTAGGTTACGTGAGCTCCTTGCTTATTCCCTCAATTATCCCTTTTTTCTCCTTCAAACTCTTTACCCCATCAGGGCCCAGAATTCAGATATCCCGATCCACACCCCTCCCCCCTAACATCTTCTACAGACCCCTGAGATCCTGCCCCTCAGTTTTTAAAGACTTCGTTACCTGACTCTGCAGCTTGCTCACCTATAATGGTCCTTGAGGTTGTCTATACCCATGACGAGGGTCCTTTTCACGGCCTGGGTGCCCAGTTCCGAGGCGGCCTCTTCAGTAGGGAGCTTGGCACACACTCTCGTGCTCATACTCTCCTCGTTTCCAATAATGGCCTCCAGCACCCCGATTTCAAACATCTCTCCCTTCAACCTCGCCCAGGTATCTTTCTAGCTCAGTCCCTTTGGGATCCCAAGCCAGTTCCTTATCCTTCCCGTAGCTTCTGCGTTTGCTGACCCTCACTGTTACACTCCTCACCCATTCCCACCCTGCCAGCCGTGGGTGCTATTCTATCCGACGCTCACCCTGAATGCCCTTGCCCTTTCTCCGCCGGCTTACCCCACTGCGGGTTAGATCCGACTCGGCTCATTCTGCACCTTCATGGAAACAGATGAAGAAGCAGGGAAGAAACACACAACCCGGAGAATTTGTCTTCAAATGTATCACCACCCGCGTGGGCCCAGCCCCTCCCTGCATTTCCCTCTTGCATTCACATTCCCTGCCTCCTGGAAGCCTGGTTCCCCCTTCCTTTCTCAACAACTCTCCTTCCTTCCTCTCCTTTCTTTCTTTCTTCCTTCCTCTCTCTCTCTTTCTCTCTCTCCCTTCCTCCCTCCCTCTCTCTCTCTTCCTTATTGTGAGCCATAGAGGGAGAGAGCGAGAATCTTAAGCAGGCTCCATGCTCAGCGCAGAGCCTGACATGGGGCTCGATCTCACAACCCTGGGATCACGACGTGAGCTGAAATCAAGAGTTGGTAGCTCAACCGACTGAGCCCCGCAGACGTCCCTTACTCTTATTTTTAACTTCAGTGACCTGATGGATGTAATTAGTGGAAGACTTCCCATGCCCCCAAGTAAGTCAACCTCCCTTCCCTGATGTGCACCCAAATATTTCCCTTCCGTGCTGTTGTGGACGGAATGCACGTTACCGTATCTCGTGAGCCAACACCCCACCCCTTCCTGTCTTCTTGAGATCCTCGCTCTGTCCTGGATCCCTTCCCTTGGATCCTTCCTGACATCGTCCAACACCTGCTGTAGTATCTCCCTCGAACTTAAATTCCCCCTGAAGCTCTCCTTCCCATCCCACTCCAGCCCCTTACCCCCACTCCCCACGAAACCTCTTCAGAAGAATGGACCCTGCTCACCACCGCTTCCCATCCCCCTCAACCCTCCCTATGTCCCTATGCCCTGCGGCTCCACTGGAGTCTCTGTTTTCTTCCTTTTTAAAAAAAATATTTATTTTTGGGAGAGAGAGAGATAGAGTGCAAGCAGGGGAGGGTCAGAGAGAGAGGAGACACAGAATCTGAAGCAGGCTCCAGGCTCTGAGCTGTCAGCACAGAGCCCGATGTGGGGCTTGAACCCACAAGCCTATGAGATCATGACCTGAGCCGAAGTCGGACACCCAGCCTACTGATCCACCCAGGCGCCCTTTCTTTTTTTTTTTTTTAAAGTTATTTATTTATTTTGAGGGAGAAAGAGAGAGAGCTCACGAGGGAGGGACAGAGAGAGAGAGAGAGAGAGAGGGAGAATCTCAAGCTGGCTCCACACTGTCCTTGCAGAGCCTGACGCGGGGCTTGATCCTGTGAACCGTGAGATCACGACCTGAGCTGAAATCAAGAGTCGGACGCTTAACTGACTGAGCCCCCACGGGCGGCCCGTCCACGGAGTCTCTCTTGATGACTGGCCGTCTTTCTGTTGCCCCAACTCAGTGGTCAGCCCAGGGCTCGTCTGCCTTGAAACAGACAGTGGATCGGTCCCTCCCTTGGAAAGCACGTTCCTTCCTCGGCTCCTGGACGGCTGGCCCTTCGTCCTTCTGAGTCACGGGCTGCTCCTTCCCAGGCACCTCTGCACGGTCCTTCGGCTTCCCTCCTTGCGAGTCCGGAGCTCCCCAGGCCTCGCCCCTGCACTTGTTTCTCCCTTATCTCCCTTCCTCAGAAGATCCCAACCAGTCCTGCGGCTTCAAATACCGTCTCGTGCCGTCGTCACCGGACTCCTGGGCTTCACCCCTGAACTCCAGACCGGCCCGTCCACCTCTGATAGGGCTTTTCCACTTGAATGTCGAGTTGGCATCTCAGACGTTAAGTCCCAAACGAGCGAGGCCTCTCATTCCAGGCATCCTCTCTCCCCGGCTAGGAGATCAGCTTCTCCCACAGCCTTCCCTGTTTGTGCACACGGCACTTCCAACCTGCCAGGTGCTCAGCGCAGAGCCCTAGGAGTCACCCTTGACCTCCCCGTCTCCTAGCAAGCGCTGTCAGCCTCACGATCGCGCTGCATCCCTCGGCCCAAGTGCTTCGCCCCCGGCCACCACCTCTGCCTGCATCCCAGCCTCCATCCCGTCGCTCTGGACNAACTCAGTAGGAAAAAAAAAAAAAAAAAGCAATGTTTTTTCAAACCGAGAAACAAATGAGGGGGAGGGTCGGGCTGCTCGGTCTTAGCATTAAGTCATTAAGATGAAGCCTAGTAACTATTTCGAGGCTTAGCTGTTTTTGGCGCAGGACAGTTAAGACTCCCTGAAGCATTCGATTCGTCTCTGCTTCACATCTCTGAAACGTGCTGGTAGTCCGGCTACTTGGGGGTGTCTGTCTGGTGAGGTGCCGTGTGCGAAGGCCCCTGGAGAGGGACGGCAGCTTTGCTCAGGGAGGAATATGCGTATGTGAAACCTGCCCAAAGGTGCTCAGTATAACTAATCACTACTCACTCGGGGGCTGCAAATCCAAACCACAGTGAGACACTGCCTCACACCTGTTAGACGGTTGCTGTAAACAAACAAACAAGCAAAAATGCAAAAGAGGGGTGCGGGGCTGGCTCAGAAGAGCATGCGACTCTTGATCTCAGGGTTGCAGGTTTGAGCCCCACGTTGGGTGTGGAGATGACTTAACACACACACACACACTCACACACACACGCACACACAGTAACAGATGTTGGTGAGGATGCAGAGAAATTGGAACCCCCGTGCTCTGTTAGTGGAGGGAGGGGCACATGGAGAGTTATTATCTAATGGGAATAGAGTTTCCTGGAGTTTCAGTTACTCGAGATGGAAATAGTTTGGAAGATTGCACAACAGTGCAAATGTTCTTGATGCCACTAAACTGTACAACTAAAAAGGATTAAGGTAGGGGCTCAGTCGGTTGAGTGTCCGACTTTGACTCAAGTCATGATCTCATGGTTCGTGAGTTCGAGCCACACATCAGGCTCTGTGCTGATAGCTTGGAGCCTGGAGCCTGCTTCGGGCTCTGTGTCTCCCTTGCTCTCTGTACCCCCCCCAACCCCCACTCACATTGTCTCTCTCTCTCATAAATAAGTAAACCTAAAAAAACTAAAAATAAATAAAATAAAACAGATTAAGATATTGAATTCTATGTCATATCTATTTCGCCACAATTATTTTTCATTGGGGAAAAAAACACAAAAAAACCTAGATTACTAAAGCCATGCAACTCCACCTCCATGACCTCTCGCTTACTCTACTCCAGCTCCACTGGTCTTTTTAAGGTTCTTCAAACACGTCAAACATGTTCCTGCCTCAGGGCCTTTGCACTGTCTGTTGCCTCTGCCTGGAATGCTCTTCCCATAGTTATCTGCGTGGCTCACCTCCTTCATGTCTCTGCTCACATGTCTTCTTATCAGTGAGTCCTTTCCTGATCACCCTACGAAAAAGCATCCACTGACGTTCTCTATCCCTTTAGCTTGCTTTAACTCTTTTTGTAGCTCTTGCTTTTGACATATATTAAAGGTATTTGCTTATGCAATGGTGAATGTGATGACCACAGCCCCTGTCATGTCATGTCTAGTCTGGAAGGGGATGTGTCCTTATTTATGCCTTTCATGACTTCAACTCACCCCCAGCCCCATTCTAGGTAGAGTCCGTGTATCATAGATCACAATTTTTAAAAGATGTTTATTTATTATTTCTTTTGAACGAGTGGTGGAGAGGCAGAGAGAGGGAGGGAGAGAGAATCCGAAGCAGGCTCTGCGCTATCAGCACAGAGCCCAACATGGGGCTCAATCTCATGAACTGTGAGAGATCTTGACCTGAGCTGAAATAATCAAGAGTCAGACATTTAACCGACTGCCACCCAGGTACCCCTGCATGGGGCACCATTTTTGCATGAGCCCACAATGTTGATGTTAAGCTTTCACACAGATTAGATTGGGACTCTTTGAATTTTTCACCTCTAAAATTCTCAACACCTAGCTCAAGTCCTGGCATACAGCGGACAAAAAGGATTACTCATTAAATGAGTGAATGAATGGGGGCGCCTGAGTGGCTCAGTCGGTTGGGTGTCTGACTTCTGCTCAGGTCATGATCTTGCGGTTCATGGGTTCGAGCCCCACATTGGGTTCTGTGCTGACTGCCAGCTCAGAGCCTGGAGCCTGTTTCAGATTCTGTCTCTCTCTCTCTCTCTCTCTCTCTCTCTCTCTCTGCCCCTCCCCCGCTCATGCTCTGTCTCTCTCTCTCTCAAAACATAAATAAACTATTAAAAATTAAAAAAAAAAAAGAATGAATGAATGACCTGGTAAATCAAATAATTCTGATCCCCAAACTATCACATCTAATGTGGGTCAACTTAATATTATGAGAATCCTCAGATAAATACTCCTGCCATAGAGCCTGAAAAAAAGTGTATAAGGATAGATGTTCCCTGAACACTGTTCCATACCACAGACCTTACTAAAGAGGGAAGGCCACAAGCAGAGATTAGGCTCCCCATTTCCTGGGGAAGAAACAAGGCATGGAGAGACTGAGTCAGCCTGGACCCACACCAGGGTCTGTCCTCACCCGTGTTGCGGGTTTCAGACCTTAACTTTCAGATCACCTGGAGGGTGAGAAATGAATGAAAAGCACTGTCTCGCTCTTCCCTGTGCTTAACTCCCGTTCTCTTTCCTTGGAATATGATTCCTTCTCTGTTGCTGTCTTTGATTGATTCCCCTCCACTCCTCATCCCCCGGTATTTGTCTTCTTCAACATTTGCTTCCTTCTGCTCTGGGTGCGTTCTTTGCTTCGCCCCCACCTCGCCTCCATTTTGGTTTCCCCAATCCTTTGGTAACCCGACCGGGCTGGGACCAAGCCGCTTGTTTATCTTGGAGTCTGGGCTTAAAAAAAGAAGTTAAAATCTCTCCACACATTAAAACGAAGAAAAGAACATTTTATATTCCCTTTCATGGTCAAAAGATGATCCTTTCTTCCCCTTCACAAAATCCATTTAGGTGTTTATAGACCAGTTATCTTAACAATGACTGTCCTTTGCTTTTTCTCTCCGTGCCAATTAACATTCTTAATTGCCCCGCTCCAACTGTCTCACTTTTTGTGTGTTGGGGAGAGTTCCCTGACAAGTTTATTTTCAATTATAATTTATATTGCAAAGACGGGGAGATATTTATGACAGTAAACTTTCCTGTGTGCTGGGCTTTTAGCTCTCTCAAGGTTTGTTATAGTAAAGAACACTTGTAGCAAATTTACAGAAGTGCTTTCTCAGTGATTTTTTTTTTAAAGACAGAGTTCAGAATAAGCACTTTTGGGGAGGGGGAGGCAGTATTTGTGTCTGGTAGAGAAAAAAGCAGGGAAAACCCTTAGAAAGGTTGCAAGTGCCAATACAGAAATGTTTTAAGTAAAGAATGAATCAGAGCTGCTAAATAAAGGAAATGAAATGGAAAAGCGTTTTTAGCTGAAAAATTGTTCAATCAATTGAACCTTCAACTTGCTTTTGAAAATCTATAAGTTTCTCCTGTCCGGTTACGAAATATGTGAGCATCCTGATAAGCATGTTTATGGACTTAGCCATTTAGCTTGATCGCTCATGTCACCAAGGCTCATGTCTTGCATAAGAGCCCGCAAAGGGAGTAAGATAGTATTTGGAAAAAGCTCTTGAAGGGTCGTGAATTTGTGAAACGCCAACAGTCATTTCAGAAAAACTCAGGACACGAGGCCTTCAGGAAAGAAATCCAAAACTTGAACAGAGCTATGTATGAACAGGAGGTTCACTGAAATATTATCTGTAATAAAGGCAAACAACTCGAACGCAATAACAGGGGCTGCTTAAGCAGATTAAGAGTTTGTTCAGACAGTGAAAAATTACAGTATGAAACACATTTGCAATGTGTCTTGTTTTCTTTAATGTGGTGGAGAAGGCTCGTCACATCCGGGTTCATCGTGAAATGAACAGGACCCCAGACTGTATTTTCAAATTGATCTCAATTACGTTATAGGTATGATATTCACGGAGGAAAGATTTGAAGAAAATTCACTAGAATGTTATCTTTTTCTGATCTGCAGAGGAAGCAGATAAATTACTCGAATCATCCCACAAGTGAATATAAGATGGCGATTGAGCAATCTTTGAGGGAAAAGGCAAGAATGCAGGGGTTTGATTTAGTTGGGGGAAGGTTAAGAAGGCTCCCCTGGAAAAGATCAAAGGATTTGATTGTGATTTAGTATTCTAAATTTTATTAGAAAGTGTTTTGCTATTTAAAAAAAACAACAACGTAGTAGGTGGATGTTAACATGGCCTTGAAATCATATTACCTATAGACCTGGTTTTTCAACTCTGACACTATCGACATTTGGGATCAGATCATTTCTTGGTGGGGGGTGGGGGGGTCGTCCTGGTCATTGGAGGCTGTTCGCAGGATCCCTGGCCTCTACGGTCTAGGTAGCACTCTTGAGTTGTGACAACCCAAACCTGCTCTAGACATGGCCAAACGTCCCCTGGTTGGGGAGAGAGAAAAATTGACCACCACCCCCCCCCAACCCCGAGAACTCTGCTGTGGACTCAGAGCATCAACATTCTCTACAGCACGTGAGTGCCTGAGATTGACCTCAAGATCTGCATGCCTGGACTGGAGTGAGCTAGTCAAGTGGCTGAGGCACATAAGTGCCCGTCACATCAATTTTTTCATTCTTTGTCCATCTACTCTTCAACTGACGAAGGTGCAGAAGCAAGTCTCCTTGTTGGCATTTAACGAACTCTCTGGCGTATTAATGCTGTGTTTTCTTTTTGGGTTTTTTTTTGTTTTTTTTAGTATATACTGGTAGGCTTCCATATATTAGCAGCAACTAGGAAGACTAATTAGAGCAGGAAATTGTTCGAAACCAATTTGGGACTGATAAAATGGCAACAAGCAGAGAGATATCGAAATGAGGGAGGGGGAATATCATTAGTTAAGTGGTGATTATTGCAATTAGCCAGACTTTGCAACCATAAATCATCCCAACGGAGGGGCTCTGGGCCAGGACATTCAGAAAAGTGGACATTTGGCCCCATAATAGAGCACTCCCGGTGAATTACAAGCATGATTTCTTAGGCGATTTTAGCTCAACTTCTAAATCTCTAAAATGTGAAGAGTTCCTTCCAGAAGTAAAGCCTTCCATGAGGCGGGCAGATATCAAATCGATGAGAGTCCATAGCCTCCAGGAGGTTGATCCATGCTGAGAAAAAAGGCCACTCTTTCTACTTCCGGAATCCGAACCTTACATTTCCCAAATTATAGCAGCTGTAGTTACCATGCAGGTCCACGTGGCCGTTTCCTGGCATGAGTAATTAGAGACCCAAAGGGGCACACTTCGGTGGTGGCAGATCATGATTTATGGACACACCAGCCTTCCCACTTCAGCCTTTTCAAGCTTATGATGCTGGGAATCCCACATAGGAAAAAAAAAACAAAACATCGCCATATTTATGGCCCTTTCAATTATAGGGATAACCAAATATCTAATTGCTTTCCTAAAAACAGCTTCATTTAGGTATGCTTTCCATATCAAAATTCGCCCACTGTAAGTATACAGTTCGATACTTTTTAATAAATTACTACAATCAGGCAGCCATCAGTTTGCAATTGCCTTTTTTCCCCAATTGTGACGAAATAAAATAAAATTTCCTTCACCTAAGGACGGTTAAGATGGTGAAAGTTTACCATCAGGTGTGCTGTTCAGTGGTATTAAGAACATTCACATTACTGTACAATCTCTAAATCTCTTTCCATCTTGCAAAACTGAAACTGCATACCCATTAAACAACTCCCCACCCCCCTCACTAAGTACCTCCTATAAGTGGAATCGAATGGTATTTGGCTTTTTGTGACTAGCCTTTAGCATAAGGTCCCCAAGGTTCATCCATGTTGTAAGCTGTATCAGAATTTCTCTCATTTTTAAGGCGGGATTTATTTCTTTGTATGTGCACACCACATTTGATGTATCCATTCATCTGTTGATACATCCTTGGGTGGCTTCCACCTTTTAGCTACTGTGAATAACTGCTGTTATAAACATAGGTGTACAGAGATCTCTTCATGTCCCTGGTTTTTTATTCTTTTGGGCCCATACCCACAAATGGAAATGCTACATCGTATGGTAATTCTACATTTAATTTTTTGAGGACTCACCACACTGTTTCATACAGTAGCTGTGCTCATTTACATTCTCACCAATAGTAGTTGCCTTTTAACACTGTATTTTTATATTCAGGCCTGCAACGTCATGTACTGTTGATGGATTCATTCATTATCGTCATGACTTCTGTGTTTCACTGCCATGGCTAAGTGCTAGGGACTCGGTGGTGAAGGGGTCTGCCTTAATGCAGCTGGCACTGTGAAAAACAAGCAGCAGGCAGGCATACGATGAACTCTATAAGCATACATTATGAACCGTGCTATAAAAGGAAAGAATTAGAAGACAGATAGTTGTGACCCGATGTGGACGAGGAGAGGAGGGGTTCGGCGGGGAACTCTGAAATGAGTCTGCAAGCTTAGTGGGAAAGGGCCAGGTGCAGCGGACGTGGGAGTTTTGCAGAACGGGGTAGATGCCCTGAGTGCAATGGGGACCTAGACTCTTTAACTGGAAAGTCATAGAATTCATACATTCGGCTTGCACTTGTCAGTACCCACAAGGCGCTGACAGGAGCTCTGAGCTTGTTTTCCCATCTCAAAACAGGAATAAAAAAGGATTTTAATGAGGATGCCATAGGATTATGTTCTCTTTGACAGCAAAGCCTCAGTTTTTATAGAGTCCTTCCGGGAAAGAACAAGAAATGAATTTCCCGGGACACCTGGGTGGCTCAGTCGGGTAAACACCCGACACTTGATTTTGGCTCAGGTCATGATCTCACAGTTGGTTTCGTGGGATTGAGCCCCACGTCAAACTCTACACTGATGGTGAGGAGCCTGCTTGGGAGTCTCTCTCTCCCTTTCTGTCTGTCCCCAGCCTCCACCCCCACCCCTGCATGGTCTCTCATTCTCAAAATGAATGAATGAATGAATGAATGAATGAATGAATGAATAAGCATTTAAAAAATTTCCCAACATGGGGCACCTGGGTGGCTCAGTAGGTTAAGCGTCCGACTTCGGCTCAGGTCATGATCTCACAGTTCGTGGGTTTGAGCCCCGCGCCTGACTCTGTGCTGACAGCTCAGAGCCTGGAGCCTGTTTCAGAGTCCGTGTCTCCCTCTCTCTGATGCTCCCCTGCTCACGCTGTCTCTATCTCTCTTTCAGAAAGAAATAAAACATTAAAAAAAAGGTTAATATTTAAAATAAATAAATAAAAAATTTCCCAACAATGTCTGCCTGGGGCAGTGAGAATGATTGGATTATATAAACCCAGTCACCTAAGAAAAGCTTAATATCATCCCCTGCTTTGATCTTTTTTTTTTTTAAGATTTTTTTGAGAGAGAGAGAGCATGAGTTGGGGAGAGAAGCGGGGGGGNCTTAAGCAGGCTCCACACTCAGCACACCCAACTTGGGGCTCCATCCCACAACCCCGGGATCATGACCTAAGCCTAAATCAAGAGTCGGACACTCAACCAACAGAATCAACGGGCGCCTCAATCCTTTTTTTTTTTTTTTTTTTAACTTTGNTTTAAGGAGTATTAAATAATCAGAAAAATTACCTTTGATTAGGGAGTTGCCTATAGCCTTCCCCTCCACCCTGCTCTAGAGGCTTTACCTTCTGCCCCTGGCTTCTAGGAGCAGCTCACTGTTGGAGGCAGATTCAAAACATGTACTGCCTCTTTCTTTTCTTGACACAGTATTCGTGGAAGGTTTCCATTTGAGGCAAATCTCTCCTGGATTTTACCTGTGGGATTTACTTCTACAGACCCTGGGATTTGCCAGGACATGCTTCATTTAACATGTTTTCTTTTACCACAATTTTTTCTTGCTCAGTCATCTTGTCTATATTCAGCTTCGGCCGCGTGACACGTCTGAGGATATGTTAAGAATTTTGGAGCTGGGTTTAGGGATTGGCCCCCAGCTCAGACACTTCCTAATTAAGTCACCTCACATCTCTGTGCCTCAGTTTCCTCATTTTCCACATGGACAAAGCCATACTGACTTCCCTGGGAAGATAAAATGAGGGAGTGTGCATTTAGTGAGTCCGCAGCATACAGTAGGGCTCAAGCAATAATTGTTATTATCATCACTTGGAGACACGGGAGGTACAGTTTTACGACCTTGTTCTAAGTAGAAATGATGAAACTATCATCGACTAAAAGAAATAAATATAAGCAACCAGTCTTCAATGAAGTTTTCGTTGAACCACTAATATGTCTTGAACTGTAAACCTATTTTGTACATTCATTTAGATTTGTCAATTACACCGCCCACCTCACTATGTTAAACAGAAAAGGTGTTGGGGATAGAAGTAAATTAGTCAGCAAGGCAGGCGTTAATTGGCCTTTTTCCTCAGTATGAGAATTCTAAATGGCTTCTATGTATTATTAAACCAAATTCTTACCTTCACAACTTTGGCCATTGACTGTAATTCTATCTTTTTTGCTTTAGGGGACTTACATAAAACAATGCAAAACATTTTCAAACAGCGATTCAAACACTGGAGGTTAACCTTCCTTCAGTTAGTTTTTATTGATGGCCACGAATATCAAAAAGATGATCGACCTGATTTATTCGCCGCCTTGGGATGTCCAAACACCCAGGTGAATGTATTTATGAGCCCAGCATTCTAGTTTGCTTGCGTTTCTGATGAGCTTACAAGAAACTCTTACAAGCTGGGAACTTGATAGATGACTAATCGAGAAAATGTAAGGCACAAATGTGGATGGTTACAGTTGCACAGTCTCTTACAATGGAGCAAATGCCAAATAAAGACGCAGGCCCAAAGGAATCATATGGAAACACCAATCGAAGACTTAGAAGGCTGCAAATTTCATCTGTACTCAACATTTATTGAGCATTTATGTTGAACAAGGTGGTGGAATTAAAGACGTATTTACTGTATCGATATATATGTTTGTAATATGCACGCTCAGTTTTAGAAAATGCCAGGCATCCCCATGTCAGGATGAGACAATCACTTTGAACTATACCCCTTTTCCATAATCAAGTGCTGCAAAAAATTTCAATAATGATTAGGTTACTGACCACAGTTCCTCTATCAGAACTCATTGCTATTCCATGGGAGATGATGTTAAGAGCATTGTCTCTGTAATAAAATATGATGTTATCAGACATTTATGGCTTGTGGGGGAAAAAATGCAATTGCTTGCTGTTTTGATATTATCTCTGACTACACTCGCCTTTAATCTGCCTTTGCTGTATTTAGTATCCAGTCGTTTTAGAGTGAAAATAAACCCCCAAACCAAAAATCAAGGTCGCACTGCAACAACAAATGAATCCTTGTGAATATGAATTTAGTATTTAAAGGAAATAAACCACGGTGGGGGGGGAAATCATCTGAAATTCTGGAAAGTCCAGTGCCACGTTAAGAGCAGGGATGGATTGGAAAGGTTGAATAAAACACCAATTTCATTATTCTTCAGACATCTCGAAATTCAATTTAAGCACTTCAATCAAAAATAAGATGGTAGGAGACACGGGTCATATCTCAGTTTTTTGTTTGTAACTTTTTTCGGTAGATGTAAAACTTGAGCCAAACTATTTCACTGAAAAGACCTTCCAACCTTGGCTTGCGCGGATATCAACCTTACAAAAGTAATTTTTGGAGCACACTACCAAACACGCTCGTTCCGAAACTTCTACGGGAGCTCCTAGTTTTTCATAAGCACACAATTATTTTTATTCTTCTCCCCATGGACTCGGATACTGGAGCGAGGATGGGTCCCCCTCTGATTTCGTGCGCGATCTAGCCAATCTGAGCCCGGATGCTAATTAGTTGCGCTCCCCCGATGAACACGCCTTTGTCGCATGTAGGGCCGGACTACAAAGCCCAGAATGCCTCGCCCCTCCCTGATCAATGAGGGCTTATTTAAATGATCTCTGAGGTCTTGGACCCAGGCCAATCAGCTGTCAGGGCTCATGATAAATCGCAATGCATTATTGATAATAATAATTACTGGGACATGCGCGTTCTGGCCGAAGGGGGGTAAATTTCCCAACTCCAGGAATTTGTGGCGGAGTGGGCAAATCACCGCGGCTCTCCAGGCGGCCCGATGCTCGCACCATGTCGAGGCGCAAGCAAGCGNACCTCCCCCCCACTTGTAACTTAGGTTCCCTCCCTCCCTGGCGCCGCTTTTAAAAGAAAGACCCCGAGGGTCCCCACCTTTTCCTTCGCCCCTGGGGGTCTTTTCTTGGAGGCTGGACCAGGGGCGCACCCCTGGAAGACCCCCCCGGCGGGAGGGCGATCTGTTGCACGCGCCCCTCGCGG
>NW_027532250.1:5981566-5981775 GCF_008692635.1 Crocuta crocuta
AGGGTTGCCCCCTTTCGAAATTTATCTGGGGTTTTGACTTTTTCTCCCTGGGCTTTGCCGCCTCCCGATCTTCGCCCTAACCTTTGGGGCCTGACCTCCAGCCATCTTTGATTTCCGACTTCCTAAAAATAACCGCGGCGAGCGGGAGGGGTGCGGGCCCCCAGGGGTCGGGGGCGCGGGCGCGCGGCCGCCCCTCCGGGGGGCCCCCG
>NW_027532250.1:5981878-5982688 GCF_008692635.1 Crocuta crocuta
CCAGACCTGGCCCGCCAAATTGTCGCCTGATAAGTTTTTCGCGTCCGCGTGGGGGGAGGGGGCGTTGTAGACCTCGCCGCCGGCCGGGGTGTGCGCGGCCGCCCCGGGCGCTCGGAGCCACGGCTCCGCTGGCAAGACTGGCGCTACTTTTCGGCCACCTTCCCTTTTTTTCGGGAAGGGAGTGTGATAACGTTTTCCAAGGTTGTAAGAGGTCCATGCAGTTCCCTTCTTTGCCCGCAAATAACATTTTTCCAGGGCAACGTAGAGAGATTGGCTTCACCGGGGGAGGTTGTGCGTTTTCGGGGCGTCTGATGGCCAGGGCTGCGCGCACCCGAGGGCCCAGGAGGATGGACTCTCTTTGTGCCTCGGGTGGGGGGGGCTGTGGGGGGGGGAGCATGGTGAGGCTCGTCGCCTGGCCCACCTGGAACAAAAGGGTTAACCCTCTGCCCGCCCGCTTCCTCCCAAGAGGAGGGGCGAGCTCCGGGCTCTGACCCCTCCCCTGGTTCTGCGCTGACCTCCCCATTCTCCCACCCCCTTCGTTTTTGGTGGGCGCACGCAAGTGGAGCTTTGCGAGTTGTTTAGCACCTTTGGGGGGGGGGTTGTGACAGGGTGGTTTCTTAAACGAACGCTGGTTGAAGTTTGCAATCCGTGAGCCCGAGCTAGGCGTAGGGTCTCTGGCCTGGCTGTGCGCTACCTCCACGATTTGGGAGGGGGTGGGTTCACTATTGATCGTGGGGTCGGAGCGGACCGCCGGGTTGCGCGCGGGCGCCCCCTGGAGGCCCAGCTTGGAGCGGCACGCTTTGCTGAGAG
>NW_027532250.1:5982813-5986565 GCF_008692635.1 Crocuta crocuta
GGCTGGGATGGGTCGGGGGCTGGAGATGGAGAGCGCTGGCCTGGGCCAACGGGTGGGCGCCCCTGGGGACTTAGGCCAGTTGCTAGCGCGATCCCTGGCCGAAGCTGGTGTTCTTTGCCAAGTCTTTGGAATTCTTGAAAAGAAGTCCTCGATCCTGGAAGGTGTTTGCAGAGTCCGCCGGTTGCCAGCATGGGGCAGAAGGTGGTGGCCCCAAGCAGTACTTTTTAGTGGCTGCATTTTGCATTCGAGCAGCCTGTATGTATGTCCCTGTCTATATAGTATGTATACGTAGCTCTACAGAGAGAGACATGTGTGTGTATAGACAGATCTGTATATATAGAGACATAGATATGTATAATTAATTTAAAAAAAAAACAGATTGGGCCGGTCCTATTTTGCAAAACCAACTTGAGATCTCCTTGTAAAGAATGCAGTTCTAGAGGGAGGAAAATGGAGTTGGGCGATCAATTAGATTAAAAAATCTGCAGGTGGGCCGCGGACTCGCGCTACATACGGGAAAATTAGCATTTCCTCAAAAGAATTTCGGATGCCCTTTGTGCTAAACTGGATTACAACCATCAACGATTCAGATCCCCAAGTTTCACACAAGGGCCCAGCCCCAGTTTCTAAACTGAAACGACCTCCCCTGGCTGTAATGATTCAATGATTCGGGGAAGAGGGCACTTGGAAGTTCCTATTTTAATTGTGGGAGAGAGGGAAATCTCCTTGATCGTAGTTTTTATGTTGCAGGCCGACTTGCTGTGTTTGGATCTGAGTTTCCGATAGAGAAAGGGGCCCCTTTTGTTCCGTTAAAAAATAAATTGCACAAGTGGGTGTTTGGTCCTTTAAGCCTCTGCTGGCTTCCTCATGGGTGGGGAGTTGGGGAGCCATCTTGGGAGGCAGGAGATGGAGTTAACATTTCCTCTTTTTCAAGGACCTTAGTTTTCTTGGTAGGGTTTTAGAGATGTGCATTCCTATCAGGTATGGCTTTCAGCTGTGTGACCTGCTCGATTTCTCTGAGCTTTTGGATTTTTTCCTCTATACAGCGGAGGTAAAGAGTCTTGCTCAGATGATTTCAACCACAGAGACCCAACTGTGTGCTGGGAATGTGACGAGTAGTTAGTTTTGTTCAGAATAGCCATGTTTTCCATTTTATTTACTTTCTGTGTCGAGATGGGTGTGAACTGCTAATTGAGATGATCTGCAGATTTAACTGCAGCCTACGAGGCTGGAGACCTCAAGTACGTTATCTTATTTAATTCTCATTTTTACGAAACCATGGCTCCAGTTGAAATGGTTTGCTCACAGTTGATTCTGGCCATGCTGCAAATCCAAGGGGCTGTTTATCATTGGTTATGGGATGGGATTTTTCTATCACTTCCTTTGAGGAAGCCATGATGAGGGGTCGGCTGGTTTAATGTTTGAGATGTGCCTTTTTGGACTTTGGATTAAGGGGTCCATGGGAAGGGAGTTCGAAATAAAGCAGCATTTGCATTTCATGCTCCGGGCCTTATTGCCCTGGGGAAAATGATCGGAAGCGGTCAACAAGTTCCCTTTTTTCATCAGCCCGTAACCTGTTGTACTTTTGATTCTTTAAAGAAACTTCCAAACCATTTTAAAAGTCTCTAAATCCAGACAAGTTCAGCATTTCCAGTCACTACCATCCCTTTTTGTTTTTTCTCCTCAAATGAATTTCACGTCTATGTCAGTCTTTGTTCTGAAGGGACTCGGAAGGGGAAAATAAAACCCCCTGCCTGCATGGAGTTTACAAGTTTGCTTAAAAGATGAGCTCCAGTTGAGGGAAAATAGGACATATCTCTTCATGTAAATAGCAGAACTCATGCTTTCCCAGCGATTATAGCCCTTTTTGATTCTTGGACTGTTTTTTTCCCTTTTCAGCACAGCCCCTGAATTTTGATCCAAAACTGTTTGGAACAAGTTTTTAGCTCTTAATTAAGTAGAATTTAATTATAGCTCTACTTTGCCAACCATGAATTGAATTAAAGCCATGTTACTTAAAGTGTTTCTCGGATTGCTGAATTGAGATGTAAAATTAAACTGGTAAATGGGCACTTTCTTTCAACTGGTTCAAAGGACATCTCCATTTCCTTTTGTTTTTTTTGGTAAGCAATTATCCTGTGGGTGGGGGAGGGTCGAAGATAGTGTATACTTTAGATAATCTACTCATTGTGGTTCTTTTAATATAGGAATGGGGAAAAAAGATAAGCTTGAGTCATAATGCTTTGCTCAAGATTATACAGGTTTTATTTTTGAAGCATTTTCAAGTCTCCAAAATGTGATTGGCTTCTAGTAGATGAGCTTTTCTTCTATACAATAGTAAGAGTATTTTCTATCCATTTGGCAGTGATTGAATCTAAGACCCCTGCTGGGTTTACTGCATTCTTCCAACTTATTGGATAACTAGATGCTGAGAGATAACATTCCTAAAATTCGGGAGTGGGGGCGGGGTGGAAAGATGGAAGAGCTAGTTGCTGGGTAATCTCTCTGAACTTTGCTTTTCCCTTTTGAGAAGGGCTAACGTGAGCATACCCAGCAATTGTTCATAACCAGAGTCCTCTTACTCTGGCAAATACGGATCCGGTATTTACCCAGTATTTGCCGGTGGTGGTCTGGATGTAGAAGCACTTTTTACTGCACAGGCATTCAGAGCTGCCGTTTTAGGACCCAAGTGGGATGTTGCTCGTATTGCATCTAGGCTACAGAAGAGGCCAGGCTGTGTATACAGTGAAGGCAAGCTGGTATTCAGGCTGTAAATCACTCTTGGAAACTGTTAGATCCTTCTAGTGCAGGGAGCTTAACCTTTTTTGTGCCATAGATGCCTTCTCAGCAGAATGTATTTCAATGCGAAAAATAAAAGGCCTCGAAATACCAAGGAAATGGACTACCTTGAAATAGACTTCTTGAAGACACTCGTGATAACATGTGACTCTTTATGAACACATTAAATAAGATCAGCACGGCCGGTCAGGTAACTACGAGAATTTCTAGTCATGCCACGGCATCCACGTTATAGGAAAATATCTGCACTCTGTTGATGACGAAGTTACAGGCTCTGCAGATACCACTGTTTTCTACATTTAAAATGGAAAGAGATGTTAAATTTTAGTTCAGATTAGCGAGAATAAAGATCTCTCTTTTTTTTTCCCTTACCTAGTTTCACGGACTCTAGTTTAAGCATGCTGGTTTCGAACCTGTTTTCAGTGAGGGAATATTATCCCCGAGGGAGGGGGCGTGGTGAGCAGGGGGGGCAGAAAATGTGATTTCAGTGGTTTGTGGCCTTCTGAAGGACCATAGTGCATAAACACACATAATATATTTGTGGTATTAAAATTTAATGGGGGGGGTCGGTGATTAGGAAAGAAGCTTTAAAAGCCTCCGTAGAAGGATGAAATGAAAGTTGAGGAACTCTGTTCTGAAAGAAAGAAACGACAGCACCAAGTTTAGAGCTCTTCTAAATAGTACTTAAACATCCAGTCCCTGATCTTCTTTTTCTGGTTAGTCGTTGGTTACTTTGAGCCACCTAATTATTTCTGCTCCGGCCTCAGTTTCCACATCATTAAACTGGGAACGAAGACTCTTGTTTGATTCTGTGACTGCAGAGATGGAGATAAGATGCCCGAGCCTGAAGCGTGTATTTCGTTGCTTGTGGAAGGTGTTGGTCGCTTGCTTTTGCAAAGTAGAATGGGCATTCTTGCATGGCTGCACTGGGAGTTATACCAGAAGTTAGAATA
>NW_027532250.1:5986627-6000269 GCF_008692635.1 Crocuta crocuta
AAAAAAAAAAAAATTTAATGTTTACTGATTTTTGAGAGAGAGGGACACCCAGAATCTGAAGCAGGCTCCAGGCTCTGAGCTGTCAGCACAGAGCCTGACAAGGGGCTCGAACTCCTGAGCCTTACAAGCCCCGAGATCATGACCTGAGCTGATGCTTAACCGACGGAGCTCCCCAGGCATCCCAGGCACATTGCTAATTTAAAAGAGAGCATAGTACAAAAAAGCGTATACTTGAAAATTTTTCTCTTCCGCCCTCAATCCCCAGGCACGCACCCTAAGAGCTAGAAAGCCTCCGGGTAACAAATTTTTTCTTTTAGAAAAGTTCCGGGTAACAAATTTGTATCTTTATCCACAAGCACAGATGAGACCAGAAGAGAGATACATCCCGCTCTCTACCCATTTTTCCTCCCCTTGAAATAAACCTTGGGCATTTTTCCTCCGGAGCAGCACATGTAACAGATCTGCTTTTATTTTTGTAGGTGACCAGGGGGTCCCCTCCCCCCTCCTTTTTTTCCTGTGCCCTGGTTTATTTAACCAGAACCTTACTGCTTGACCAGAGTGCGTCTGTTTTTGTTTTTGTTGTTTGTTAATATGAGAGATGTACCCTTGTGTTACACGAAGTAAATTCCTCACCAGGGTGAAAGGAGATTCGTGCTCACATGATGCAGCCCTGAGTTCTCTGCAGGAGCCGGATCCTTTTTTACGCACCTACCAACACTGCGTATTTTCCTCCCAAAAAAACCTTTTAAGTTTTTTTAAAAAGTTCTGCTTGGGGCACCTGGGTGGCTCAGTCAGTTAAGCATCTGACTTTGGCTCAGGTCATGATCTCACAGTAGTGGGTTTGAGCCCCGCGTTGGGCTCTATGCTGACAGCTCAGAGCCTGGAGCCTGTTTCAGGTTCTCTATCTCCCTCTCTCTCTCTCTCTCTGACCCTCCCCTGCTCACGCTGTCTCTCTCAGAAATAAATAAAACATTAAAAATTTAAAAAAGAAAAGGTTTCTTCTCCCCAAGAGAAGTTTCCAGTAAATAAATAAACAAATAAATAAATTTAAAAGTTCTGCTTTTTCAAGTTCTTGACACATAATTGCCAGGATTGCTTTTCCAGAAAGAGTGCCACTCGGAAAGCGTGGAGATAGATACTGTTTTCTGGGAATTGACGTGTGTGTTTACAAATATTTCAAAAAAAAATTTTTTATGTTTATTTGTTTTTGAGAGACAGAGCACAAGTGGGGGAGGGGCAGAGAGAAGAGGAGACTCAGAATCCGAAGCAGGCTCCAGGCTCTGAGCTGTCAGCACAGAGTCCATCGCAGGGCTCGAACCCACGAACTGTGAGATCATGACCTCAGCCGTAGTCGGACGCTTACCCGAGTGAGCCACCCAGGCGCCCCTACAAATATTTTTAACTTGATTCTTGAAATGTCAGAAGGAAGTACTTCCCTGTTGAGCTCCACCTAGACGTAGAAAGGGTATATTGTCTCCTAACTTACCNCCTAGCTTTTAAAGTGACTTCTGGGGGTGCCAGGAAGATGGCAGTGTGCGTCCCAGTCTCCTTTCCCCTTTGCCAACCTGACCTTCAGGCCTTTCTGTCCTCCGTAGGGGGTCTTTGAGGGGAAATACAGTGGCAATCTCAACAGAAGAAATGTAGTAGGAGGTATAGGCACCAAGAAGGATCTGGGTGCTGTTGCCTGGCTTTAGTATTGGCCCTGCAGTTTATCAGATGTATTACCTTGGGCAGATCCATGTCTCCTGTGCCTCAGTTTCCCCCTCTGTTACATAATAGCCCCTACCTCATAGAGTTGTTGATAACCTATAAATTGTTTAGAGTTACACCTAGATGGGGGGCCAGGGTGACTCAGGAGATGGAGCCCCGAGTTGGGCTGTGCGCCGACAGCATGGAGCCTGCTTGGAATTATCTCCCCCCACCGCCCCTCCCATGCTCTTGCTTGCTCTCTCTGGCGCTCTCTCTCTCTCTCTCTCTCTTTCCTAAAATAAACTTTTAAAAAAGAATTAGGCCTAGCACATAGTAAGTACTCAAAAGCTATCTATGACTTTTTTTTTTTAATGTTTATTTCTGAGAGAGAGAGAGAGCCAGCGTGAGCAGGGGAGGGGCAGAGAGAGAGGGAGATACAGAATCCAAAGCAGGCTCCAGGCTCCCAGCTGTCAGCACAGAGCCCAACGCGGGGCTCGAACCCACGAACCGTGAGATCATGACCTGAGCCGTAGTCAGTCGGACGCTCAACCGACCGACCAACCAAGCCACCCAGGCTCCCAGATCTATGACTATTTTTGTGTTGCCCTGAGCAAGTCACAATACTTAGTTTGTTTTTCTTGGGGCCAGTATTTAATAGGATTAAATGATACACAATGGGGCACCTAGAAGTCCCTAGTCCAAACTGTAGCAGGATCTAAGGCTCATTTTTTCAGGGTTGGATGGCTAGCGCCCCTACCTCACACACAGTAGGGGGTGGGAACTGTTAGTGGGGCATCAGCTGACCATTGTTCTAAGTTCTCCCACAGCCCTAGTTGCCCAGCATAACCATTGAGCCATTAGAGATAGAAGAGCTGGAGAAACTAATGTTCGGTGAACACCCACAATATCTGCACTTTCCCCGTATCCCACCCAGGATGGTGCCAGGCACGTGAGTGGTACTTGGCTCCTTTGTTCAGTTAATCGCGTCACGCAACCCAGGCATATCTACCTTATGAGGGTGTCGTGGTCTGCATGTTTCAGGCAAATTCGGATGGTAAGGCTACCATGTTATCAAACCTGTTTACAGGGGAATGCTGGATCAGCCCTCACCTGATTCCCTACCCTGGCCACACCTGTTAATGGTTGTTGGCTCTTTCTCCTTGGCCCACCCCCCACCCATACACACCTTGCAAACTGCATATTACCGGGTCTAAAATGTGTAAAGCTTAGGCCACCTTATATAAATTTCAAAAGAGAAATAAGCTTTTTTTCTTTTTTCTTTTCAAGATGAATTGCTCCTTCCTACTGTGGGCCACTTGTCAGAAAAAACCCCATAGTTTGGGGGAGCATAATCACCCAAGAAGGAGTTGAGAAGCAAAATTCGTTTGCTTTAGGAAGCAAATAAGTTAGCTAAAAGTAATGTATATCTTTCTTGGCCTTTCCTCCATGCATTTGTACATTTCAAACAGGTTTTAAACAAAACTGGTCACCCTTTTACGTACCGGTCAGCAGCCGGTTTCTTTCCCCTAACTTCTGTCTCCATGTCAAAGGGCATAGAAGTTCCTACAGTTTTTGGTCTATGGGTGAATCAAAATTTACTTTTGCTGCTGTAAACATAAAAAGAAATTCCCTTCTTCTATGGATCTTTGTATGTTTGTGCAATTATTTGTGTGACTTAGATCTGTATGGCTACAGGTTGCTGGCTCTGAGGTATACCCCCTCTATGAGCGGGTGGGGTGTACGTAGATTTGGAGAGTCAGGAGATGAAACCAATAAAGGACCCAGGCATCCAGATAAAGCAGTCCCCAAGGTGGGCATTGTATATTTTTTTTTATTATTTTTTAATGTTTTCATGAGATACAGTGTGAGCGGGGAAGGGGCAGAGAAAGGGGCGCCACAGGATCTGAAGCAGGTTCCAGGCTCTGAGCTGTCAGCACAGAGCCCGATGTAGGGCTCGAACTCGCGGAACTGTGCAATCCTGACCTGAGCCGGAGTGGGACGCTCTACCGAGTGAGCCACCCAGGTGCCCCCAAGATGGGCATTTTAATGTGCAGGCTATCATTAACCCTGAAGGAAATAGTACCTAATCTACACACACACACACACACACACACGGAAATCCACAGACCAATCCTTTTTAGGAATGTAACTGTCCAGAATTGATCCTGCGTATTTATTTTCAGATATATAACAGTAGTAGAAGGTGCAAGTCCAGGGAGAGGAGTGAAACCCTTCATTCCCATCCCCTTTCCATTCTGGGGCTTCTCTCATTATCTGTAAGGTCATTGAAGTCTTTTTCTGTGGTCATGCCTTCCTTGAAATGAGATCTTTTGTCAGTGTCTCCTATGAAAGTATTTCTGGGACCATCTGCTTTGGCCCTTCCAGTCTGAATGTACCCGGTGTGCATTTCTCCGTATTTTCAGTAAATTTGTCGCTGCTGTCGTTGTGGGCATCTTTAAAATGGGAAGGTGCACTTGTTACGCTGAATCAGAGTGATTTACTGCAATTTCGCTTTCGGTGGCCCCAGGATGGAGATTAGGAGCCCTGGTTTGAGCAGGTTTCCAATGTCATTTGTATTGACTGCTTGAAGTTCATTTGCCTTTGCAGGCAGACGCATGTGGGGCGCAGAGCTCTAAGGGGATTATTTTAATAATAAATTGTGAGTTTCCTAGGATTGCCATAACAAATTGCTGCAAATTAGATGGCTTAAAGCAAAAGACATTTAGGGGCCCCTGGGTGGCTCAGTAGGTTAAGGGTCTGACTCAAGCTCGGGGGGTCGAGCCCTGCGTCAGGCTCCGTGCTGACAGCTCAAAGCCTGGCACCTGCTTCGGGATTCTGTGTCTCCCTCTCTTCTCTGCCCTGTCCCCTCTCAAGCTCGGTCTCTCTCAACAATAAACAAACATTTAAAAAAACTTTTTTAAAAACCCAGAAATTTAGGGGCGCCTGGGTGGCTCAGTCAGTAAAGCATCTGACTTTGGCTCCTGTCATGATCTCACGGATCGTGGGTTCGAGCCCCGTGCCGGGCTCTGTGATACTGACAGCTCAGAGCCTGGAGCCTGCTTTGGATTCTGTGTCTCCCTCTCTTTCTCTGCCCCTCCTCTGCTCGCTCTGTTTCTCTCTCTCTCAAAAATAAATAAACATTAAAAAAAATTGTTAAAGCCCCAGAAATTTAGCCTTTCTGGAGTCCAGACATCTGAAATGGAGCCATCAGTGGGGTCAGTTCCTTCTGGAGACTCTGAGGAAGAAACCATTTCAGGCCTCCTTTCCACCTTCTGATGGCTTCTCACAATCCTTGCATATAGCCCTGTAACTCTTGTGTGGCTTTATTCTGTTTCATCTCTTCTTTCCCCTCTTTAAGGACAGCAGGCATCGGGGTAGGGACTCCCCCCCCAATTATATTTGCAAAGACCCTGTTCCGAACAAGGTCACACGCACAGGTATTGGCTATAACGACTTGGACTTAACCTTGGGGTGGGGGGAGGGGGGCCACAATCCAACCCCCTACGTAAGTTCCCCTCTAACACTCCTCTGCCTGCTGGACACAGGTCACCAGGGCCTCTGCATTGTGAGCCGTGGCTCTTCCCTAGACGTTGCCCCACGTCCCATGTCGAGCAGAATTCTTAGCTTCTTCTCTCTCGTCCCAGGCGCTCCGATGAACCACCCCGGGAATGGCCACGAAGCCAGCAGGGCTGGGATGTCAGGCAAAAGGCCCCGTCGGGAGGAGACGCACGTCTGCGAGAAATGCTGCGCGGAGTTCTTCAGCCTCTCCGAGTTCTCGGAACATAAGAAAAATTGCACTAAAACCCCCCCTGTCCTCATCATGAGCGACAGCGAGGGGCCAGTGCCTTCGGAAGACTTCTCCGGGGCGGTGCTGGGCCACCCGCCACCCAGCCCGGGCAGCAAGGGCAGCCCCAGGGAGGAGGGCGGCAGCTCGGGGGACGCCAGGGAGAAGCCGGGCGTCGAGCCTGTCGTGTTCCTGAAGACGGGGACCACGCCGCCCGCGCCCCAGGACCTCGGCTACTTACCCAAGGGCAAAGTGGCCACCACGAACGTCACCCTGCAGGCGCTGCGGGGCACCAAGGTGGCCGTGAACCAGCGCAGTGCGGACGCGCCCCCGGCCCCCGGGCCCGGCGCCAGCAGCCTCCCGTGGGTCCTCGAGCAGATCTTGTGCCTCCAGCAGCAGCAGCTGCAGCAGATCCAGCTCACCGAGCAGATCCGCGTGCAGGTGAACATGTGGGCCTCGCACGCCCTCCACTCCGGCGCGGCGGGAGCCGACGCCCTCAAGACCTTGGGCAGCCACGTGTCCCAGCAGGTGTCTGCGGCCGTGGCTTTGCTCAGCCAGAAAGCCGGAAGCCAGGGCCTGGCCCTGGACGCCCTGAAACAAGCCAAGCTACCTCACGCGAACGTCCCCGCCGCGAGCGGCGCCGTGTCCCCGGGGCTGGCGCCCTTCGCCCTGAAGCCCGACAGCGCGAGGGTGCTGCCGAACGTGGTGTCGCGTCTTCCTGGCGCTCTGCTACCTCAGGCCCCCGGCTCTGTGCTCTTCCAGAGCCCTTTCTCCACCGTGGCGTTAGACCCGTCCAAGAAAGGGAAGGGGAAGCCACCGAACGTGTCCCCCGTGGAGGTCAGACCCAAAGACGAGGCCGTCCTCTGCAAGCACAAGTGTAAGTACTGTAGCAAGGTTTTTGGGACTGATAGCTCCTTGCAGATCCACCTCCGCTCCCATACCGGAGAGAGACCCTTCGTGTGCTCTGTCTGTGGCCATCGCTTCACCACCAAGGGCAACCTCAAGGTGCACTTTCATCGACACCCCCAGGTGAAGGCAAACCCCCAGCTGTTTGCCGAGTCCCACGACAAAATGGCGGCAGGCAATGGCATTCCCTACGCACTCTCTGTACCCGTCCCCATAGATGAGTCGAGTCTCTCACTAGACAGCAAACCCGTCCTGGTGACAGGGACCCCCAGTGGAGGGCTACCTCAGAGTCGCTTTTCAGGGACTAACCCCAAGGACCTCCTGGGCGGCCCCTTGCCCGGCGACCTGCAGCCCGGGCCTTCTCCGGAAAGTGAGGACGGAGCCCTGCTGTCGGGGGTGGGGCCAAACCACAGTTCCCCAAGGGTTGGTGGCTTCCAAGGGAGCGGGACCCCCGAGCCGGGGTCCGAGACCCTGAAGTTGCAGCAGCTGGTGGAGAACATCGACAAGGCCACCAGCGACCCCAACGAGTGTCTCATTTGCCACCGGGTCCTGAGCTGCCAGAGCTCGCTCAAGATGCATTACCGCACCCACACCGGGGAGAGGCCGTTCCAGTGCAAGATCTGCGGGCGAGCCTTCTCCACCAAGGGCAACCTGAAGACGCACCTCGGGGTCCACCGAACCACCACGTCCGTCAAGACGCAGCATTCGTGCCCCATCTGCCAGAAGAAGTTTACCAACGCGGTCCTGCTGCAGCAGCACATCCGGATGCACATGGGCGGCCAGATTCCCAACACGCCTCTGCCCGAGAACCCCTGCGACTTCGCGGGCCCCGAGCCGGGGATGCTCAGCGAGAACGGCCGCGCGGGGCCCGTCTGCCACGATGACCCGATCGAAAGCATCGATGTTGACGAGGCCGGCCCCCAGGACGCCCCCGGTAGCTCCTTGAAGGTCCCCGCGCCACTTCCCGGCGTGCAGTCCGCCTCCCCCACTCCCGGGTTCGCCGGGACGGCCTCCCTAGACGCCCCCGGGAGGCTGGCTCCCGCTCCTCTCGTCCTGCAGCGGCAAAGCAGCAGAGAAAACGGCTCGGTGGAGAGCGACGGCCTGACCAACGACTCGTCCTCCTCGGTGATGGGAGACCCCGAGTACCAGAGCCGAAGTCCCGACGTCCTGGAGACCGTGTGCTTCCAGGCACTCTCCCCGGCCAATAGCCAGGCAGAAAGCGTCAAGTCCCGATCTCCCGATGCCGCTGGCAAAGCAGACGGCGCCGAGAACAGCCGCACTGAGATGGAAGGTGATAGAGCTTTGGATTTAACTTAGGTCCATTGTGGGCGCCCAGTCATCCCAGAGGAGCCCGGGTTGAACTTTACAAACGGACAGCGTGATCTGTGCAAAGGAGTGCTCCCTGGGAGGGCAGTGAGCCTCTCTGTACCTCTGGGTAGAGGGAAATAATAAACTCCCTCTGTCTTAGTACTCACATCTTTTTATTTATGGTGGTTAATGCAAATTGGGGATGGACAGCACCTTTGGTGGGTTTTGTTTTGTTGTTTCTTTTGTTTTGTTTTGTTTTTTACTCTTGTGTTGGAGTCCCGGGGAGACATTCGGGTGATCTTCAGGGGATGGGCCAGCAGGAAGAAGTGGGCGCATGGCTTTTTGGCCACCGAGATAATCAGTAGTTCCTTGATCCTGAGGTCCCGCTCCCTGATGTAAGGCTCACAGGCTAATCACTCTTGACAGGGGGAGGAAGAGCCTAACCCATTTATAAACGCACATATAAATTATGGGGTTACCCGCTGAGGTCGTTAAGATTTCTTTTGAGGTAGTCTCTGCACCCACCGTGGGGCTCAAACTCCTGACCCCGAGCCCGGGAGTCGCGTGCTCCACCGACTGAGCCAGCCAGGCGCCCCTTAAAGAGAACTTTTTATGCAGGAACTTGAATTTCAGGTGTTGGTGTGCTGCCCGTACCTTTATGCCCAAACGCTGACTTTGCCGAAGTGTTTGAGTTGTCCTTCCCGGTGCAGGTCAACATGCTAAAGAGGAGAAACTGCCTCCGAGGCACGCGATTCCAGAAAGCCGCTCCCAGGCTGTCAGTGGGCAAATTGTCATCACAGCTCTTTTTTGGTTTGAGGAAGAGTGAGTACGGGATGATAAAGGTTTGGGGTTTCTTTTCTCTGGATACTAGGTCGTAGCAGCCTGCCGTCAACATTTATCCGCGCCCAGCCAGCCTATGTCAAAGTCGAAGTCCCTGGTGCGTTTGTCGGACCCGCGACCATGTCCACGGGCATGACTCCTCTGTTGGCGGCCCAGCCACGCCGACAGGCCAAACAGCATGGCTGCACGCGGTGCGGGAAGAACTTCTCCTCGGCGAGCGCCCTTCAGATTCACGAGAGGACTCACACTGGGGAGAAGCCTTTCGTGTGTAACATATGCGGGCGAGCTTTTACCACCAAAGGCAACCTGAAGGTGAGTTTCTTGAGGCTGTCCGCAGGGGTGGGGCTCCATGGTGAGCAGCACGGCTCCTTGCCCTTCCCCTTTCGTGATGAATTCTTCCACTAAGACCAGGTGGGATGGGGCGCCTGGGTGGCTCAGTCAGTTAAGCGTCCTACTTCAGCTCAGGTCATGATCTCATGGTTCATGGGTTCGAGCCCCATGTCGGGCTCTGTGCTGACAGCTTGGAGCCTGGAGCCTGCTTCAGATTCTGTGTCTGCCTCTCTCTCTGCTCCCCCCCTCCACTTGCGCTCTGTCTCTGTCTCTAACAATAAATAAGCATAAAAAAAACAAAAGACGAGATGGGATACAGTATAGTCATACCTCTCCGCTGGCCCTCGAAATAATTCATTAGACAGTATGTTTTCTCACATAACGTCTCTGAAATCAGGATATTTCTGAAATTGGTAGTTGTTTTTTTTTTTTTTTCTGATCTGCATTTGACATTTTACAAATCATGCCCTCTAGGAATAATAAGACACTAGGTCTGTTGGATGCTCTTGTCTCTTAGTATTAAATGGTTACGCTTTGGGGTAGTTTTCCCTCCAGTACTGGGGCAGATCATGACCTCTCTTGACAATAATTGAGTGGATAGGTAAAATGTAGCCTGGAAACCGATAAGTGGCACATGGTATAATATACTGATAAATCACTTAGGGATTTGTGTGTACATCCAGACTTGATGAGTACCCCGTATGTTTCATTTTCGTAGTCAGCTAGGTTGAAATAAATAGCAAGAGTAAACATCTCTAGGATGCAATACAGTTAAAAAGAAAAAAGGCTCCAGGTTATCATCTGTGCTTTCCAACCTGAGCGGCTGGGTCCTTCTGGAGAATAGCCTAATACCTGTTGGGAGATTCCACCTAAGATTTTTACCTGGGGAGATGGGAAGGAGGGCCCCCCCCCGCCATAAGGCCTGAAAGTGGCCTCTGTAAGAAGAAGGGATGAGGATTGGGGACCTGGGTTTTGTCTTTGGCCCTGCCTGTGGTTGGTGGCAGATGGGTCTCTGGGTCTCTACTTCTCTCCCATGAGTGACTAATTAAATTCTTTGTGGTTCATATAAAGGTTGAAACTTCTTAGAGTCAACCGAGGAGACTGTGTATCATTTATTTTTAAAGATTGTTTTTGAGAAAGAGTACAAGTAGGTGAGGGGAGGGAGGAACGAGAAGGTTGCACTGACAGCAGAGAGCCCAATGTGGGGCTCGAACTCACGAACTGAGAGATCTCGATCCTAGTCGATGCTCAACCGACTGAGCCACCCAGGTGCCCCCAAGCTGCTATTCTTTTAATTTTTTAGTGTAGTTGGTGAAAATGACTAGGTAAGGAGCATGAAGTGACTTCATCTCTAATACCAGCGTCTAGAAATAGAAAGCTTAAATTACTTCAGGCCCTGGGATCAGCCCAGGTCTGGAGCTTTTTTCCCTCCCTTCTTCTCTCTGCACAAGCTGCTTTGGGCAGATAGCTCCCTGTGCCTCAGTTTCCCAGGCATGGCAGTAATGGCAGTGAGAACTTCAGAGTGGTCCTGAAGATTAAATGCACTGTAGTCCTAAAGTGTTTCAAATTATTCCTGGAACATCTTAACAGCTTGTAGCGATTAAGAGCAAGTCACTGGTGAGCCCACTTGGTAAGAGAACTTACTTGACTTCTCAGGACGCCGGTAGAGATGAAATGAGGTACCTGAGGAACGTAGTGCCCACCACATTCTGCTGACATTTTTTTCTTAAGTTTGTTTTGAGAGAGACAATGGGGAAGGAGCAGAGAGAATTCCAAACAGGCTCCAGGCTGTCAGCACAGAGCCTGATGGAGGGCTCGAACCCACAAACTGAGATCATGACCTGAGCCCAAATCAAGAGTTGATGCTTAATCAACTGAGCCACCCAGGCACCCCTCTTCCAACTCTTTTTAAAGAAGCTGAAAGGGATTTAGAAATTCAGAAGGCAGACTGGGAAAACAAAGAAAGGAGGCCAAATGGAAGAAGCAATATTAGCAGGAGTACCATCATCAGAAGAGCCCTTGCCTTGTCCACCACCCTAGAATAAATAGCACTCATTCCCCGTGATGGCCTTCCCTGACCACCCCATCAAGGACTTGCTTTTCCTCTGGAGCAGTGATGACGGTCATTGACGCACTGGGTGTTTGGTGTCCACGCCATCAGGGCAGCAGCTGTTCTATTCCAGAGTTATTTATTTTATTTTATTTTATTTTTATTTTTTAAAAAGTGTTTTATTTCTGAGAGAGAATGAGAGAGACAGCATGAGCAGGGGAGGGTCAGAGAGAGAGGGAGTCACAGACTGAAACAGGCTCCAGGCTCTGAGCTGGCAGTCAGCACAGAGCCCGACGCGGGGCTCGAACCCACGAACTGTGAGATCATGACCTAAGCGAAAGTCGGACGCTTAACCGACTAAGCCACCCAGGCGCCCCGATACCTGGATGTTTCAGACCTGTAGGCAGACGGCTGGCTTGCTGTTAGATCCCTGTTTTGGTGGAAACCTCTCTGCTCCTGTTCCCCTAGGTCCACTACATGACGCACGGAGCCAACAGTAGTTCTGCGCGCCGAGGGAGGAAGCTGGCCATCGAGAACACCATGGCTCTGTTAGGGACTGATGGGAAGAGAGTCCCCGAGATGTTCCCCAAGGAAATCCTGGCCCCCTCGGTGAACGTGGACCCTGTCGTGTGGAATCAGTACACCACCATGCTCAATGGGGGTCTGGCCATGAAGACCAATGAGATCTCCGTGATCCAGAGCGGCGGCATCCCCACCCTCCCGGTTTCCCTGGGGGCCAGCTCCGTTGTGAACAACACCACCATCTCCAAGATGGACGGTTCCCAGTCCGCCCTCAGTGCCGAAGTGGAAAAACCAGGTGCTGCTGACAGTGTCCCCAAACACCAGTTCCCTCACTTCCTGGAGGAAAACAAGATCGCCGTCAGCTAAGCTCAGGAGCTCAGGAGCGCCTTGTTGAAGGAGAAATGCAGGCAGAATGACCTCCCGAACTGGACTTTTTTTTTTTTTTTTACCTTTTTAAAAGAACCCATCCCCTCCTGTTTGTTTTCTTACTGACTTGCAAGTGATGTTTACAGTTGTGATCACAACCTCAGGCAAATCCTACAATCAGATGTTATGCTGCTTTGCAGAAAAAAAATGGAAAAAAAACGAAAAAAGAAAAAAATCGAAAAACAAAAAAAAAACGAAAAAAAAAAAAAATGCATACTAAAACAAAAACAGACTAGAATTTTTTTTTTTTTTTTTTTAATGTTGGAAAGAAGCGGGTCTGGCAAAGTAGCTTTGTTACTTGCGACAAACTATACATGAAACATTTGTACAACCTAGAGTAACTATTTCCAAAGAGGATCCCGGTTGTTTCCAGTTGGAGCTTCCCATAGTGGAAAAGACGACTGTTAGCTTCATTGTGGGGGGTGCTCTATACGTCCCCCCGCGGCTGTCTGTATGCGGGTACATGGACAAGATACGGCATCTGTTTAGGGACCTGTTTTGAATGGCCCCCCAGCTCTGCACCCATCCTCCGTTCCTCCCACCAGAATGTACTTTTTTTTTTTTTTTTTTTTTTTTAATAACCAAGGTTGCCAACGAATTCCAGAATTCCTTCAGCCTTGGAACCTCCGATAGAATACCCTCAGATGGACTGATTTTAGTCCTTAGGGAGTCAATGCTTGTTGCTGCTTATTTAAATATAGTTCGGTTGGAACCCGAGAGTGCCAATGTACTCCCTACGCTTTCCAAACGCCTCCTTCCTGAGCCACCAGGAGAGGCGGGCGCCGGTGCAGAGACCCTCAGGTGACTTACTTTGGTTCGCCAGTGCCTACCGTGTTGAAGAACTGGGTTTCCATTCTTTAAGAAACTCATGGAAGAACATGTGTCTCATAGGTACACATACCAACTTGTACACCTCCGAATTTGTACAGAAGTGTCCTCGGTGCAACTTAAATGCCAAGTAATTATGAAGATTGTTGTTGAGTATTGCATGAAGGCTACGAAGTTGGAACAGGCAAGTCATGGGTGTGAAAGCTTTAATTTATCTACCTCATTTATTTTTATTTTTGTAGCCATAGTCTATTTTCCTATTTCGTGACCGCTAAAGTGTTCCGATGCCCTGTCTTCAACCTGAGTTGATGTACAGCGGGAACAACTGAACATTCAAGATACCGTTATTGTTCTTCGTTTTAAACCCCCCTCCCCCTTTTTGTATACATAATATGAAGCGAACGAGGACACCTTGCTCTAACGGTATAACAAGGAAGGAGAGAGAAAGACCTTAATTTCTGAGGGGACAAGTCTCCTTCTATGTGGAAAAGTAGACCAAGAACTGTTATCAAAAGTTTGTCTGTGTTATTGCACCTGACTTTAGGATCAAAAAAAAAAAAAATTTTTTTTTTTCTTTTCCCATATNTTAAGCGAATAATGCCTTGTGAATGTATGATCTATGGAGAAACCCCTGTAGTTTTACCTGCTGATGCTGTCTGTGTTGTTGGAGAATAAATTTTGGTTGTTGTTGTTTTTTTCTTTCCCCCACCAGGTGCGTGTGTCTCTGGTTAGTTTTTACTCTACACCTGAGGGCTCTGATCTTAACAATCCACTTGCCCTCATGATCCCCGTCCCCGGCCTTAGAATCGAAGATAGATCCAGTTCTATCCATGCTGCACCCATTTCTTTTTTTTTCTTTTTTTCTTTTACAGTTTATTGTCAAGTTGGTTTCCATAGAACACCCAGTGCTCATCCCCACAAGTGCCCTCCTCCATGCCCATCACCCTCCTTCCCCTCCC
>NW_027532250.1:6000297-6005981 GCF_008692635.1 Crocuta crocuta
CCCCATCTGCCCTCAGTTTGTTCTCAGCATTCAAGAGTCTCTCATGGTTTGCCTCCCTCCCTCTTCCCCCACTATTTTCTCCCCTTCTCTTCCCCCATGGTCCTCCGATAAGTTCCTCCTGTTCCACTTAGAAGTGAAAACATATGATGTCTGCCCTTCTCTGCCTGACTTACTTCATTTAGCATAACACCCCCAAGTTCCATCCATGTTGCTACACATGGCCAGATTGCATTCTTTCTCATTGCCATGTAGTGTTCCATCGTATAGATAAACCACATCTTCTCGATCCATTCGTCCGTTGATGGACACTTAGGCTCTTTCCATGTTTTGGCTATTGTTGAGAGTGCTGCTGTGAACATTGGGGTCCATGTGCCCCTGTGCATCAGCACTCCTGTATCCCTCCAGTAAATTCCTAGCAGTGCTATTGCTGGGTCCTAGGGGAGTTCTAGTGTTCATTTTTTGAGGAACCTCCACCCTGTTTTCCAGAGGGGCTGCACCAGTTTACATTCCCACCAACAGTGTAGGAGGGTGCCCGTTTCTCCACATCCTCGCCAGCATCTAGAGTCTCCTGATTTGTTCATGTTAGCCACTCTGACCGGCATGAGGTGGAATCTCAGTGTGGTTTTGGTTTGTTTTTCCCTGATGAGTGACGCTGAGCATCGTTCCGTGTGTCTGTGGGCCATCTGGATTGGACCCGTTTCTCAAGCACACACAAAGCACGTTGCTGGTGCTTCTCTTTCTTTAGGCATAGAAGTTGTGTCAGAGTAAACTCCGTCTAGGGAAGTTTCGCTTCTGTTCCTTTGTGACCACGGAAGGCTTGCCATGCTGTAGATTACCCCAGATCTCAATCCTCAACATGGTACAAGTCATTGGGCAGAGACCATATTTTTTACTGAAGGGACAGCTCAGAATCGCATAGGAGGTGGCACTTAATTCCAAGATTCTTTGAGAGAGTGGTGGGGAAAGGACCCCCTGGGGAGACACAAAGTCAAGACCAGGTTAGTGTGCTACTGGGGAAGTACCCAGTCACCTCCTTTTGATCTGTTTCTCTGTGCAAACCCGGGGACGAGAAGTAGCATCAGGTTCTAGGAGAATCTCTATGGATGTGGATGTGACTCTGAATGGATCCTGACATCGGGAGAAGCCTGGCGTTACATTCCCATGGCCTTGAACCTGACAGGAGCCGAGCGTGGCACCTTCCTTTGCAGGTGGGCCCTCTCTCCAAGGTTTGTCTGTCCTTTGGCCTCAACTCCTAAATCTTGGGAATGGTCACTCTTGACCCTGAAAGCAAGATGAACCAGGTCCTTCAGATAATTGAAATGGAGGTATTTAAACCAATATGCCCCGATCCCAAGTATCTATACTGACCCCTTCTCCCGCTTGATAACTAACCCACAGTGAAGTCTAAGGTCTAGATTGAAATGTATGAGAATTATTTTTACTTTAGTAAAAGTTTCTTCTGCCGCCATATTCCAGACCTTGTTTCGAGGTAAATCCTTGTTAAATACCCACAACAGTACCCAAATGTTAAATCAGCTGTTGCTAAACAATGCTCCTTTTTGTCCCTCAAACTATTAAATAGCTTTGGTCATCATTGCGGCATAGTTTTCTTTCCACCCAGTTAACCGCGCGGTAAATTCCCCCTTGAGGGATTGCTGCGGCAAAGATGAATGTTTCCGTGTGTGGTTCAGTTGTGCGTGTTGTGTGTTGTGCCTATGCCTATTCTCGGCCCTAATCTTTGAAGCTACTCTTCCACTAGATTGTGATGTGAGCACATTACCGTCCATGGTCTAGTGCATTGCGTCCATGTTTAAGAATCAGTACGGGTGCCCTGAAACTTGCCCTTTTGAGACCTGCCTACCTCTTTTATTTTCCTTTATGGGTTCTGTGTATTCAAAGCTCTTTTTAATTAAAAAAAAAAACTGTTTTAATGTTTGCTTCTTTTTGAGAGAGAGTGGGTGGGGGGAGGAGCGAAGAGAGAAAGGGCGACACAGAAGCTGAAGCAGGCTCCAGGCTCAGCTGTCAGCACAAAGCCGGACACGGGGCTTGAACTCGTGCTCTGTGATATGACCTGAACTGAAGTCAGATGCTTGACCAACTGAGCCACTCAGGCACCCCTAAAGCTCTTTTTTCATAGTGGATGGAGAATTTAAGGGAATCTCCACATCTTTAAGGATAAACTGGCAATTGTAGCTCAGTGAGAGTCGGGGAGAGTGAGAGAGAAAACTTCCATGTTTCCCCCTGACCCGCTGCCTTCAGTTAAAGACCAGTGTTCTGGGAAAAGGAATTGTTGCTTTGTATGGGGTAGTTGTGTTTGTAGAGTGGGTCTGGGGGAGTGGGGGCTGACCCCTCCCTCCAGGTGAAGTTTGTATTGTGTTTGGCAGGCAGAACTTGCCTAAGAGCTGTGCAGAAGGGGAAGGCAGTGTGAGGAAGGTGGTGTGGCCTTTCCCGTTCTGTCTGGGAGCGCCAGGTTGAGCCAGGTAACACTCCAGCTAAACCACAACATCAAGGAATGTGTTGTGCTATCTGCACGTTTACAGGAAGTTCTTCAGTTTCAAAGGCAGCTCTCAGAGCAATATGACCTGCTGTTTACAATGCAGCAGATAGCTTGAGCCCAAGTTCATGCACGGTGGCATACACAGAATGCCCAGAAACCATCAGATTTGATGATCCAGGTACATTTCACATCTGGGGAAGGGATGTGTTCATGAGATAACCAGCTGGTCATTTGGAATGAGTCCCAGGTCAACACACAGGCCAGGAGCCCTACGGCAAGATAATTTGTAGAACCTCAGATACCTTCCCTGCACACTGGGGATGATATTTGATTTAGAGGATTATGGTGAGGTTAGACAAGAGCATAGAAACATTTCATGTAAGACCCAGGAAGCGTTCGGTATGGTAGTCACCCTTTTCTCTCCTGTTTGGCTCAGAAAATCAACACCATCCTTAGGTGGAATTTGTCTCAACTCTGGATCAGGTAGGTTCTCTTGATTCAGTGTGTTGACACTGAAGGAGTAGGTCACATGGGTCAGGAGATGCAGCTTCTTTATCGTGAAGATGATGTTCCTTTCTGCAGCTTGTTAACCCGGGGGGCGTGCGTGCGATGGCACATTTCATCATTCCCTGGTTGATCGCTTTGAAGATGGAGGTAAAGTGCAGGGGGGGTGGAAAGTAGGCCAGTGGGGGTAATTTTTAAGGTGGGTGTTTTCTGTGCCTTCGAAATAGGTTCACATAATCAGCTGGGTTTCCGCAGCGTTCCCACATTTCACCGATTTCCTCCATGTACACATTATCCCCTCCCATTGACACGTGGATGTGTGTGGTTGGAAGTTACAAAATGGCAGAACGCTGCTCTCCTGGGCCCATTCGTCCATGCTGGGGGAGTTCATTCTGAGTCTATCAAAAAGCCGTGTATTTGGCTAACTGACCTTGTATTGAGTTCAGATCCGAACACCGCAGCAGCTAGTTCACACCTTTGCTTTCTTCTTGCCTTGGTGTTGCTCATCTATGTTATAGCTTCTGCACCCAAATGTATTCACTTAAGGAAAGTGCTTTTTCCAGTGGGGAAAAGCCTAAGCTTTCTTGTGGAGCCTAGAACCTACCAGTTTCTCAGTACTGTTCTCTTGTTTCCAAACAAAACCATGAAGCACTTAAGAAATGCCCGTTTCTGGGGCGCCTGGGTGGCTCAGTCGGTTAAGCATCCGACTTCGGCTCAGGTCATGATCTCGCGGTTTGTGGGTTCGAACCCTGCGTTGGGCTCTGTGCTGACAGCTCAGAGCCTGGAGCCTGCTTCAGATTCTGTGTCTCTCTCTCTGCCCCCTCCCCTGCTCATGCTCTGTCTCTAGAAATTAACATTAAAAATTTTAAAAATAATAAATGCCATTTCTCTTTTTTTTAATCTGTTATTTAATTCCTTTTGCATAACAAATACATTTCCTTGGCCACCTATTTTATTTGAGGTTACAGGCAGTGCATTAGCCCTAAATGGCAGAGAATGTCATTTAATCTTTCAAAAGTACCTAAAAGTGAATGAATCTTGAAGTAAAAATTCAAAAGTGAATTCTCTAGGAAAAAGGTTTAGATAGAAAATTAAAGCACATTTTGCCATAAAATATAACCGTCGGAGTGGTATGACCCCATATGTGAATTATGATTGTAGTTTTTATTTTTTTAAATTGAGGTATATTTGACATATAATATTAGCGTCAGGTGTACAAACTAATGATTGTGCATTGTGAAACAATCACAATAATTAGGAATGCCCATTTTTGTTTAAAGAAAATGGGTTGCTTCCAAAGTGATCAGTCTAATATGCCCAAAGAAGCCATTGCTTTTGGTCACATATGGCTGTTGTTTAGGGATTTATGTTCTTGGCACACATGAATTTTTTTTTTTTTTTTTTTTTGCCCCAAACAAAAACAAAAGCCCAAACCAAAAAAAAGCCCTAGGTCCTTATCACTTGGCTGTAACCAATTCCCACTATTCCTTTTTTGTTTTTTAATTTTTTTTAATGTTTAAAGAGAGACAGAGTGCAAGTGGGGGAGGGGCAGAGAGAGAGGGAGACACAGAATCTGAAGCAGGATCCAGGCCCTGAGCTGTCAGCATGGAGCCTGACACGGGGCTCGAACCCAGGAACCATGAGATCATGACCTGAGCTGAAGTCAGCTACTCAACCAACTGAGCCACCCTGGTGCCCCTTGGTTTTGTTTTCCTAACTTTTGCTATTACTCTGATAGCTTTCAGGCCATCCTGATGGGATGGCCTGAAAAATTATTTTCACTGAATTCTCTAAATGTCCTGAGTTAATTGACATGTCAGAGGCCAATTTTATCTTTATCTTCATTTTCTCACATGGCGAAGACCCCAGAAAAGGGAGAAGAGGAGGTGGTAATGGAATTTAAGTTTGCTGCTCTTTGGGATTGCCCAGGCCAGTGAAATATGAGGGAATGAGGAGGAGACTGTGGGTGGCCAGCGTTTTATCTTTATCAAGTAAGGAGGCTTCACGACAGCACAACAAACTTGTTCCCATCCATGTCGCATTTGTACTCTTAAAATGTTTCCTTGGTGATTTGCCATCTACTCTTATCATATTTAACAAAAAAGGAAAATCATGACTCCTACGAATGTAAAATGACAGGAGTCAAAGATTTTGCTCTAACAGATGTCCCGCTGATTCTACGGAGAAACAAAGACCTTTCAAACCCAGGCAATCAGGAATGTTAAAGTAAATTTACAAATAGATGGAAAACAGTCAGTATCCACAGGGCAATAATCAATTGCATTCCTCTGGATAAAATCCATTGCATTTCTAGGGTGTATTACTTCTGTTTCACAACAGAGTTGTGAAATAGCTCAAAGACAATGAAAGGCATTGGTAACCTGAGAGAGTATGCGGGTCAGTCTACCTTTCTTACTCATTTCAAAGTCTTTTATAACTTCTGGAAACCAGTAGGGATCCTCGGTATCCCCATTGCCCTGAACCTTGTAGATCCCCAGTGAAGATTACTGGAATGAATGACTGTTCCGTAGAATTTTCCGTAAACTCCCTAGCGTCACTTTTTGGAGGTAAAAACCAGTACCATATAGACCAAATAGTAGTATTAAATCATAGGTAGATATTGTTGTCTGTGAAAAGCTCTTAAGCAGTTCTTATTTTTTACCAAAAAAAAGGGGGGGGGGGG
>NW_027532250.1:6006008-6006896 GCF_008692635.1 Crocuta crocuta
AAGCCCGTTCTAGTCTGGTGGGTCTCAACCAGGGACAATCATGCCCTCCAGGACATTTCACAATATCTGAAGACATCTCTGGTTGTTGCAGTTTGGGGGCGGGGAGGGGTGGGGAGCTGCTGTGGGCATGTAGTGTAGACAGAGCAGGGTTGATGGTAAACACCGTACCATGCACAGGAAGGCCCCCGAGATAAAGGAATGTTCAGTACAAATGTCAGCAGTGCCCAGGTCGAGGAACTGCTCTAGGGACCAAGTACATTCACCGAAAATCGTTCAGAGAGAAGATTCCAGGCACCCAAGGAGTTTCATAGCTTCTCCCCTCAGCTGGAGTTTACCCGGAACATTTGTATTAATTCTGAGTCCCCATAGGCCCGGCCTCCATCCAGCCTTGCTCCTGCCCTTGACTTCTTGGCCACTTACTGCAGACGGAGTAAGGTTGGCTTATCTGTCAAAGACATTTCTGTTCCAGGTATCAGTACCAGAAGCTTCCTGTACTCAGAGCCCACAGCTTAGAGAGGGCTCTCAAGGGTCACTGAAGCGGGTTGTTCCTCCGAAAGCCGACCCCTGAGGTCACCATTTCTGGGACCATGAGGAGAAGGCAGGGCCAGGCCAGGAAGAGGGAAGCATGTCTTGCTGAGCGACCCCAGGAAGCTGCCCCTCGGATTACTGTCCGCTCCCAGCCCTGCCTCTCTCCCCGCCCCTAGTGCTGCTCTCAGAGGCCCCAGGGGCCTTTCTCCTACCTCGTGCAAGCATCTAGATCTCTCTCAAGATGAGATAAAAGCTTTTAAGTGCCTCTCTTCCTGAGGAATTGCTTTTCTGGAAGAGTCTTAAAAAAGTGTCTTCTCCAATGGTTGTAAAAGTGCTTTGAAAAACAATTTAGAAAATACA
>NW_027532250.1:6006973-6023698 GCF_008692635.1 Crocuta crocuta
TGGTTTTAAAAGTGCCCTGAAAAACAATTTAGAAAATAAAAAAACAATCCCAGCCACTTCTCTTTCTTTTAAAATTAATTTATTTAAAAAAATTTTTTAAATGTTTTATTTATTTCTGAGAGAGAGACAGAGAGAGAGAGAGAGAGAGCGCGTGAGCAGGGGAGGGTCAGAGAGAGAGGGAGACACAGAATCCAAAGCAGCCTCCAGGTCTGAGCTGTCAGCACAGAGCCCGACGCGGGGCTCGAACTCACAAGCCGTGAGATCATGACCTGAGCCAAAGTCAGACGCTTAACCAACTGAGCCACCCAGGCGCCCCAAAATTAATTTATTTTTTAAAATTTGCATCCACCTTAGTTAACATGTGCGATAATGATTTCAGGAATAGATTCCAGCGATTCATCCCCAACAGATAACACCCAGTGCTCGTCCCAACAAGTGTCCTCCTTGATGCCCATCCCCCATTTAGCCCATCCCCCCCAACACCCCTCCAGAAACCCTCAGTTTGTTTCCCGTATTTAAGAGTCTTTTATGTTTTGCCCCCCTCCCTGTTTTTATATTATTTTTGCTTCCCTTCCCTTATGTTCATGTTTTGTGCTTAAATTCCTCATATCAGGGAAGTCATATGATATTGTCTTTCTTTGACTAATTTCGCTTAGCATAATACTCTGTCCATCCATGTAGTTGCAAATGGCAAGATTTCATTTTTTTTTTCATTGCCGAGTGATACTCCATTGTGTATATATACCACGTCTTCTTTATCCATTCATTCATCGGTGGACATTGGGCTCTTCCATACTTTGACCATTGTCAATAGCGCTGCTATAAATATTGGGGAGCCTGTGCCCCTTCAAAACAGCACACCTGTGTCCCTTGGATAAATTCCTAGTAGTGCAATTGCTGGGTCTAGGGTAGTTCTATGTTTAATCTTTGAGGAACCTGCACACTGTTTCCCCGAGTGGCTGCACCAGTTTGCATTCCCATACCCCTCTCTTTCCATATGAAAATGTTATTACCTCTGGAGAATCAGAGGGGGTTCTGTGGTCTTTTAAAAAATTATTTATTTAAAAACATGGTAAAAGTGATACCTGTTCGCTAAAGAAAATAGAAGGAATAAACAAAAATTGTAAGATTCGCCTAGAAGTACCCCACGAATACAAGATGTTAATAATGAGGGAAACTGCTGAGTTTGGGGTTGGGGGTGCGTGTGGGGTGGAGTATACAGGGGGTGGGTTTACGAAGCTCTTTCTGTGATCTGTTCCAGTCTTCTGTAAATTTCAAATAATTAAAAACATACTGTACAAATTAAGCTATATATTTTTTTAAGTTTTTTTATTTTGAGAGAGGGAGAGAGCACAGGCTGGGGAGGAACAGAAAGAGAGAGCGAGAGAGAAGTCCAAGCAGGCACCACACTGTCAGCATAGAGCCCAATGCGGGCCTCAAACTCACGAATCATGAGATCGTGACCTGAGCTGAAATCAACAGTTGGAGTTTAGCCAACTGAGCGACCCAGGCGTCCTGAAACTGTATTTTAAATATCTACCTAGAATCTTTTTGTCCAGAGACAACCACCGGATAATCCCCTGGTGCTTATTCTTTAATTAGGGGAAAATAAAACTACCCCTACCAGTAGGGGTTTGGAAGGATTGGAACGGCTGACTTTCTACGACTATTAACTCGTGCACGCATTGCGCTAAGTGCTTTCCGCTCCCTTGATCAACTCTTCCAACTCTGTAAGGAGCCTTACAGAGTGCTTCCTCTGTGTGGCCACTCATCCAGCTAGTTTATATTTACCATGAACTCATTGATTGATTGATTGATTGTTTCTTAATGTTTTTATTTATTTCTGAGAGAGAGAGAGAGACAGTGCAAGCAGGGGAGGATCAGAGAGAGAGGGAGACACAGAATCCAAATCAGGCTCCAGGCTCTGAGCTGGCTGTCAGCACAGAGCCCGACGTGGGGCTCGAACCCACGGACCGCAAGATCATGACCTGAGCCGAGGTCGGACGCTTAACCAACTGAGCCACCCAGGCGCCCCTCAACTCACTTAAATCTTCCAACAGTCCTATGAGGCTGGTACTACCCCATTTTACATGAGGAAACTGAGTCCTGGCAGTCTGTAAGCTGTCTCAGCTTCTGCAGCGGGGAGGTGGTGAAAGTTACATCGGACCTCCGACGACAGAGCCCCTGGTATTACTCTAGACTTTAGAAAACCAGGACACGGTCTGATGGTGGTGGCGGCAGAGAGGTTCCACAAGAATGGGAAGGATCTGGAGATATTTGGAATCGGGGTTGGCGGGTGGCTGGAGGGTGGTAATGTGAGTCAGCTGATCATAGGAGGCCCTCGGGCCCTGCCAGAGCAGGAAAAAGCAGGGCCCCGGAGACCGTCCTTGTTTCTTCCTAACCGTGTTGCTCTGAGCAGGCCCCTCTGAGCCTCTACTTCCTCACCTGCAAAATGGGTTTGGTTTAGACCTAGCTGGCAGAATGGTGGAGGATTAAATATGAAACGCCGTGCATGTTTCAGGTACAGGATAAGAACAAACCTCACGCGGGGCGCCTGGGTGGCTTAGTCGGTTAAGCGTCCGACTTTCGCTTAGGTCATGATCTCGCGGTTCGTGGGTTCGAGCCCCGCGTCGGGCTCCGTGCTGACTGCCAGCTCAGAGCCTGGAGCCTGTTTCAGTCTGTGACTCCCTCTCTCTCTGACCCTCCCCTGCTCACGCTGTCTCTCTCGCTCTCCTAGAAATAAATAAAAATATTTCAAAAAAAAAAAAAGAACAAACCTCAAGCTTCTTGACCCCCGGCTGTGGCGGGGACACTGGACTCCAGGTGGTCACAATCCCGGGTGTCTTAGTCTGTGCGGTAGCGGAGTGAAGAGGGTCTGACTGGGAACCGGGTGGGGTTTGAGGTGGACTTCCAGGGGAGCAAGTGGGAGAGGGTCCGGGCTACTGGGATGCAGCCAGGTGTATACATTTCCTCCACTCAAGCATTCGTTGATGGGGGCCTGGGTGGCTCAGGAAAGTGCCCGACTCTTGAATTCGGCTCAGGCCATGATCTTGCCGTTCCTGAGATGGGCATGGAGTGTGCTCGGGATTCTTTCCCTCTCTCGCTCTCTGCCCCTCCCCCACTTGCACATGTGCCTGTGTGTGCCCTGTGCCTCTCTCTCTCTCAAAATAAATAAAATTTTAAAAACCCCAAGCCTTTATTGGGTGTTGCCTGTGCTCCATGTCACGTGCCCAGCACTGCCGTGGACACGGGAGGACACAGAAAGCAAAGCAGACCAGGTCTTGTAGCCAAACGACACCATCTTCCCGTGACAGGTGCGACGCGGCAATTCTGAAGGCAGGCTTCTTTTCCCCAGGGGCTTCACTGTGGCCAGAGCTAAGTCACACTTGTTAGGTGGGGGTCGGCCTTCCTTCGCCCAGGGCCCCGGAAACAGATATTTGGTGGCTCCGCCCTTATTCACAGCAAACATGTTAAGAGGCACCCATACTCCACCTGAAATTTATTAGGTGTAACTACGTAAAACGTTGCTTTAGTTGCAGCAGCAGGTTTGTTTATAGGGTTTTACATTTTGAGGCTCAATTACATACAGATTTTTTAAAGACTTTTTTTTTTGCTGTTGTTCATTTATTTTTGAGAAAGAGAGAGACAGAGACAGAGTGCAAGCTGGGGAGGGGCAGAGAGAAGGAGAGACACAGACTCTGAAGCAGCCTCCAGGCTCTGAGCTGTCAGCGCAGAGCCTGATGTGGGGCTCAAACTCACAAACCGTGAGATCATGACCTGAGCCAAAGTCGGAGCTTAACCGACTGAGCCACCCAGGTGCCCCATTACATACAGATTTTTAACTTACCCCAGCCTTCCCCCCCCCCCGTCCTTCCTCCTGCCACCACTGCTCATTTTCTTTTTTCTTAATTTATTTTGANCCCAGGCGCCCCTCTCAAAATTTTTAACAGGCCCTTGAAAGTCAATGGATCCTAGGCACTGTGGGAGAGGGTACAGCAAGTAAGTGTGGCTGCGGCTCTGGGTGGGAGGACTCAGGTGTGTGGGTGTGTGAGTCTCAGCATGCTTGAAAGTGTCTGAGTAACTGAGAGGGTGAGTGTAAGGCCCAGAGGGAGTGTGAGAATTAGTGTGTGCACGTGTGTGTGTGACTGTGACTCCCAGGGATCCAGGGGGGAGTGTGAGGGTGGGTGACGGTAAAGGATGGTGGGTGAGGGAGTCTGGAAGTGGAGTGAGGTGGGGGTGTATGTCTCCATGCAATTGTGATTCAGGGGCACAAGTATGTGAGGCCTAAGGTTCAAGATTGGTAGATCAGAGTTGGGGGATGGGGGTTGAGTGTGGTAGGGTGTGCAGTTGTGTGACTGCAAATATCAGATGTGGGGGAGTGAGGTGGCAGGGTGTGTGTGTGCAGCTGTGCAAGGTGTGCATGTGTGATCGTGAATGTCAAGGAGGTGGCAGGCTGTGTGCGCGTGTGCAGGTGTGCGTGTGTGATCGTGAATGTCGGGGTGAGGTGGGGTGTGTGCGCGTGTGCAGGTGTGCGTGTGTGATCGTGAATGTCGGGGGGGGGGCGGTGTGAGGCGGCCGGTGTGCATTCACGCGGTTGTGATTGGGGATGTTGCGGGGAGCGGGCGGGTGAGAAGGGGCGTGAGTGTGCAGGGTTCGTGTGTGAAGGTGCATGCTAGTGCCAGCGTGAGCACGCGAGGAAAGGCGTGCGGCAGGGGCGGGGGAGCGCGGCCNAGGTTGCCACCTGCTGTCGCCCCTCCCGCCCCGGCCGACCCCACGGCCGCGCGGGGCGTGGGTTTCCCCGTCTGGGAGCGGGAGCGGCGGGGGGGGGGGGGGGCCCGCCGNCCTCGGATCGGGGTTCTTGGGGCGGGGGGGGGTGGGACCTGGAAATGTGCATTTTCCCAGGCTGCCCAGGTGAGGCTGACGCCCCCTGAAGGCTGAGGCGGGCGGCGGGGCGGGGCTGCGGCCCTGGCCCCGCCCTTCCCTGAACATCCTGGCGGCCCTGGGCATTTCCTTGTGGCCGCGGCTCTGCGGAGCCAGATGCTCGGTGCGGGAGGTGGGGAGGGGGGAGCCCTTAGGGTTGCTTGCTTCATCAGGTGTCCTTGGAATTAAAAAAAAAAAAACAAAAACATGAGGCTAGCTGCCATTTTGTGGGGTCTTTGTCCCCGTCTTCCTTGAATGTTCCGGAGGCCCGGTTGATGTAAGACAGGGGAGGAACCGAGCTCAGTGAGGTTAAGGATTGCTGGGAAGATGCTGCAAAATGGAGATTGAACTCAGGATCATTCGGCTCACAGACAGACAGACAGCGCTCCATCCCTTCCTTCGCTCTTCTCCCTTGGTTTAAGGCTAAAGAAGGATCATTAGCTTGAGCTCTAGGCCTGGATAGTGTACACGCGCAGTAAACAGCCTCAGTAAATCATAAATTTGTGTCCTCAGTGGACTCAGGTCCTCTAGATATTTGCGCTTAAAACAATTATGAGATGATTCCTGTGTGCAGGGGCAGTGCCAGGTGGCTGGGATACAAAGATGGATTAAACAGGCCATGCCCCACACGTGCAGGCTGCCTGACCCTGGCTGTCGCAGTCCATCCAGGAGCTTAACTACCGTCCCTGCCCCGCTTTCGACCTTTGAAATAATCTGGGGTGGGACCAGGGTATCTGTTCTATTTTTTTTTTTAATCCCCCCAGATGATTTTAACGGCCGTCATAGTTGAGAACTCCTGATGCAGTGTCTGAGAGAAGAATGTAGATAATTCATTAAAAGTGACAATTAACCATGAGAGAAACATGCACTGTTACTATGGGGGCTCAAAGGGAGCAGTACGGACAGGACATAATTTTTCTGTTTGGTGTTGGAATGGAGTATCACAGCCCCTTTTAGAATTTGCTACTTTGGAGCTAATTGATTTCCTAAACATTGACACAGATTCATATTCAAATCATGTGTCAGGAGAGCCACGCAATTGTGTACATGTTCTGATTTGCATTCTTAGGAGTAGCTACCTCAAGGTGGGAATCTGGGGTTTGGGAAACACTTTTGGAAGCAGAGTGCTGGAGAGTCGCCCTGAAATATAACGAGGGAGGAGTTAAAGTTAAAGAAAGAGGAAACTAATGTAGATGGTTCCCTGCTTTCCAAGGGGTTACATCCCGATCAACCTATTGCAAGTTGAAAATATCTTAAAGTGAAAATGCGTTTACTACACCTAACCTACTGACCATCATAGCATCGCTTACTCTGCCTTAACCGTATATTAGCCTACAGTTAGGCAAAATCAGGTAGCAGAAATAGCCTATCATATGATGATATAGTGATTATCTTTTTCTTTATAACATTTATTTGTTTTTGAGAGATTGGAGACAAAGCATGAGCAGGGGAGAGGCAGAGAGGGAGACAGCATCTGAAGCAGGCTCCAGGCTTCGACTGTCAGCACAGAGCCCGACGTGGGGCTTGAACCCACAAACCACGAGATCATGACCTGAGCTGAAGTCATACACTTAATCGACAGAGCCACCCAGGCGCCCCAAATGGTTGGTGATTTTATGGTTAAACCCCAAACTAGGGGTGTGCCAGGGTGGCACAGTCAGTTGAGTGTTGGACTCTTGATTTCTGCTCCGGTCAATATCTCAGGATTTCTGAGTTCAAGCCCTGCATCAGGCTCTGTGCTGGTGGCACTGAGCCTGCCTGCTTGAGATTCTGTGTCTCCTTTGTTCTGCCCCTCCCCCGCCCCAAAAGTAAAAAATAAACTTAAAAAAAAAACACCCAAAACATAGGCGCCGTGAGCCCCAGGAGACAGTGTAATGAACACTGGGGTCACTCTGCATATGTTTCCAAGACACGCGCTTTATTTGCTGAAGGAATCCTGTGGGCCCAGTGCTGTTTTTCTCTCGTGAGAAAATCACCGCGTTCTGATGCTGAGAAAATCCTTGCCCTGGTGAGGAAACACAGCATGTGCACCACATTGCTGGAAGCTGTCTTCTGACCGCACGTGCTTTGCTGCTGGCTCAATGTTCCCTTCCTGGTGACACACCAGAGATTTGTTCTTAGGAGCGTGGTTCTGGAATGCAAGACCTTGGTTCAAGCCCAGGCTCCATCGCCAACTCGCCCTTTGTCTTTGGGAAAATGATTTTACCTCTCTGGGTCTCAATTTTTTCATCTACAAAGTAACAAGAATTATGGAGACCCCAGAGGGTTGTTGGAGAGATTTGATCCGTGTAAAGTTTCGAACAGTAAGCACTTATTACACCTTAGTGTTTGCTGGGGCTGACAGTGATGAATAGGTCTGGAGGGCCGGGTCAGTTAAGTGTCCAGCTTCGGCTCAGGTCATGATCTCACAGCTTGTGAGTTCGAGCCCCACGTTAGGCTCTGTGCTGACAGCTCAGAGCCTGGAGCCTGCTTCCGATTCTGTCTCCCTTCTTTCTGCCCCTCCCCCACTCGTGCTCTGTCTCTCTCTCTCTCTCTATTTCTGTCTGTCTTTCTCAAAAATAAATATTTAAAAACCTTTAAAAAAATGTCATGGATTTCATTATCTGTTCTGACCAAATCAGGGGAAATGATTTTGCGTGAACTTCCAACCAGGTATGTGAAGGCCCTTTTGTGAGATGTAGGGCAGGGAGCTAGTGCTGTGGCTGAACTTGGACTTGACCTTTGGGTGTTGTAACCAGATTGGATGAGAATGCTTTGATATTTGATGTATTTGGATGAGGAGGTTTTAGATATGAACTGGGTTTAGAAAGAGCTGACTGGGTTCACATTCTACCAATTTTTTAAAAGCAACTTTGAGGCACAATGTACCTCACATAAAATATTTATATAGGAAGTATACAGTTCATTGATTTTCTTTTAAAATAAAGTTATAGAGCTTATGCAGCCATCACCACAGCCCAGACTTCAAACATTTCCATCACCCCTAAACTCCCTCATGCTCATTTACACTCAGTCCCACTGATTTGCTTTCTGTTTCCGTAGGCTTGCATTTTGGGGAAATTTCATATATATGGAAGCAGTCTGTTGCCTTTGTGCTGGCTTCTTTCAGCACAACAATTTCAAAGTTCCTTTTTATTGTTTAATCAAATTCATTTGTACGGATATACCACATTTTGTTTATTTACCAAGATGGACATTTGGGTTATTTCCAGTTTTTGCTTATTATAAATAATACTGCAGTGAACACTGACATATGCCTCTGGACATATGTTTCATTTCCCCCTGTCTATCCTGAGATTGACTGATTGATTTTTGTTTTTTACATTGATTTATTTGAGAGTGAGAGAGAGAGGTTGAGAGTGGAGGAGTTGAGAGAGAGAGAGAATATGAATGAATCCCAAGCAGGCTCCAAACTTAGCCCTATGCGGGGCTCAATCCCATGAACCGTGAGATCATGACTTGAGCTAAAATCAAGAGTTAGACGCTTCACTGGTGAGCCACCCAGGCACCCCAATTTATTTATTTGTATTTTTAATGGTAGGATCATATGCTAGGACTGTGCTTAGCCTTTCAAAACTGCCAACTTTTTTCCAAAGCAATTCTGTTTTAGAATTAGCAGCTGTGGGTACTCCATATCCTTGCCAGTACTTGGTATAGTCTTTTTTTTTTTCTTTCCAAATTTTTATTTAAATTCTAGTCAGTTAACATACGCTGCAATTTTGCTTTCAGAGGTAGAGTAGAATTCAGTGATTCATCACACACAGTACCCAGTGCTCATCACAAGTGCCCTCCTTAATGCCCATCACCCATCTAACCCTCACCCCCCGCCCCCCCACTTCCCTCCTCCAACCTCAGTTTGTTCTCTATCTTCGAGAGTCTCTTGGGTGGCTCAGTCAGTTAAGCACCCGACCCTCGATCTCAGCTCAGGTCTTGATCTCAGTGTCATGAGTTCAGGCCCCATGTTGGGCTCTGTGCTGGGGATGGAGCCTCCTTAAAAAAGAAGAGTCTCTAATGGTTCGTTTCCCTCTCTTCCCCCACCCCCACCAGGTACTCATCTGTTTTGTTTCTTAAATTCTACATGTGAGTGAAATCGTATGATATTTGTCTTTCTCTGATTGACTTCATTCGCTTAGCATAATACTCTCTAGCTCCATTCATGTCATTGCAAATGGCAAGATTTCATTCTTTTTGATGGCTGAGTAATATTCCTGTGTGTGTGTGTGTGTGTGTGTGTGTGTGTGTGTGTGTGTGTGTGTCTACACCACATCTTCTTTATCCATTCGTCAGTCGGTGGACATTTGGCCTCTCTCCATAGTTTGGCTATTGTACCCTGAGTTTTAGAGACACAGTTTGTCGGTGTTTCCTATACCCACTGTGACAGTAGAGTTCTCCTACCCGTCTTCAACCATGAACATTATGGTTGCTCATGACTTGGTCCTGGACCTCCTTCCCCTTAGAAGTAGGGGTTGAGCTCACCCAAACCATGGCTGCAATGGCCACCTCACTAGAAAACCAAGTCTTCTGCCCTCCTGACTCCTCCCCTCAACCTGGCCGACACCAAACTCAGGATGTCCTCCTAGGCATCCTCTTGACATAGGACCTTTGCACCTCCCGTTCTCTGCCTGGAATGTCCTCTCCCCTCTTCACCTTGTCACAGCTCCGTCTTACTGGCTGTCCTCAGGGGCGCCTTCTCTGATGGTCCTGACCAGAGCTCAGACCCCACTTGGAGTGCCTCTGAGCACCTGCTCCTTTTCTTTCTTGCACAGTTGAAGCGTGACATCTGCTCGTGTGATCATTCCACTGGGAACACCCTGGTCCCCAGTTGGTGACAACTTAATCACCATCGCCCAGAGCCTGGCACAGAGTAGGTGCCCAATCAGTCCTTTCTGAGAGGAGTGCCTGAAGCCAATCTCCAGTTTATGATCTCCTGGGGGTGAGGACCTTTTCTAGAAGGTCTAGGCAGGGCGAGGCCTATCGGACAGTCTCAGATTGCTGCCTATTCATTCTTCTGATCTTTGTGGCTCAGAGATCTTCACTGGGTGATGGCATCAAGTCTTAACCATCTGATTTGAGTATGAGGGTGGGGAGTTTGGGGTGTGAGTAGCAGAAGGAGCCGCAGGCAAAGTGAAGTCCTCCTGGGTCCCCTCTGCCTTGGTCTCTTTCCCTCCACTGAGGGGCGGCACCTTAGGAGCTGCCTAGCTTGGGAGGTGAGGTAGTTTTCATTTTTAAACGCAAGGTGCATGTTCGCGTGTGAAGAGTTTTTTTGGTGGATGGTTTATGTGAAAACCTTTATATGCTGTTCATGTAAGAAATCAAGCAGTTAACGTAAAAGAGTAAAAACATACACACTCTGGATTGTTCCAGAGGGTACAGCGTGTAAGGTATGGTGGGCAGGATAGTGGCCCCCTGGACCTGTGAGCATGTGACCTTTCATGGCCAAAGGGACTTTGCCAATGTCATTCAGCTCATGATTTCAAGGTGAGGAGACTGCCCTGGATTAGTCAGGTGGCTCCGATGTTATCATCACAAGACCCATTGAAAGAGAGGAGACTGAACCTGAGACATACACGAGGGCTCCGCTGCTGGCTTGGAGAGGGAGAGACAGCATGCAGGGGGCATCTAGAAACTGGAAACATCCAAAGAAACAGCCTCCCGGCGGGGGGGCGGGGGGGGAACCTGGCCCTGCTGATGTCTTGATTGGAAGCCCGTGGGACCTGCTCTGGGTGCCTGAACAGAACGATCGTGAATTTATGGTGATCGCTTTCGGCAGTAGGCAATGGCCAGTGCAGACAGGTGCACCCCGTAAGCCTGGGGGACACATTCCTGTCCCGCCTTCCCGTCCCCCGGAGGCTGTGGAGGCGGGACAGGGGCTGCCTGCCTGCTGGGTGTCGGGGGAGCATCTCAAGGCTCCAGCTTATTACCTTCTGCTAAATCTGACGGCTGCAGGGCTTGGTCGGGTCAGCTCTGCCCCCTCGGTGTGGTTTTCCTCGGTTATTTTTCCCTCTAGTAACACTGAATTATTTTTTTTTTTGTCACATGACTGTGGGTTCGAGAATTTGGGAGAAGTTATAGAGAAATGTTTATCACATTTTGAAAACTGCCGGAAGAATAAAGATAATATTGTAGACTACAGTTTTATTTTTTTTTTAATTTTTTACTTTTTCAATGTTTACATATTTTTGAGAAAGAGAGTGCGAGTTGGGGAGGGGCAGAGAGAGAGAGGGGACAGAGGATCTGAAGCGGGATCTGCACTGACAGCACGGAGCCCGACGTGGGACTCGAACTCACGAAGTGTGAGATCGTGACCTGAGCCAAAGTCGGACGCTCAGCCAACTGAGCGTCCCGGGCCCCCTGTAGACTCCAGTTTTAAATGCCTAGGACGGACTGGCTGCTGGCTTTGTCGATTTGCAGCTAAGAGTTTGGATTCCAGGGTCACACCGAGCAGTTTTGTTATTTGACTGTTTGTGCCTCAGCTTCCTCCTCTGTGCCTCAGCTTCCTCCTCTGTGGGTGGGGCCCCAGGACGGTGCCTTGTTGGTGGGTGGGGGGGATCATGCATACAGAGTAGCATCATGGGCATGGGGGAGCGTTAGGCAGGGTTCTTCTCCAGAGCCTCACGTGGACTCTCACACTGGGCTGGCACCATCTCCTTTTCTTTCTAGATCTCGGTAGAGGGCTCGGTGAGTGAGGGCTCGAGCTGGAAAAGGCCCGCAGGGGACTGGATGCCACCAGAAGCCATCTCAGACCTCACGTTACTAAACCTAGTGACAGGGCTACGGCGGCTGAGTGCACCTTTGCGGCGGCCCTTGGCACCGTGCGAGGGTCCAGGTCCGTCAGGAACGTGGGTTTCACTGTTTATATGAATGAAGACCATCAAGGTTGATGTAGGGAGTTCTTGGTTTTTCTTTCTTTCTTTTTTTTTTTTTAACGTATTCATTTTTGAGAGAGAGAGACAGAGTGTGAATGAGGGAGGGGCAGAGAGAGAGAGGGAGACACAGAATCGGAATCCGACTCCAGGCTCTGAGCTGTCAGCCCACAGCCCGTTGCGGGGCTTGAACCCATGAAATGTGAGATCCTGACCTGAGCCGACGAACTCAGACACTTAACCGACTGAGCCACCCAGGCACCTCGGGAGTTCTTCTTATAAATACATTTACTCAGCTGAAAGGTCTGAAGCTGTCCCTTCTAATTTGTGGGGTTCAAATGCCCTTTTTCTTTTGACATGATGGACACAGGATTCGGTTTATAGCTTGGTTGATTCTCGTTATTCACGGTGTTTATGTTTCAGAAAGTCATTCAGGCTTTGTGCCAACCCCGAGTTAGCAGGTANGCCTCTGGTCATCTTTTACTTTGTGGTAAAGATATATTTTGGTTTCCAGACACCGTGTTTAATATACATTGTTGATTCATTAACATTGAACTCATGACCAACAGCACTGCAACTCACAAGCTTCCTGTTGTCAGGAGACCGGACAGCATGCGTGCATTTTGCTTGGGGGCCAGATAGTGATGTCATGAACCAAAGGCTCCAATACAGAAAGCAAAGCACTAAATAGACCGTGAAAAGGACCCGTGTGTACAGTATGAGCTGAGAGAGGAAGCAGCATTGCCTTGTTTGAGCTCAGCTGGGGAAGCCGTGTGAGGTGACGCAGGTGATTGGCCATCCCACCCCTGTCCATCAGTGACCGCTGTGATGCTGTGAGTATTGACTTTTGAGATTATAAATTTTAGGAAGTAGGAGAATTTGCAAATACAGAAACCACAAATAGTAAGGATCGAATGTACGTAGGTGTGTGTGTGTGTGTGTTCAGTGTCCTTCTGACATGGTGGAGGTGGTGTTAGGTATATAGCGTAGGGACGCCTGGGGGACTCAGTTGGTTAAGTGTCCGACTTTGGCTTGGGTCATGATCTCGCAGTCTGTGAGTTCAAGCCCCACGTCGGGCTCTGTGCTGACAGCTCGGAGCCTGGAGCCTGTTTCGGGTTCTGTGTCTCCCTCTCTCTGCCCCTCCCCTGCTCACTCTCTGTCTCTCTCTGTCTCTCAAAAAAGCGCATTAGGTACACCATGTATAGGGGTTGTTTGGGGGCAGGAAGGAGGAGGAGGTTGTGCTGATCGGTGACACCCATGGACCCCAGCCCCTCCCCTCTCCATGGTGGAGAGGAGGGCTGTGTAAACAGCTCTTTGCTCTCTTGGATATGAACAGTCAGAACAAGCCTTGGCAACGGCCCATTGGAAAGTGCCCTCTGTGTTCTCTGCCAGCCAGCCCAGCTGCCCTGGTGCCATCCATTTCCTGTTACGGAGTCCTTGCCCAGGACCCGGTCAGGCGCCCCCAGAGGCGGTGACACCAAGGGGTGTGGACTCACATACCCGGGCAGGGACGCTCAAGGGTAGGGGTGGATAGGGGAGCCATGCTTTCTGGGGTGGGAATGGGGGGCTTTCCTGAGAAAGGCCAGTGCCTGGAGGCCTGTGTGCCAGTCCCAAGGAAAGTGCGTGGCCATTTGACCTTGACCTAAGGCACTCATGCAACAAGTCGAAAGGGAGAGTTAAGGCACCCATCAATCCATCCTTGGACTTGTGGTGGTTACTCCTCAGAATAGAACTTTCCTTTAGAGTCGTTACGCAGACACAAATGACGAAGGTCCCGAATGAGCTCTGGCCGTATTTTGGGGCTGCCTTTTGGGAATGGATGTGGCGTGTTGTCCAGAATTTGGCTTAATTTCCAAAGAGAAAGACTATTTGTGATGTTCTTATCAAGGACTCTCACCTAAAGAGTTAGATGCTGACGTCTGTTTTCTTTCATTTGTGTGGTTTGGAAGGACTGACGGAGAAATGTCGCCAGAGATCACTTTGGGTGGCTCGGGGCCAGAGACTGAAAGCTAGCAATTATTTTCATGGTTCTTCCTGTTTGTGCCAAGTGATACTTGCTTTGTCTTCATAGTAGGGAAGGGAGTTTCCATTGAGACTACGTTTACATGAAGAAACAGAACTCACTTAAAAAAAAAACAACAGGTATGAACTCAAAGTTCATGAGGTTTATAGATGTGCCCCCAGTCATGTCTGACATTTAGGAGTCGGCCACCTGTGCTAAAATATTGCTTTGAGTCTAAAAATATAATATCGCTTTAAGGGGGAAGGAGATGGGATAATCTGATTTTGCTAATAGATTAAACTTTTTTGGGGCACGTTATCCATGAAAAACATTTCTCTTTTTAAAACCATGATTTTTAAACAATGGCTGCTTTACCACGTTGATGGGGGATCTTAATGTTGCTTTTCCCATTGTATGAACAGTTTGAGGGGATTATGGGAGAGGCAGTTGGAAGGGGCCCCCGGAAAGAGAGGCTCCCTGTGGGGAGGGAAGGGTGGCCGGATGCCCTTGTCACCACGGTGAGAGCTCTGTGGCGTGTGCTGGATGCCAGGATGCCAGGAGGAGGAGGCAGTTGGCTGGCCTCCCCGAGGACTGCGCTCTCCCCAAACAACAGGACCTCTCCGCTCTCCGCCCGGCCATCTGCTGTGACACACAGGATGGACCTCAGGAGTTCTCAGCCTCAGCCCTGCGGGGGGGGGCGGGGGGGGCTTGCTAATCTCTGCTGTGGGGGCGCCCTGCCCATGCAGGGTGTGTAACAGCAGCCCTGGCCGTGCCCACTGGATGCCAGTGGTGCCCTCCACCTGGTAGTGACAGCTAAAAACGTCCCCAGACTTACCAAGTGTCCCTGTGTGCTGGGAGAGGGGGGTTGGGGAGTGGGGGGGAGGCAGGGAGTGCGCAAATCACACCTGTTAGGAGCCACTGGACTCATAGAGTGAGTATTCACTATGCCTGGCCGGGTCCCTTATTGTCCCTTCAGGGGCTGACTCATTCTCTCCCTCTTCTCTCTGAAGAAAAACCTGTTAGGCAAGAAGTTCATGTTTGGACCTTCCTTCTTCACTGTGAGCTCAGCTCTCTGACACGGTGACCGCGAAGCCTTGAGAGGTTGGAGGAGAGCACTTGGGAAGCGTTAGGGGCCCAGGTGTATCCCTTCACAGATTCCTGTGTCCCCCTCGACCCCTCAACCCCCGGTGCCTCAGGCTGGGACTCCTCCTTGTGGAGATAGAGCCTTAAAAAGAATCAGTACGTGAAAGCGAGGCCCTTAGGGAGGGCCCTGGGCTCCTTCTGAGACGCGGAGGTCAGGACGCACAGAGAGGCCAGCGGGTGAGAGGAAAAGACCGCTGGAGGACACAGGGCCGGTGAGCCGAGGAGAGGGGCCCCAGAAGTAACCACACCTGCCCTACCTTGATCTTGGACTTCGAGCCTCCAGAACTTCGAGAAAATACATTTCTATTGATTTAAGCCACGTAGCCTGTGGTATTTTATGATGGCCGCCCAGGCGAACTCATATAGGAGGCACCTCTTTATTTTTTTAGTTATTTATTTTTTTAAATGTTTTATTCATTTCTGAGAGAGAGAGACAGCGTGAGTAGGAGAGGGTCAGAGAGAGGGAGACACAGAATCCAAATCAGGCTCCAGGCTCTGAGCTGTCAGCACAGAGCCTGACGCGGGGCTTGAACCCATGAACCGAGAGACCATGCCCTGAGCCGAAGTCAGGCGCTTAACTGACTGAGCCACCGAGGTGCCCCAATAAGCCTTCGCTTTAAATTGATGATGAGTTTTTAGGAATTTTCTTTAGAGAGAGTCGAGCCTCAAGAGCTCTCTGTAAACACATTGCAAAGTCAAGTGGACCTGAGCTAACTGCACCCACCCCTCCCCCCGCCCCCAGGTAACCTCAAGCACATACCATGTGCTCTGTGAAGTNTTTAGCTTGAGAGAGTTCCCTGGAGTCGCATACCCATGTTGTGCCTTGTATGGTTTGTTGCTGGTTCATGTCACTTGGATCGTGCAAGATTAATGCGATGAGAATTCTAATAGTCGCTCCCCACTACTGCGCGCTGATCAGGTGGCCAGCACTATTCTAGAGTTTTAAGTGGATTTCCTGTTTCTCCTGACAGCCCTAGTTTATAGAGGAGGAGACTGAGGAACGGAGCGTCTTTTTCTTTTTAGAACGGTATCGGTTTAGAATGACAAAGACTTCCTTTCCATTTTTTAAAAGGCTCATTTTAATTTGAACTAGCGTCAGCAAGTTGCACTTTGTGACCTGTCTTGATGACTTCTACCCTTTGACTTTGTCATATCTATTCAGGGCAGGCGGAGTTTCGTTGAGGGGGAAAGGATTGAAGGTTTGTGAGACTTAGTAATTTGGAGAGGAGTATGTGTGAATTCCACTGTTACTTGTGAAGGCCGATTGTTTGCAGAAATGATGTGACAGAGAGGAAGATTCTAGAAACTTCACATCACCGGAATAGCTGTGAATTCTTCAGAAACATAGTGTCTGTTTTCAGAGTTACATGTTTATTCTCATTTTCTTTTTTCTCTTTAATGTTTATTTATTTATTTGGAGGGGGGAGGGGGAGAGGGAGAGAGAGAATCCCAAGCAGGCCATTAGCACTTGGTATTGTCAGTGCAGAGCCTTAAGCGGGGGCTTGATCCCACCAACTGGGAGATCGTGACCTGAGCCAAAGTCAAGAGTCAGATGTTCAACCGATGGAGCTACCCAGGCGCCCCTCCGATTTTCTTTCTTACCCTCTCTATGTGAGACCTGTTCATGCTCATGGTGAGAGAGTGCAGAGTATCCCTTTCCAGAATGTCTACACTCATCCTGTAAAAGGAAATAATCTGATTCTGAATGCTTTTTAAAGCTTTTGTATAGTCAGTCCCCATAAAAGTCCAAATATAAAACTGGAGACCTTTCTCCCCCCCCCCCCCACACCAATCCCC
>NW_027532250.1:6023725-6085607 GCF_008692635.1 Crocuta crocuta
CCCCCACCTCAATTCCCTCCCTCATTCTTCTCCCCAAACTAGAGGCTCCTGGAGGCTCTCATACAAGGAATGACACTGTCGTGTCCTGATAAATCACGTAACCGGGTAGTAAGCACGTAAGACCGCTTGTACTACTTGGCAGGGTTCTTTCCCCCCTAAATAAGCTGAGTTTTAAAATTATGCATATACATGCAGACATGCCTACACAGTAACTCACAGAAAAGTATGCAGATCCTACATGCACAGCTCCGCGAATTTTCACAAAGTGAACACCCTCCTGTAGCCAGCGGGAAAACAGGCTTCCGCCACAGGAGCCTTCTCAGGCTCCCTACCCCCGCACCTTACCCTGTGTCCCGACTTCGTAGTGCAGGGTTTGCTTTTGCCTGGTTTTGAACTTTCTTTAAACGTGGCAGTCATGTGCCACGTGCTCCCTCAAGCCTGACTTTTCTTGCACCACAAGCTCCGTGATTCAACCACGTCACGTGTGTTGTGATTTGTGCATCCCTATTGCTGTTTGTAGTCATCCTGTGAATAGATCATGATCAATCATGACCTGAGCTGAAGTCAGTCGCTCAACAAACTGAGCCATCAAGGCACCCCGCTTCACCTCTCCTTTTTTTTTTTTTACTGTTTAGTTATTTTGTGTGTGTGAGAGAGAGAACACAAGCAGGGGAGGGGTAGAGAGAGAGGGAGACACAGAATCTGAAGCAGGATCCAGGCTTTGAGCTGTCAGCAGAGCCTGACACGGGGCTTGAACTCACAGTCCTTGAGATCATGACCTGAGCCGAAGTTGGATGCTCAACCAGCTGAGCCCCCCCCTCCCCCGCCGGTGCCCCCCGCTTCACGTCTTGATGGACGTTTGGGCTGTTTCCCATTTGGGCTGTTAAGAATAATGCTCACACATATCTGTTGGTACATGTATTACGTGGCTTTGCTGGGCCCTGGGTCTATTTGTATGTAACTTTAGAAGATGGTAATTTTCGGGGGCGCCTGGGTGGCTTAGTCGGTTAAGCGTCCGACTTTCGCTTAGGTCATGATCTCGCGGTTCGTGGGTTCGAGCCCCGCGTCGGGCTCTGTGCTGACTGCCAGCTCAGAGCCTGGAGCCTGTTTCAGTCTGTGACTCCCTCTCTCTCTGACCCTCCCCTGCTCATGCTGTCTCTCTCTCTCTCCTAGAAATAAATAAAACATTAAAAAAATTACTTTAAAAAAAAAAAAGATGGTAATTTTCCCAAGTGTTTGTATTAATTTGGGCTTCTTTGGTCGGGAGAGTTCTAGGTGTTAGCACTTGGTATTATCTGTCTCCTTCATTTCAGCCATCCTCATGGGAGGGAATACAGTGCTATCACAAGAACTGTGTCTTTTATGATTTATTTGAGAGAGGCCGCCTTCTCTTAATCTGAAGGTGAGCTGTGAATTTAGAGGTTAGCCAAGCTGTGGGAACCCTGAGCCTAAGTTTGGCAAAATGGTCCCCTCCTGGTGGCTTTCCTTTCCGACCAAACACCTTCTTAAGTAGTTTTACACTAGAAGAGAAAGGTAAAGGTATATAAAATTTATTGTCTTCTAATTGTAAAATGAACGTATGTGTAATAAGAAAAGTCAGTGGAGAGGAGAACACTAGTGTCAATTTTCCCTTCAAAGACAGCTGCCCTTAATGCTGACATCTTAGATGCTCTAAACATGTCAGATGTACTGATTTCTCCCTGCCTTGTTTCTGTGTGTACAGTGTTCTATGAATTATAACCATGTAGCACATGTGTTTTTACTTCCTGTTGTTTTCTCTGTATCATGAGGTGCTTTGTAAATGACATTTTTAATGGCAACATACTATTTCTTTGAGTAACTGTGGCGAATTTGCTTTAACCAGTGCCCTATGTTTTCACAAGTTGTTTCTTATTTTAGTTTCACTTTTAAAACATATTTTAAAAATTTTATGGAGGTGGGGGTGGTTGGAGAGAATCTTAAGCAGGCTCCATGCTCCGCACAAAGCCAGACGCAGGGCTCGATATCATGACCCTGGGATCAGGAGCTGAGCTGAAATCAAGAGTCAGACACTCAAACGACTGAACCACCCAGGCGCCCCGGGGTTTCACTTTTTAAATGTTTTCATTCTGAATGCCGGCCCTTGAATCAGAGGCACCCCAGAGACACACGGAAGGAAAGCTGAGGGAGGCACAGACCCCGGGCCCTGGGAAGTCATCTGTCTGGGACCGGATGAGCCCAGTCTGCAAGGTGAATCCCAGAACAGCAGTGCTTCCTCCGGGGGAGACACCGGAAACTCAGCGTGAGTTTTGTATATTTCAGAGGCTCACGGTTCCTTCACCCCACAAGTATTTGCCAAGCACCTGCCCTGCCCCAGGCACGGTTGTTGTTGTTGTTGTTCTTTTAATGTTTACTTATTTATTTGAGAGAGAGAGAGAGAGAGAGAGTCAGAGAATCCCAAGCAGGCTCTGCTCTTCAGCGCAGAGCCCAGTGCAGGGCTTGAACTCATGAACCATGAGATCATGACCTGAGCTGAAATCAAGAGCCGGACGCTTCACCGACTGAGCCCCCCAGGCACCCCTCACAATAAACTTAAAAAAGAAAAAAAGAACAGAATGTTTTACGAGGCTAGAATCTCCAGGTCACTGGGTTAAATGAGACAGATGACTGCACGTTCAGGGGCTCTAACTAGGCCTTACTAAGGGGCTTTCTGGAAGGGCTTTGCCATTTTACGCCCTATGAAAGCCAGAGTTGCCCTATTTTCCAGGGTCAGGATACGGTCGATGACCTTCTTCACCCACCATTTTTGTTTTGCCTTTTGTTAGTGCGTGCCCATGAGATTGGGGAAGTTTTTTTAAAAAAAAGGAGCGCCTGGGAGGCTCAGTCGGTTAAGCATTGGCTCTTGATTTCAGCTCCGGTCATGATCTCACAGGCCATGGGCTTGAGCCCCGCTTCGGGCTCTGTGCTGGCAGCGTGGAAGCTGTATCTGCATGGGATTCGCTCGCTGTCCCCCTCTCTGTCCCTGCCTCACTCGTGTGTGTGCATGCACGCTCTCAAAAAAAGCGAAGTCTCAAAAACTTTAAAGAATAAAAAAACCACATGTGTTTCTGTTTACCACAGATTTATTATTTATGTTTCTCGATGTGTGTGGGAGGGAGGCGAGGGGGGAGGAGCACAGAAGAAGCCTCTGGTTGGTTGAGCAGATGCTCATTACACAAGAAAGCCCCCGCGGCTGTCCCCTCTGTCCCCGGGGAAGTGGGACCTCTCGCAGTGTTCTGTTTGGTGTGTTTGGGAGTATTCTGTACAGATTTGTTGAATACAAAGCCTTCCTGTGTAAGTAGCTCCTGACAAAGCTGTGTAGACCCCAGGGCCAAGTGCAGTGATGATGCCTGCAGCCCGGGCTGGCATCCCCCGCCCCCCTGTGAGTGCTGCTCCCCACCTGAACTGTCACTGTGCTGTGACCCTCAGCAGCTCGGCCACCTGACCTCCTGACAAGGGGCCTGTGTTGTAACCTCCGGCTTTCACAAGCGAGCGCCCTAGGCAACCTCTCCCCCGGCCTTCCCTCCCCTCCCCTCCCCTCCCGGGCTGTCTCGGTGCCAAAGCCACGCCCGAGGGGGGAGCGATGCGATGCCACCGCAGCCACCGCAGCCACCGCGCCTGCTAGTCTCCACGGGAGCAGGGAGGGGCTGGAGCCGAGGCCGGGACGGGAGGAGGTGACAGCCTCCCCGGCCTGGGTGCGGAGGATCCTCAGGGGTGGAGAACACCGATTCAAGACTGGCTTGGCGTGGTGGTTTGGGCTCTGGCCCCTCCTGGCTCTATGACCTTGGGCAAGTGAGTTCCCCTCCCCGGGAGTGAGCGCACTGCCAGTGCCGGGCGGGGTTGAGGCGAAGCGGCTCGGGATGCGGCGACCCCAAGCCCGTGGCCGGTGGGGAGGAGTGGCAGTGGGTGCTGTCGTTGAGGCTGGCGTGCTTGGAGGGGGCGGGGACCCTCGGTCTGTGTTCTGCTGTGTCCCAGTCACGGGGCTCCTCCCTAGCCTGCTGTCTAGACGGTTCAGATCCTGCCCTGGGGTGAGGTCCCCGGATGCTGGGGGGTGGGTGGATCAGAGTGCTGGCTCAAAGGGCAGCCTGCTGGACTTCCAGCTGGTGGGCCTGCCCTCACCTGCTGCAGGGACCATGCCGAGGCTGGAGGGATGCGGTTCTGCGGGCTGTGGTGTTAGGAGCCGCGAGCAAATGGCCCGGCCCAAGTGTAGCCGCAGGCGGCAAGGCAGCGGGTCCCTGGGTGCTGAGGCCCAGGGGAGGCTTCTCCACGCACACAGGCGGCCCGCCTTCTGTGCACCAGGTCCCGGCCTTCTGACCCCGGGCGTGCAGCCCAGAGCCGTGAGCTGTGCGAGTTAAAAAAGAAAAAAAGCAGTCACCACACACTTCACCTCACTGTTTAAAAGGCACAGAAGTGTGTCCATTGTACACGTAGTCTCCCTCCAGCTCCCCCCACTTAGCTACCCTGTCCCCCTCCCGAGGCAGCCAACTACCAATTTCTTCTGTGTCGTTCTAGAGAGTTTTTAACCATTTCCCCAAAAAAGGCCCATGTATTTTACATTTATCTATTTAGATACACACAGAGAGATTTTTAGCTTTTTTAAAAACATTTTTACACTTATTTTTGAGAGACAGAGACAGCACAAGCAGGGGAGGGGCAGGGAGAGAAAGGGAGAGGGAAGGGGAGGGAGGGAGACACAGGATCTGAGGCAGGCTCCCGGCTCTGAGCTGTCAGCACAGAGCCCATCGTGGGGCTCGAACGCATGAATCCCCAGGAGATCATGACCTGAGCTGAAGTCCTACCTACATTTTTTGTTCAGTTGCTAGTATACCTCACACAATACAATGTATTTCTTCTACTGAACCGTACATACTGGGCCTGTTCCATAGCAGTGCATAAAAAGCTTTTTCCTCCCCCATTTATTTATTTATTTATTTAATATTTTTATTTATTTCTAGGAGAGAGAGAGAGAGACAGCGTGAGCAGGGGAGGGTCAGAGAGAGAGGGAGTCACAGACTGAAACAAGCTCCAGGCTCTGAGCTGGCAGTCAGCACAGAGCCCGACGCGGGGCCCGAACCCACGAACCGTGAGATCATGACCTAAGCGAAAGTCGGACGCTTAACCGACTAAGCCACCCAGGCGCCCCATTTTCCTCCCCTTTTTAAAGAAATGGCTTTAAAGGATTTCATTGAACAGACTTACTGGACTTGTGTTATAACCAGTGTACTGCTGATGGACACCTACGTTATTTCTGATGGTTTGTTACTGCAAGCAGCGTTACGGTGAATGGCGTTGAACATCAGTCTTTGTGCCCGTGGTAGGTAGGACGTCTGGAATATCTTGAAGGGGAATCTTTGGGTTAAAGAGAATGTATTTGTAACTTTGAGAGCTGCTGCTAGGTTACCCTCCCTCTGGGTTCCACTGATTTGGACACTGCACCCCACCCCAGCTGTAAAAATGTCCATTTGCCCATCCTGACCAACACAGGTGTTATTAAGCTTTTTGATTTTGGTGATCATGCTAAGTAAAAACTGCTGCCTCAGTGTGGTTTTAGTTTTGCATAAAATTTAAACATTGCATCAGTTACCAACATTTCAAAACTGAGGGTTTGGGCTTCAAAAATCTGTGCTGTTTGTCTCTGTCATGAAGAATCTTACGATCTGTCGTGTTAGACTTGCGTGAGAATGTATGTTGGGCAAGGTGGGGTGGCCACTTCCCTCCCACGCCTCTAGGCTCCGCAGCGAGCCCTGTCCCACTGGACCCCGTGTTTGTTTTTGTTCATGTATTTACTGTATGTTGCTTGCTGGGTGTCTGTAGGTTTGAGTTTTCCAGAAAGAAGCAAGCAGGTAAAGTGGAAGGTAGAACACAGTGCTTTCTCTTCTGTTTGTGAAGCGCTCGGTTTTGAAGGCCGCGTAGAAGAGGAGGAAGGAGTTGCCCCAGGAAATCGGATGCGGAGTCCTGCAGAGGGCTCGGAAGTGGGTGGAAAGTAGAGCAGAGCTCCGGAGCTGCCTTGCCGTGGCTGCAGTCAGGGGCTCGATAGGGCTTGATAACCGAGGGCCCGGGATGAAAGGTGACGGACTTGGACTCGAGTCCACAATGGTTGACTCATGGTGGGGGCAGGACGCAGTATGAGTCAGACTTGGGTGAGAGGTGTGCTGCGCTGCTGAGCGGGGGGAGACCGGGGGGAGCGACTTACCCTGAAGGAGAAATAGGGAAGGCGACAGGTCCCACCCCCCGTGACTGCCCCCTTCTCCCAAGAGAACCAGAGTTAACGTTCTGGGGTGTGTGTGTGTGTGTGTGTGTGTGTGTGTGTTTTTCAGTATTATTTTCCCATTATATATTGTCATGCTATTATTATTAAAGCACAGGATAATAAATTGCATGTCTTTTGCTTTAAGATTTTTTCCCCTCCCAGCTCATCGCCTTGGATCTTACCCTGACTGCGTGTGCGTCTGCCTTACTCTTTTAATTGCTGCGGGTCCGTTGCGTGGTGCTTCCTCTCTGAATGGGCATTTGTTCCTCTCCAGGGCCTGGCTTTCTTGCCGCTGTGAGCTTCCTAGCGTCTTGCCCATTGCTGACCCACGCTAGAGTCCGTATCCAATACATCCCTCCAGATAGACTTGCTGGATCAGAGGAACTTGCCACATTGGCTTGGCTTTTTCCTTTGATACGACCCAGCCTTTGCTCCAGCCAGTAGCCTTGCTAGGGCTAGAGATACATTCAGACTTCAGAGAACTAGCTTCCTTTTATGCATTCTTTCTGATTTAAGATTTTATTTTTAATTTTAATTTTTAAAGATTTAATTTAATTAAAAATTTTTTAATGTGTATTTTTGAGAGAGAGAGAGAGACAGCACGAGCAGGGGAGGGGCAGAGAGAGAGAGACGCGCGCGCGCACACACACACACACACACACAGACACACACACACAGAATCCGAAGCAGGCTCCAGGCTCTGAGCTGTCAAGCCAGAGCCTGATGTGGGGCTTGAACCCACAAACTGCGAGATCATGACCTGATCCAACCGAGGTTGGATGCTTGACTGACTGGGCCACCCAGGCGCCCCAAGATTTTATGTATTTTTAAAAGTAATCTCTATACCCAGTGTGGGGCTCAGACTCACAACGCCGAGATCAAGTGTTACATGCTTTACCAGCTGAGCCAGCCAGGCACCCCTGAGTTCAGATTTTATATTACCCTAGTTTAAAAAAAAAAAAAAGCCTCCTAGATGTTTCTAGAACACAGAGCAAAAATATCCCTCATACCTTCCTTTCCAGGTCTTCTAGCACCCGCTCCCCAGGCATCTGTGTTTATTAACAGCTTGAGTTCCATTCTTCCAGACCTGCGGTCTGGTGTGTTACACACCAGCCATAGGCAGCTATTTAAATTCATTAACGGAATACAATCTAAAAGTCACATTTTGAGTGCCCAACAGCCGCACGTGGCTAGTGGCTGCTGTGTTAGATGCTGCAGGTAGAGAACATGCCCATCACTGCAGCAGTGCTGCTCCAGCCTGGGTTTTCAGACTCAGGACTCTTGGCATTTGGGGCCGGGCCTCCTCTGTGTGGGGCTGTACTGTGCGTGGTACCCACTAGATGCCAGTCGTACCTCCCGCACCTGCAGTTGTGACCACCGACTGGATCTCCAGACATGGCCACGTGTCCCCAGGGCAGGGGGCAGATCCCCGCCCCTTCCCACCCTGTGCAGAGGCATCGCCTTACACTGCTCTTTCTATATTGATTGTATGTATGTATGTATGTGTGTATTTATTTATTAAAAGTTTTTTTTAATGTTTTATTTATTTCTGAGAAAGAGACAGCGTGAGCAGGGGAGGGTCAGAGAGAGAGGGAGATACAGAATCTGAAACAGGCTCCAGGTGCTGAGCTGCTGTCAGCACGGAGCCTGACGCGNAATGTAACGTATTGTCAAGTTAGCCCACTCCATATTGCTTTTCATCTTTCTGTACACTCTTCCTGGCTCTTCCCAGCATCAACGCGGCGACTGGGGCTTCCTGGACTCTGGCTTCAGGAAAGTTCCGCAGTACCATGCAGGCAGGGCAGCAAATATTTACTGAGGGCCGGCCGATCGGGGCTCCACCCGGAGCTGAGATGTTCCCTCCGTCGCAGGCCAGCCCCTTGCTACAGTAGTTGCCTTTCCCGGAAACACGGCTCCCTTGGTGCTTCCCTCCATAACCTTTGCTTTTCCCTTGCCTTTCGGCCAGATCGTGTGAAACCCCCTCACACGTGGCTGTCCGCCAGCAAAACCTTCCTTTGCTTTAGTCAGATCATAAGAAAAATTTACTTGAGGTTTCCTTTGTTTAAATGGTCTAAGCTAAAAGCAGTGTAAACTAAACTGTTTCTAGCCTTCCATCTCACCCTAGTCGAATAGCTGGTGCTGTCAGCAGGTAAAAACATTGTTTCATGGTTTTTGTTTTTGTTTTTTTAATCTGGAAAAGTAACTTGAGAGAAATATGATGTATGTCCTATTAATGGAATGCCTGTCACGTGCTGGGTGTTGTCCTGTGCCTGTCGTACGTAAAGTCCTTAATCCTCCTTGTAATTCAGAATGGCAAGTCTTACTGTCATTTTGTAGAGAGAGAGCGTGGGGATCACAGAAAATGAGTCGCCCAAAGCCGCACAGCCACGTGGAGCTGGGTGGGGCTTTGCGCCCAAGTCCGTCTGACTTAAAAGCTGGCGTTTCCTACTCTCCCCCTTACGGGCCTCCCGTTTCAAAGCTGAGGCTCTCACCCGTTATTTCTTCTGTAGCTTCTCCAGTAATTCTGTCTTTGTAGCCCATCTCCCTGGCCCGTCATGGCGGGTGACAGCTTGGATTGGTGTTAAGAAACGGTAGCAGCCACAGCTGTCACAACACAGCCCCGGGCAGCTGCCCCTCTGGGGCCTGCTGGGACAGGGGACGGTGGCCACCGGGCTCTAGGCAGATGGCGTGTGGTGGCAGCCCTTAGGGGTAGACAGAGCCACGGGTGTAAATCCAGAGGCTGAGAAGGAGCCTGGCTGCCGTCTCTTCTGTTTGGAATGGGGTGGGGGGGGGGTTGGGGGCAGGACTTGGTGGCTTGTGAATTTGCCACCAAGCCCAAAGCTTCTACTGTGGGACACTAGTTCCCCAAATATGGGCAGCAGATATGTAGGTAAAGCAGGGATAAGGTCCACGTAATTCATGGACAGGAACTAAATCACGTTGAGACATGCAGTAAGATACTGACTTCCTTTTTCAGTTTTCCTTCAGTATTTCCAACCCGCGTCTGCCTGACCTTTCAGTGACAGCACCTGCTCTTGTCTCCGCGTGACACACCGGGGAAGCGGCTCCAGGCTGCAGGCTCTGAGCTACGAATCTAGTTTGAACTTAGTAACCTTGTTTGCTCTTCATTGTGTTGATTTTGACCTTCACCTGTGTTTATGGCAAGCGATACTGGTTTTCCGGTTTTCCGTTGATGATAATAGTACAAAGTTACCTTTTGCAGTTTGTGTAGGGGCTCCTGGGTGGCTCAGAGGGTTAAGAACTGGCTCTTGGTTTGAGCTCATGCCGTGATCTCACGGTTCGTGGGGTTGAGCCCGGCGTCGGGCTCTGTAGCTGGCAGTGCAGAGCCTGCTTGGGATTCTCTCTGTCTCCCCCTTCTCTGTGCCCCGCCCCTGCTCACACTGTCTCTGTCTCTCTCAAAAGAAACTTATATAAAAAAAATTCCCTTTAAAATGTATGTAAATAAAATCTAGAGCAGGAGTTAACCCTAGGCACTCCTGGCATTTGGGGTCAGACCGTTCTATGTTGGGGGGCTGCCTGTGCACTGCAGGGTGTTGAGCAGGATCTCTGGCCTCTCCCCGCCTCCCCCCCACTGGATACCCCTTTCCTTAGTTATGACAACCAAAAATGTCTCCGGACATTACCAGGTACTCCTCGGGGCCGGGGGAGGGGGCTGGATGGGGACCAAAATCAACCCTAATTGAGAACCAGCCAGTTGAAGGAAAGCACGTTTAGCCAGTACCATGAGGTTAGGAGGTAGGGACAGTCGGCTCTTGTAGGAAATACCACGTGTGTATGAAAATGGCTTAGCCTGATTTCTGTCAGCTGCGAGGTCCCCTTACTGATGTTCACGTGTGTGTCCTGGGTGCTGATACCGGGTAAAGAGGAGGTGGAAGGAGGCATCTAGAAACGGGTGCTCTAAAGCCGCGCCGCCCCCTGTAACTTTCTGCCGTGCCTGCAGTGTTCTGAGTCTGCACAGCCCCGTCCTCAGCTGTGGGCCATGGGAGGCCTAGAGCACTCAGAGTGTGGCCAGAGGGCATAGGGAGCCGAATTCTTCTATTTTCATTACCTAATTAAAATTAAAAAAAATTTTTAAGTAGGCTCCGTGCCCAACGTAGGACTTGAACTCACGACCCCTAGATCAAGAGTCGTGTAATCTACTGCCTGAGCCAGCCAGGCACCCCTCTTCCGTTGTAATTAAATTTATACCCACAGAGCCACACGCGGTAGAAACTTCCATATTGGACAGCACTTCGAGAGAAGTCAGAGCAGAGAGGTCAGGAGGATAGAACGCAGCCTTGAAGGTGTTGACTGTGCTCTTTGAAAGCTCACAGTCAGAGACACACACAGCCCGTAGGATTGTGTCTTTAAGGTAAGGGCGGTGCGGCTGTGAGGTAGACCGACTCTCAGATGGCAGGTGTGGGTGGTGGTTAACACAGCTAACCTTGCCCTGCGCAAAAGTAACATGAAACCAACTGACTGATTCCTAGGACGGAAGAGCCCAGGGCGTGGACAGATGGACAGACCTCCGCCCTCTTCCCAAAGCGTCAGGAACCTGTTGTGGTCTATGCGTTCCTCCCGTGACTCCGTTCTCAGGCCGACTGTCCCCACCCCCCCGCAGCTCCACACCTGTTTTCTCACCTTAGCAACGTCACGGCGAAGGGCACTTCTCTCCTAGCATTTCTGGTGATGATCTCAGCCAGGGGTCTGCTGCCCTTCGTGAGCCCCTCGCCGAGCCGGGCTCTGCTTGGCCGCGCCTGGACCCTTGTGCCCGCCCCACCTGCGGCTAGGCCAGGTGGAGAGATGGAGGGAGTTGGCTTCATAAACCGTAAGAAAGGATAATTTCGGAAGAGGACTGTGGGGTAGTGTAGGGCAGGGAAGGATGCACTGGGAAGGGGCCCCTTCCCCAAGGCTGGGGTGCGCACAGAGTTGGAGACGGTGTAGTTCAGGCTGCTGGAAGGCGGGGCCAGCGCTGGGCGGCAGGCACAGCTGGGGGGTGACACATTGTGCAATGGGAAAGGGACGCCGGGGCTACAGCCACAGGGGGACCTCGGGAGACAGGCCTGGGGGAGGTGGGGTCAGGTGCTGGTTCAGAGGAGGCAGGAGGTGCATCGTGTGAGGGCCTGGGACGCCTCCGCGGGGCCGCGCTGGGGCTGAGAGGGCTCCAGGGGACAGCGCGCCCTGGGCGTGTGGCTGGGCAGAGCGCCGTGGGGTGGCCGCGCCCCCGTGCCGCTGCTGCCCTACCTGGGCCACTGCCCCCCTCCCGCGGCGTCCCCCGTGCCCTCTCTGAGACAGCACAGCGCTGTGCTCACGGGAGACGCGGAAGGGAGCTCCGTCCATCATCCCAGAGCAGGCGCCGAAGGGCCACGGTGTGCGGAGCTGAGAGGCAGCAAGTTCATGGCGGCGCGGAGATGAGTGGGTGCGGGGCCGGCGGAGCCCTGGGGGGCAGGCAGAAGAGCAGCCACGGCTCTCACCGGCCCCTCCGGTTTCTTCCAGCTTCATGGGACGGAAGGCTAGAGAAAAGCTGTGTGGGGTAACCGTGCTGATGAGGCTGTCGGTGGCAGTGAGGCTGCTCTCAGGTGCCCGGGGCCTGATGCAGCAGGGCCTGGGCTTCAGGCGCCCTCCCCGCTCAGGGCGGAGCAGGTGTCGGGGCAATCCCTGTGGCCCCTCGGGCTCAGCGTCTCCACTGTCANAGTGCCAAGCCTGCTTGGGAATCTCTCTCTCTCTCTCTCTCTCTCTCTCTCTTCCCCTCCTCATCTCTCTCTCTCTTCCCCTCCTCATCTCTCTCTCTCTTCCCCTCCTCATTCTCTCTCTCTCTTCCCCTCTCTCTCTCAAGAATAGAAAAACTTAAAGAAAAAAAATGGGGACAGTGCTCATATACACCATGTAGGACTGTTGTGAACATTACATGAAATAACACATTTCTTTTCGTGTTTGTTTAAAGAGTGCATTTCTACACGCGTAACATGGTGGAATTGCAGTTCCTCAGCCATCTCCCTGTTTCTCCTTTTTTTGGTACATACACAGCTTTATTAAGATACAGTTCAAGTGCCCTGCGGTTCACCTATTGAAAGCGTACAATGAGCAGTTTTAGGTATATTCACAGAGTTGTGTGACCGTCACCCCAGTCAGTATTTACCCCCACAAGCAACCTCACACCTATTACCTGTTTGCACTGCTGCCCACTGCGGTGTCCTCCCTGCCCAGCAGTCAGACAAGACCGTTCAAAGATGGCAATCGAATGAGGCCAGCTCGTAACTCTCAGCGATCCCCGCTGTGCAGGGAGTAGCCTCCGGACCCCGTGCCCCGGAGACAAAGCCCCGAGTCTTCTGGCCGCCCCTTCCCCCGCGCCCCGCTCCCTCGTGGTGGGTGGATTCCAGCCACGCCGGTCTTTCCGTGCGCATGCGTACCGGGCTGCCTCCCGACTCTGTATCTTTGCCCTGGGGGTTCCGTTCCAATTTGCCCAGATTGTGCTTCCTTTGTGTGGTTGCACGCAGCCACTGCTTGTCCCCCAGCTTGGCCGTCACCACCCCCTACCCAGTCTTCCTGAGCCACACATCCCCTTCCCTGCCCAGGCCTTATTTTTTTTGGGTGGTGGGTCCCTGTCTCTCTCCCTCCAGTCGAATGTAAGCTCCAGAAGGGACGAATTCCTGAATGCCCAGGGCCCAGGTGAGGGCCCAGTACTGAGCGCACAAGACAGAGTAAGTAGGTGAATGAGCGGGGACCAAACCCAAGCAGTGATTACTTGTCTTCTGTTACTGTTGTTGGTCAGTGTCCAGTAAATGCTACTGACCTGAAAGTCAAGTTGATTGTGTATTGAACGTGTGCAGGTTACATCCAGGGCAGGTGAAAAGTGAATAAATGAGGTCAAGTTGGCTAAAGGAGATGGCCTTGGGGCTAATTGTGCTTGGCTCAGGTGACACAAACTTTATTTTAGCCTGTGCCAAACACTTACCCCTGTTTTGCCGCAGGATTGTGAGAAAGGAGAAGGCAAAGGTCCTGCTCCAATATTCAGTCCCCGGACCAAATCACACTTTGTATCAACTGGATACTTGATAAATGCTTAGTGTTATGGATTTAGCTGGGAATGAACCGCATTGAGCTCTAGGTAATATGTAACAATGTAACCAAAGAATACATCGGGGGCTCCTGGGTGGCTCACTCAGTTAAAGTGTTTGACTTCTGCTCAGGTCATGATCTCACGGTCTGTGGGTTTGAGCCCTGCATTGGGCTCTCTGCTCACGGCTCAGACCCTGGAGCCTTCTTCAGATTCTGGGTCTCTCTCTCTCTCAGCCCCTCCCCTGCTCACACTTTCTCTCTTTCTCTCTCAAAAATAAACATAAAAAAATTAAAAAAAAAACCATAGGGAAAAAGGTCCCTATTCCTTCCTTCCCAAAGGGAACCAGTGGTATCGGCTTGTTACGGAGATTTTCTGCATTGGAAGCATGTCTGCATGTGTTTCCTCTTGTTTTCATGCAAAGAATGGCAACCTTGACATACCTTTTGGCCCCTTGCTTTTCCATTTAGCTTATCTTGCAGATTGGGGACCTTTAGCATGTGTAGCTCTCTCTCTCCTTGGAAGGCTGCTGTGGGTGCTCCCTGTTGATTTCACCAGCCCCCTCTGATGAACGAGTAGGTTCGTTTCCCGCCTTTTGATGCCACAGCGCATCTTTCAGGGACGCCCCTGGTACTTTGTGCACACGCACACATCTGCAGGGTAGGTACCGAGCGGCCTAACCTGGTAGCTTGGTGTGCAGAACCTTCTGCTAAAACGAGACAGATGAAACTCCTGTGAATGGCCGACTTGATGGTTGGTTTTCTTCAATTCTTTCCCCAGCTTTCACTTAGAAACATACGAGTACGGGAGCCGCTGTTGCAGGATTATTGTAGGATGGGAACAAGGGTGCGGGTTCACGTCACAGAGGGGGCGGTCGTGACCGGCGGTGTGCACAGACACAGGTGTGCTCACCGTCAGGTGAGTCCCCGTGTCCTTCCGGCTTCTGTGTTCCATGCGCACGTAGCAAGCGTCCACCGACACCCCGCGTGGGGGCTTCATGTCCACACACGGCAGCGGTTCTGGGCTCCTCGAGACTTGCGTGGGCCTCTGGCCTGTGGACACGCGAGAACAGTGCTGCCACGGATCAGTTCCCAGGAGTGAAATCTGTCCTTGTCGGATGCGCTCCACTTGAGCACTGATTTACTGGAATGGAGACGCTATTTAAAACAATTTTTTTTTTTTTACTGTTTGTTTATTTTTGAAAGACAGAGAGAGACAGAGCTTGAGCAGGGGAGTGGCAGAGAGAGAGGGAGACCCAGAATCCGAAGCAGCTCCAGGCTCCCAGCTGTCAGCACAGAGCCTGATGCAGAGCTTGAACTCATGAACTGGGAGATCATGACCTGAGCTGAGTCAGACGCTTGACCGACTGAGCGGCCCAGGTGCCCCCGAAGATGCTATGTTTAAGGAAAAGCATTGTGTTTCATCATGGAAATTTCGAGCATCTGGACAGGCAGCTTGCTGATGTCCAGGGACGAGGCTGCTCCGCTCTGTACCCCAGCACCCTACCAGGGCCTGCCTGGCCCGTGGGAGGACGGGGAGAAGGGAGGGCCGGGGTGGACCCTAACTACATAAATCGTCACCTCCCTGTCTGCTTGCTTTCACTTCACTGGCAGCATCGTGGGGGGCGGGGGATGGGGAGGGCGCTGGCAGGACTGGGTTTCTGCCTCCCAGCAGCTCGGGGTGGGGTGATCCCACTGCAGTGCTTACGAGGGCTTGTGATTCTCAAAGTGCCCTGAGTAGGGGCTCTCCGGAAGGGCAGGTGCTCTCCGAGGGGCTTCGTTCCACCGGAGCTGCCCCCGTCGCCCTGCGTGTGCGGGGCCCCCCTCGGGAGCAGGTGCACTAACGAGCCGACCTCCCAGGACAAACCCCAGCGGGCACCCTGGCCCGGCTCTGGGTGACCCCGGGCCGTGGGCCAGTGTCTTCCTGGCTGGCTCCTCTGGGCTGTTGCCGAAAGGGATCTGGGTGTGGAGGGAGTTTTTTCCCCTTCTTTCCCCGGTCACCTGGGTAGAGCCGGCGACCGTGACAGCGTGCGGGGCTGGCAAGACACTGGGTTTTCTGATGAGACAGAAGTCATTCAAGGCCAAGATGTTGTTGCTCACATCTTGGCAAACTGGGTTGCTTTATGTTTTCTTTTCTTTTCTTTTTTTCTTTTTTTTTTAAGCAAACAGACATTTTTTGGGGGTGATTAGAACTGGAATTTGAGAGACACAGACTGAGGTAGAAGTCTGAGATTCTCCTTGGGGGCTGCATTTAACTGCTGTGGGCCTTTCTCTCTCATCAGCAGCGTGTAAAAGTAGTAGTGGTCATGTGTCACTCGGTCTTTACTTTTTAACTTAAATCTCATTTTAAAAATGAATCTTACGCTGTGATGATGTACGTCATTTGGGCTTGCGGGCAAAGCATCTTTTATTTGGACCATGGCTTCTTAGGACCCTTGGCTCTGTTTCCCCCTCATGATGAGGAAGCCCCCATTCGTGGCCATTGTCCTTGACCCAGTAAAGTTGCTTTAGAGAAAAACGTTCGAGGAGAAGTGGACCCGTGTGGCCGTGGCCTTGACAGTGTGGCTGTGTCTTCCCCACAGGTGCTGTGAGTGGCTGAGATGCTGTGGCGGAGGGGAGCCCAGGCCCCGCACTGTGTGGTTGGGGCATCCCGAGAAGAGGGACCAGAGGTACCCTCGAAATGTCATCAACAACCAGAAGTACAACTTCTTCACCTTTCTTCCTGGGGTGCGTACGGGGAAGAGATCACACCCTTTATTTCCTTCTCATGCCAGATGTGGGCAGTGGTACCGGTTTTAGAAGAACAAGGTCCCTGGGGCACCGGGTGGCTCAGTCGGTTAAGCAGCCGACTCCTGGTTTCAGCTCAGGTCCTGATCTCACAGTTCGTGAGTTCGAGACCCGTGTCTGGCTCTGAGTCTGCTTGGGATTCTCTCTCTCTTCCTCTCTTTCCCCCTACCCCGCTCACGCTCTTTCTCTCTCTCTCTCAAAAATAAATAAATAAATATTTTAAAAAAAGAGATAAAAGACAGACGTCCCTGTGGCAGAGGAACCTGTGACTTTTCCAGGCTGCCTGAGCCGCTGGCCGTTCATCTTCTCTGGTACTGAGTACCTAGCGGGGGCTGCCTTCTGAGGTTTCTGCTCTGACGCTGCACTTGGTCCATTAGAATAACTTCACATTTAGCTGGTGTGTTAGGTGCAAGAGTGAAAAAGATATTTTGGGGACCCAGCGTTATAACCAAAATACCAAAAAAATCCACAAAAACCAAAAACCCATCAGAGCCTAAATTATCCCTTCTATCTTCATGGAACGCATATTCGCTATAGGAAAGGCAGGAGATGCAAGTATCAAGATGTTTTACTTAAAGGTAAGTTTTAATCCTATACCCGAGGGAATTGCTGTGGACATTTGTGCTAATGGACATTTTGCTTATTATTGTATGCTCTGGAGCCCTAGCATTTCCACGGTAGCTTAGGCCAGTCCGTGGATTTCAACTCTCCAGACCCTCCACCACCCCCCCCACATGCTCAAATTGAGCACCTATTTTTATCCAACAGGCCTCCAACACTCACTGGATGACTGACTTTAGAAGCAGCAGCGATCAGTTCCAGTGCCAGAAAGGGGGGTGGGGTGGGGTGGGGAATGACTGATTGATGGAGATTCCAGAAACACAAATGTGTAATTTGAATGTTTTTTTAAGGAAAACTCTGACTACATTCACTGCTACGTTCACGCCACATCTCTCCCCACCCCCAAATCTCAATAGCTTAAATCATGAAAAAATTTATTTCTCATTCATGGAAATTCTGGTGCGGAGCAGACCCCTCTCTTCCATGTTGTAGCTACGCCGTCTAGGATGTGAGGCCCCCAGTATCTCTGTGACTGAGCAAGAGTGAGTTGGCTGAAAAATGGCTCTTGAGTGCCTCAGCCTCAAAAAGACGCATCATTTCTGCCCAGCACCCCAGACAGGCATGTGGTGCCTGTCTCACCCCCAGGGCGCGTGGGGGCCTTCGAGGCTCCTCCTGAACCCACCTCCCCTCAGGACAGGATTCTGCTCGTTTTATGGGGTTGAGCTCATATCGTGGAGAGGGTAGGTTACCTCGTTTTCCTGATCAATCTTACAATAAAGGCATCTCCCACTAAAACCTCTCCTGAATATTTTGAGGGGCTTCCTGGCACTTAGAAGGTAGTGTTTAAAAAAATTTTTTTAATGTTTAATCATTTTGGCGGGGGGAGGGGCAGAGAGAGAGGGAGACATAGACTCTGAAGCAGGCTCCAGGCTCTGAGCTGTCAGCACAGAGCCTGATGCGGGGCTTTAACTCATGAACCACAGGATCATGACCTGAGTTGAAGTCAGATGCCTAACTGATCGAGCCACCCAGGCGCCCCGAAAGATAGATTCTGAGAAATAGCTCATCACAGATAGAGTCGAAGCCCCTGGCAAGCCCTCCCCAGCCCCAGAGGTACCCACGGTCTTGAATTTGGTGTTTATAATTTCCACGTGTGCCATTATTTATTTTTTTACTTTTATGAATTCTGTTTTGATTACCCATGTGTATTTTCCTAAACAACATGCAGAAGCGTTTAAGCTCGACATGAACGGCATCGCGGGGGCTGTGTTCTCCCGTAGGAACAATCTCAGCTGTTACCCCCTCCCCCTGCAGGCGTGTCGCACGAGCTGAGCCATGACTGTCTCCTCCCTCTCTTCTCTCTCGTCATTCCAGGTGCTGTTCAACCAGTTCAAGTATTTTTTCAACCTCTATTTCTTACTTCTTGCCTGCTCTCAGTTTGTTCCTGAAATGAGACTTGGTGCGCTCTATACCTACTGGGTCCCGCTGGTGAGTAAATGGGTGGTGTTCGTTCGGCGATGTTGGGGGTGGGGGGGGCAGACGCTGCTTTGTCTCTGTCCCCCGGGGAATCGGAATGGGATGCAGCCTCAAGCTCCCCAGGATTTTGGTGGTGAAGCCCCATTTCACGCACCCCCAGGGTCAGGCTGTGGGGAAGCGGTAAAGCCCATGCCCTTCGTCCATTCTGTCCCATCAGCCGGTCAGTGACTCATTCTTTTTAGCACCTGTGCATTTCATACTTACGGTCTGTCTCGCCTGTTTCTAGACTCTGGGGACACAGTGTCAGGTGAGAAGGACAAGGCTTCTGTCTTTGTGGGTTGTGCTGTGTGAACCATTTTCTGAGATCCTGTTTTCTGTTCGTGTAGAGTCTGCCAGCACGAGGGTTTGGAAAGTACTGGGTTTTGTGCTTTGTGTATGAAGTGAGACAGAACCGACCAGAAGGCCCCGCCATTCCCTCCGTTGCTTCCTTTGGGCAAATGGTTATGTAGTAGCGACTGTGTGCCCGGTGCTGTGCCCTGTGCTGGGGACACAGCAATGAATGCAACATAAAAATTCCTGCCCTTGGCCAGGTGGTTTTCAGAGGACGATAGACAGTAAGCAGATTAGTGCAATCATTTCATATTGTGGAAGGCGCTGCAAAGATTCTAGAATAAGACCCTGGGCCAGATAGGCTATCCCAGGCCCATTTAATGTTTGCTGAGTGGGTGAAGGTGGGGGTGAGGGATGTGGAAGGGCAGCCTTGGACAGTGTGGCCGTGGAAAGCATCGTGAGGAGGGGGATGGGCAGAAGAGGAGGGCGGGAGTATCCCAGGTACAGAGAGCAGCAGTGCAAAAGCCCTGCGGTCGGCATGTGCTCAGAGCGTCCGAAGAACAGAAGGAAGCCCAGGGTGACTGGGGTGTGGAGAGGGTGGAAGTGACCTCTCTTTTTACCCAGGTAGAAACTATGTATTTCACATGAAGTGGGGCTGTGGGGGTGGGGGGGGACANAGAGTAGGAAATATTTAAGCCTTTCTTAAAGGAACAAGGATAGAATTTTTATTTATCTGTTCATTTTTGGTGGCAGGTGGGAGACGATAAGGGTTTGGTGCAGGGGCACGTGCAGTGTAGGGAGAGCCAGGTGCGAAGAGAGCCGAGGCGGGTGGGTGTCCGTACACCGCGCAGGCGCAGCAGGGACAGGCGACGCCCGGCAGCTCCAGCCCTGAGAAGGGGGACGGGGTTGAGCATTTCCCACAGGAACAGCAAGGGCGCTTTCCGGATGTGCAAACAGTTCTCTCCCGACCCGAGTCATTGTGGGTGAGGCAGGACTCTGGGAGCTGAGAAGACTTCCGTCACACGTCCTGCCTCGCGTGACGGACGCTCCCACTCCGGGCGCCGCACGCTCGGAGGCCCGGGCGACACTCAGGGTCAGGAGCACCGGGGGCTCCCGTCCCATCCGGAGCACAAGGGGCTGGTCCACGCCAGCAGGCGCGAACGCAGACCTGGAGTCCCCAGACCCAAGCGTTGGAAGCTTTAGAGAGTTCTCTGTGAAACAGCCCAGTGTGCTCGGCGGTGTTTAGCTCCTCAGCTGCTAACCACACACCTACCTGGAGTCAAACCTACGTTAACTTATGTGAAAAAATGTTAGTCTATAATGTATATAAAATCACATTGCCTTTTATTGATTACCTTTTTATTTTTAAAAATTATTATTTTTTAATTTAATTTATTGTCAAATTGGCTACCATAGCGTGTATACAGTGTGCTCTCGGTTTTGGGGGCAGATTCCCATGGTTCATCGCTTAGGTACAACACCCAGTGCTTATCTCAACAAGTGCTCTCCTCAGTGCCCAGACCCCATTTCCCCATCTCCCCCACTTCTCCATGGTTACCTTTTNTTATTATTTAAAAAAAATTTTAATGTTTTATTTATATTTGGGGGAGAGAGAGAGCAAGCGAGCGAGCGAGTGGGGAAGGGGTAGAGAGACAGAGACAGAATCTGAAGCAGGCTCCAGGCTCCGAGCTGTGAGCTGTCAGCACAGAGCCTGACGCGGGGCTCGAATTCACGAACCGTGAGATCATGACCTGAGCTGAAGTTGGACACCTAACCAACTGAGCCACCCAGGCACCACTTTGGTTGCCTTTTTAAAGTGTGGTTATTTGAAAGCTAATACATTCACATGATTCAAGATATATATAAAAATAGACCCAGTGAAAATTTCACTCCGGTCCAGTCCAGGTGGGGTGGGCAAGTGGTGAGCACTGGGGTGCTCCCCCCACCCCAAGTGAGAGGTCCCAGCCCCCACTCCTGCCCACGTCTCCTTGCTGAAGCGATGCCTGGAGTTCCCAGGAGAGGCCCGGCCTTCCATGCACACAGTCAGAGTAGCCTCTGCCGCCTCCAGGCTGACCCTCCTGCCTTCCCTGGACTGGTGGCTGCAGCTAGAAACCAGGCAGGTTCACAGCAGCCTCTGCTGGTCCTGAGGTTTCTTTTTTTTAACATTTATTCATTTTTGAGAAAGAGAGAATGTGAGTGGGGGAGGAGCAGAGAGAGAGGGAGACACAGAATCCGAAGCAGGCCCCAAGCTCTGAGCTGTCAGCACAGAGCCCGACACGGGGCTCGAACCCACACACCGGGAGATCGTGACCTGAGCCGAAGTCGGACGCTCAGCTGACTGAGCCCCCCGGGTGCCCCTGGTCCTGAGGTTTCTGACTCTGCACCTGCGTCTCCCTTACAGCCAGGTTTCCCTGTGACCGTTTAGGAATGTGAGGGGATGTTGGTCTTCCTGTCTTCCCAGGGGCTACAGAGAAGAAGGCTTGGGGTCAGAGACAAAGTAGATGGCGTCTGTTTGTAGGTGACGAGAGCTGATGGCCCCTAGATTTTTATGTGCAGAATCACTTTCCGGTTCTTGACCGGAACGTGTTTTGAAATGTCTCTGTCTGCCTGAAAGGCCTCCCGCTTCAGAGCCAGCTCTGGCTGAGGGCGGTGGTCCTGACTGAGGGCTGCACTGTGGCCCCTGGCTGCATGTTGGGACATTGTGTAATTTAGACCTCAGTTTTCTCATCTGTAAAATAGGCACGATCATGTCCACTTCCTTGGCATATTGGGAGGATTCAATGAAGTACTGCAGATAAAATGCTTCCTTTTGTTCCCAACGAACAGAAAATTCTCAGGACATACTCTCTTCTGAATTTTAAATTCCTGGCACTCGTGACATTGTTCATTGTCTAGATTAGGGTTGAGCTTTTGATACACTTTTTCTTGGTGCTAATATATTAGAGGGAGAAATTCCTCAATAGATAGCCGAAATGATCCCTAAAATTGTTTGTATGAAGACCTAGGTTTCTTTTGTTATTACGATAGNCTCCCAACGAACAGAAAATTCTCAGGACATACTCTCTTAATTTTAAATTCCTGGCACTCGTGACATTGTTCATTGTCTAGATTAGGGTTGAGCTTTTGATACACTTTTTCTTGGTGCTAATATATTAGAGGGAGAAATTCCTCAATAGATAGCCGAAATGATCCCTAAAATTGTTTGTATGAAGACCTAGGTTTCTTTTGTTATTACGATAGATCTGTGTACCGTAAAATGCACAGATGGTATATTTGCAGCTAAGTGAGTGGTCACACTTGTGACCACTTGTTTCCACCCATGGAAACACCACCTCAGTCAAAATACAGAGCATTTCCATCACCCTCATCCCCAGGTGCCCCCTTCCTGTCAACCCCTCCTGAACCAGAGATCAGTGCTTTTCTGATTTCTAGCTCATAGATCGCAACTTTCCCAAAGGAGGCCCAGCACCTTCACAGTGCCTTCTCTGGGCGCCGTCACTGCTTCTGCGTCCGTTTACAAGCTCAGGCAACCCCAGGCCTCCCTATTTAAGCCTCCTTCTAAACATCCGTGGATATGAAGGACCTCTGAGGTTAGATGGTTGGAATTTATTCCTGGACTACATTTGCATCTCTCAGCGAAAGCATTTTCTAGCCTAAGGGTTGGCAGGTCCTTTGGGATTAATGGGAGCTGTGTGTTTGGGGGGCAGGGAGGAGGAGATCCAATAACTTAGGAGGCCGCATTTATTTGCAGCAGGGAGGTTAGTGGCAAATGGAGCACACACTTTCCATGAACATCAACGGGATTTACTAGGTCCACACGGCGAGAAATCGAAACGGGAACGTTTGAAAAAACCAACAGCAGACCTCTGGGTTCTGGCCCAGATCAGCGACCCGGCAGCGTGGCGGGGGGTGGGGTGGGGGTGGCGGTCCTGCAGCGGGGGTCTGCTCTCTTCCAGAACAGGTTCCCCCTCACCTCTGGGTCTAGAGTTCTGCTTTTATTCTGAAATGTGCTCGTTTTGCTCAGGCTGTGTCTTGATTGGAAACAGGAGTAATCCTTTGATTGTAAAGATGAATGAGCCCTTGGAGAAGGCTTACCAGGCAGCACATCTCTGGCTGGATTTACATAAGAGATTCAAAGTCCTTTGAATGGAAGCTAATATATTTCACAGGGTAAACAGTATGAAAATGAAATCCTCAAAGAATCACCGCTGCTAACGTTCAGGGCGATGGTGCTTTTTCTGTATTAAAAAAAAAAAAAAGGCTTGAAAGACAGATGACAGGGATATTTTGTAAGAAAAAAAATGAATGAATGTTCTTGCCTTTATTGACACGAATGAAGAAATCTGGACGGAAATAGATTTTTGTACGGCTGACCCTCCCCCCCCAGCCCCCGCCAAATTTTATATGAGTTGAGGTACCTGACCCGGGAAAGGTCGGGCAGCTTCAGTGTTCTTTTTATTAGTTGCTACTTCTGCAATTAATACTGCAGTGTTTTCTTTAGAAGGATTGAAAACGTTACAGAGAAGACCAAAGCCTCCTTTGGCCTTTCCCACTCCCCCAGTCTTTTCCTTGCAAAGGAACCTAGCCAGTAGTTAAGGAAATTGGAAACTCTTTACAGAGTACGGTCCTTGTGGTCGGTGTGGGCATGCCTGGTGTTACATTGTGTGTTGTGAAACGTTAATTTCCCCACTTGGGAGGTCAGTGCAAAGGGACGGAGCTCATTCTTCTTAACTGGGTCCCAGTGTGCGCTGTCTTACTGGCAGCTCTGTTTTCCACGTTTCTCTGGCTGCGGAACAGTGAGGCTGGCAAGGGAAGAGTCTCTGGAGCCAGCCGTTCTGCCTGTCGCTTAGGAGCTGTGTGTGCTTGGGCAAGATTACTCACCCTTTCTGTGCTTCCAGTCCCCATCTCCGCAATAGTGAGCGTGGGGTGGTCCTGGGGCTGTACCTCCCCTCGCATGGCGTCCAGCACCTGCGGTGTGAGATACAGACGTTACCAGGCACCATCACTCAGCCATGGCCTATGGACTGACCACCCTTCTGACTCTCAGACGCCCTGCGGGGTGGTGGGTAGGGCTGCCCCTGTATGTGTGCCGTCAGCCGGTGTTTCCCGGGGCCGGTGTGTAGGAAGGACTCAGAGAAATGGGCTTGCGGGCAGGTGCGTGTGGGGTGATTAGCAGGACCCGCCCAGCGGCCCTCCCGTGTGACCTCCGGCCCTGTCTGTCCCCAGCGCCAGGAGAGGAAAGTCACTTTCCGCGGGGCTCACCCTCTCTCCCGTCTCCGCAGGGCTTCGTGCTGGCCGTCACTGTCATCCGAGAGGCTGTCGAGGAGATCCGATGCTACGTGCGCGACAGAGAAGTCAACTGCCAGGTCTACAGCCGGCTCACGGCCAGAGGTCAGCCTCCCGGCTCCACCAGGGCCGCTGCGTCAGGGGGCAGAGTTCAAGGCCTGGGGCTGGGGGCGTGCGGACGCCGCGTGGCGGGATGGTCACTCAGTGGCTGGCCCCGGGGAGGCCAACGCATGCCCGGGGCCTGCAGGGACCCGGGCTGCATCCCCTAGGCTGCCGCGGGTCTGTCCTGCAGCCCGGCCTGTGGCTGACCGGGGCATCACGCTGGAATGGAACTCCGTCCGCGGAGCAGCCTCCTCTGGCCGACCCTGACCCTGGGCTGGCTGAGGAGGGAGGGCGGGCCCCTCCTGTTCATGCGGAGGCCACCAGTCTGCCCTAGGAGTCTGTCCTATGGGCTTCCAGGGAGCTCTGCTTTAAAAGATACTCTTTCAACATGACAAAGCTAATGCTACAACTTTGCAACATTAGTTTTTTAAATGGGCGCCAGATTTATAGCTGCATCTCTGCAGTTTTTGTTGAAGGGCATCCTATAAATCCTCCAACTTAAGGTGGAGAGTCTGACCCAAAGAGAATCAGCGAGATAGCCCTTAAGCATTGAATCCCTTGCAAGGCACATGCATTAAAGAAAAAAAAAAACCAAACCTTTTTTTAATGTTTATTTATTTTTGAGAGAGAGAGCAAGAGAGAGCGAGCGAGCGCGCTTGAGCAGGGGAGGGGGAGAGAGAGAGGGAGATACAGAATCTGAAGGAGGCTCCAGGCTCTGAGCTGTCAGCACAGAGCCCAACATGGGGCTCGAATACCCCCCTCCCCCATTGCGAGATCGTGACCTGAGTCAGACCGAGCCACCCAGGTGCCCCAAGGCACAAGCATTTTAAATTGGTGGAATGAAAAACAAACTCCTGAATACCCCATTGAAAACCCACAAAACAGTCCAGCTAGGGTTAACTTCTATTTCAACAACAAATTCTGCAGGAGATAACCTGTAAGGGTGTGTTCAGAAATGAGAGCGTGTTACCTAAGGTCCCAAGGACGACAGCCCGATCTGGGATTAGTCATGTTTTAGGGGCGGCAGAGATGGATGAAAGCCGTGCTTTACCTTCAGGATGTGAAGAATTCTGAAAAAGAGGAGGTAGATGTCTCCGGCAGGGTAGAACTGAGCCAAGCGTGAGCTGCTTTGTGGTGCTTTCGTCTTCGAGGCATTCACACGTGGCTTCAGGGTTTTGCCTAGAATTTTCCTTCTGTTAGTAACAATGGGGGAATATGTTTGGGGCTAAAATTTTTTTTAATCCCCTGAGGGCATGAAGGTGTTTTGGCACATGTAAATAGATCTTCAGAGTTGGTGGTCTTAACATTTGGCAGCTCTGGAGAAGTGGGGGACGTAGCGTTGGCATAGAAATGCTTTATTATTGCTAAACTACTGTATCTAGGATATTTTGCTGCCCAAAGAAAGAAAACCCAGCGTAATCTTTGCAAAGGCAGGTGGCTTGGGCTTTCCACGTGGGTAATCAGAAGACCCCTCCGCAGGGCGTTTTTTTGTGCTTCGTGTATATTAAATCCTCCCTTAATAACATATTCTGACTATAACTTTTAAAATGCTAGGCAACCCACAAAAGGCCCATTGGAGAGGGTGCGGTGGATCTATTTAGAGGGATTCCATTCATTCATCTGCCCGCGCTCCAAACCTTCTTTGGTTCTTTTCATATTGCAATTGCTTTTCCCGTGAATGATTTGTCTGCCCTCCCTGCAGATTCCCCATCTCTGCTCTTGCTTTTTTAACTTCACTCAGTTCTTGAAAAGACCCTTCGGAGAATTGGCAGATGGCTCTAGCATTAAAACCTTGTCTTCCTTTGTCAGTCTCCTTTTGTGGCCCGTGGTTGCTATTGTCATGCCAATGCAGCCGTAGGGAAAGCGCGCCGAGTTCTGAGCACTGACCCAGCCCCTGCTCGGCCGTTTGTTTTGAAAGCCCCCAAAAGCACTGAAGAAACTGTCAGCTCAGAAAGTGACGGAGGTGAGTTTAGTTATTTGATACACTTGGGCGGAGGTGGGGGGTGAGCAGGACACGGAGCCCCCGCTGGAAGATTGCAGAGAGAGGAAGAGAAAGAAGGCTTTTTTGACCTTCCTGTTTGATTACTTACTGTTTTCTTGAGTGAAGCTTTTCACCAAGGTCTTCGTTTAGTGAATTCAAAAGCAGAATGAAACACACATGGATGTGTGTGTGTATATATGTATATACATATATATATACACACACGTATATAGATAGATGGATAGATAGGTATATCTATCATAGGTATATATGATAGGTATATGTATCTATCTATCTATCTATCTATCTATCTATCTATCTATGTGTATCTATTTCCATGCAGAACTCTTCTCTTTTGTATCACATGATATCTTAAAAAATGTATTTTTCAACACCATTTTTAGAGTTAAGAAATGGCTAGAAACCAAAATATCCAGTCCTTGATCCCTGCATTACGGGCCACGTTATTTCCCTACACTCTGGACCATTTTCAGATTAACAAGAGCAGTACTTGTGCTGATGGAGTTTAAAAAAATGTTTTTCGTAATAATTTCTAACTAGAAAGAAAGTTACAAAAATCCTGTAGTGAATTCTGACACCATCTTCGCCCCACGGACATCAGTTGTTAACATTTTGGCGTATTTGGTTTTGAATACTCTCTCTCAAGTCGTTAGAGAATTAAGTTGCAGACATCATTCCCCTTACCCCTCAGTGCGTCCGTGTTTAATTCCTAGTAGGGCATTTCTCTTACATAACATGATACAGTTGTTAAAATCAGGAAATTTAACAGCGGTGCATTACTATTAATCTACAGTCCTTACTCAAAATTTGCCATTTGTTCCTAAAACGTCCTGGTTTGTCCCTGCCCCCCCCNTTTTTTTTCCGGTGCAGAAGCCACTACAGATTTGCCAGTGACATTTAGCTGTCCTTGCTCCTTAATCTCCTCTAGCCTGGCACAGCTCCCTGGTTTTCTTTGATACAACATTGACATTTTTGAAGAGGACTGGCCAGGGGCGCCTGGGTGGCCCAGTCGGTTAAACGTCCAACTTTGGATCCGGTCATGATCTCGCTGTTCCCAGTTCCCCGAGTTCGAGCTCCGCTTTGGGCTCTGTGCCCACAGCTCGGAGCCTGGGGCCTGCTTCAGATTCTGTGTCTCCCTCTCTCTCTGCCCCTCCCCTGCTCACACTCTGCCTTTCTTCTTTCATATAAATGCACATTAAAGCAATTTTTTTAAAGGTCTGGCCAGTTTCAGGGCAGTTGCATGATAGCCTGTCCCTCAGTCTGTGTTTGATGTGTCAAAATTAGATTTATGACATGTATTTTTAGCAGGAGTTAATACAGTTTTAAGAATGCCAGGGGCGCCTGGGTGGCTTAGTCGGTTAAGTGTCCGACTTTCGCTTAGGTCATGATCTCGCGGTTCGTGGGTTCGAGCCCCGCATCGGGCTCTGTGCTGACTAGCAGCTCAGAGCCTGGAGCCCATTTCAGAGTCTGTGTCTCCCTCTCTCTCTGACCCTCCCCTGCTCACGCTGTCTCTCTCTCTCTCTCCTAGAAATAAATAAAAATATTAAAAAAAAAAAAAAGAATGCCAGTGGCTCAGTCTCTTGTGACTTTGCCAGAGTTTTCGAAGCGTTATGGTAATCCAATTGAAGAAAACTTTCAAACTTTGAGGAAAGATTGATTTTAATAAGGCACTCACCACTGAGAGGAAAAATGGATGGTAGTCGTCTTCTGCTAGTTGCTACTTCCATTTAGATCATCTTATTTCATTATCTATTATCTAAATAACACACCAATTAGATGAATTTTTAACATAATTGTCATGTCAAATAATAACACTTCACATGGAAATGACTGTTTATTCATTTTGTTAAGAATTTTCTTTGACTACAGCACGTCCCAAGCGTATCATTAAGTTTCCGTTTTATGGAGACAAACATAGAGCCTGGGGATTCTGGGATAATTTGGGGAGGTATCCAGCCATTTAAACAATTTTTTTATTGTTTTATTTATTTCTGAGAGAGAGAGAGACAGCGTGAGCAGAGGAGGGTCAGAGAGAGAGGGAGACACAGAATCTGAAGCAGGTTCCAGGCTCTGAGCTGTCAGCACAGAACCCGATGTGGGGCTCGAACCCATGAACAGTGAGATCATGACCTGAGCCGAAGTCGGACGCTTAACCTACTGAGCCACCCAGGCGCCCCAGTATCCAGACATTTAAATAGATAATTAAAAAATGCAACTAGGGTCATCTGGGTGGTTCAGTCGGTTAAACATCCGACTCTTGGTTTCAGCTCAGTTCATGATCTCGTGGTTCCTGAGTTCAAGCCCTGCATCGGGCTCTGTGCTGACAGTGTGGTGCCTGCTTGGAATTCTCTCTCTTTCTTTCAAAATAAATAAACTTAAAAAATGCAACTAATATACTTCAGCTGTGGGAGTGGGGNAGAAAGTAGTGCTTCTGAGCCTGTGCTCTGCCCGAATTCAAGAGTCCTGCTTACGCCTTCACCCCACTATGTGGGCAGATCCTCCGCGTGTCAGCACACTGGCGATAATAATAGCGCCTGCTTTATTAGAGTTGCTCTAAATATAACTCTCGTATGAGACTCTCTCAGTGCGCCCAGGATTCGGTGTGTGCACAAGAAAGACCGTGTTGATGGTGTTGAAGCAGGGGTTCATTAAGTGTTGGTGGGTGTGAATAAGTAAACGGAAGCATGAGCCAGGGGTCATGGGGGGTGATGGGAGCCCATCAGAGAGGACCTGATACGTCTTCTCAGGAGAGGTGGCCTTTGTCTTAAGTCTGACAGGGTAGAAGAGAGCGGGACTGGCCGCGAGATTTGTGGTGCTTCATGCAAAATGAACACATTGGTCCCTTGTTCAAAAATTAAGAATTTAAGGGGATGCCCAGGTAGCTCGATTGAGCGTCCAGCTTCTGATTTCGTCTCAGGTCATAATCTCACAGTTCTTGGGTTTGAGCCCCGCGTCGGGCTCTGTGCTGACAGCGTGGAGCCTGCTTGGGATTCTCTGTCTCTCTCTCTCTTTCTGTCTGTCTGTCTCTCTCCCTTTCAAAAATAAGTAAAATAAACTTGTAAGAGAAATTAAGAATTTCAAGATGGCAGCAGGCGAGCATGAAAGGAAGAACAGGACCCTTCTGAGCACACAGCCCCGTGCCAATACCCAGATCACACAGGCACAAAGTGGCCCTGGCGAAGGGTCTTCCGTCCAGCGGCCGCAGGTGAGATGACCAGCAGTGCGGGATACGTACCTCAGGTTCTGGCTTGCTCTCGTTCTTCCCGTTTGGGTCATATTTCCCAAGTTTCCCTCCTGGGGAAACAGAGGAGAGGATCACGTAGGCCAGTGAGCCCCTGGCCCTGTGGGAAAGTGCATCCTGCGGTCTAGGATTCCATGGAGAAAGCAGTCTACAGGGAGAAGCTGGTGTTGGAAGCGCTTGGAAAAATACTGTCAAGGGGCACCTGGGTGGCTCAGTTGGTCAAGCGTCTAACTCTTGATTTTGGCTCAGGTCATGATCTCCGGATTTGTGGGTTTGGGGCCCGTGTCAGGCTCTGTGCTCCCCATGCAGAGCTGGCTTGGGGTTCTCTCTCTTTTCCTCTCTCTCTCTGCCCCTCACTCTCTCAAAAATAAACAAGATAAACTGTAAAATTGCAACTCTTTAAAAAAAAAAAAGAAAAAACATACTGTTGAAATTGGAAAGCAGTAGAAAAAAATGAAAGACGACCCACCGAAAGCCAGCCAGGTGGCTTCTACAGATGGGAGCTGAGAGGCCCAGGGAGGCCGGTGCGTCCCAGTAGCTAGTGAAGGGCATGCCTGTGACGTGGACCCCGGCTTGTCTGAATGCGCATCCGGAGCCTGTCGGTCTCTGCCCCTCCTGTGTCCAGGGGGGCCTGGGGGCAGCACCTTCGCCTGGAGCATCAACCAGAGCCACGATATTCAGCCTTAATGCCCATGCTACAGAAGCACGCTCAGATTTAAAGAATTTTAAGGTGCGTTTCTGAGTCCGAAGGAATTTGATAACCCAGCATCCTCATTCTAAGGCAGGCAGACTTATTTGTCATTAGCCAAAGGTGGCGGAAGCCCGGTAGGGATCATGCTTTCGGATAAATAAGCATTTCTTGTCCTTGAAATCCGCATTTGCCACATCATCAGAGACTGGAGGGAGGTTCTTCTGGGTTGAGGGACCTTCTCTAACAGCGTTCGGTGGCACGGAAATACCAAAAGCCAAAGAAGAAAGTGTCTTGAAGTGGGGGCCGCCCCAGCAAAGCTTCGCTTGGTTACAGGAGAGATTTGGGTTGGGTGGGGCCAGAATGATAAGGGATTATTTCTCCTCCTGTGTGTCTTGCTCAAACCAGAAGTTTAATTCTGGGGGTGGAGTGGTTTGCCCTGATGATCCCAGGTGGGGGCAGTTGGCTTTCTTTCCATTTTCAAGAGATGAATTCCATGGGCCTTCTACCAGGACTGTTTCCCCAGACTGACCTGTGATCAAGGGCCAAATGAGGCATGCGGATAATTAGCTTTGAAAGAAAGTGCAGACGGAGGCACAAAGAGCACACTTGCTGGATGCTTCTTTCCCGCCGGGGACATCGGCATCGGGGCACGCTGCCAGCCGTCAGTCATAGGCTGGAAGTCTGCGTGAAATGGACGGAACCCGACCCTTTCTTCAGTTTTTGGGTATACATGGGGTGTTAAAAACCAGCTGCTATCTTTCATCTTCCCCATTTCTTTCCAGATAGTTCTGGAAAGGGTCTTTTCACCCTTTCCTAGTGATGGAATAACCTCAGGATCTCCATCTTCACTTAAGTGACAGTTTTTTTCCCCAACTTACTTCAGAATCTACTTTGGACTGTTAGTTAGGATTGTGGTTCATGTGACTGAACTTTGAGGTCAAAGGATATACGTGTCTTTCTCTTTGGCATTTGTGCTCCTTTGGAGTTTATCAGGAGAAGGTAGGATGATGTAGCCAATGAAGGTGCATTTATTAATAGGGAGTACTATGCTCACAGGTAGTTAACTAAACTGAAACTTTGTATCCCTAAACCCAAGTACCGTTTGTGTTTTTTATAGTATAAACTCCGTTCAGGCACGAGAGAGCACCACCAAGCTATGTTTTATACTTTAACATTTTTTAATTGTATTTTTATCAAGTTTCAGATATTTATTAGTGTAAACCCCAACACAATACAGCAGCATGATTTTGTGCATTTAGAAATGTTTATTTATTTTTGAGAGAGGGAGAGACAGAGCGTGAGCAGGGGAGGGGCAGAGAGAGAGAGAGACCCAGAATCCCAAGCAGGCTCCGGGCTCTGAGCTGCCAGCACAGAGCCCGATGTGGGGCTTGAACTCATGAACTGAGTTCATCATGCCCTGAGCCGAAGTCGGACGCTTAACTGACTAAGCCGCCCAGGTTCCCCCGATTCTGTGCATTTAGAGGGGAAATGTTTCCTGGGTAAGCGGAAAATTGTGTGGAGGGCTTCTGGAGGAACTTCATGCTAAGCAGCTTCATAGTGAGACGTCTCTTCTAGAAGTCTGGACCCTCTCGTTGGCTGTAATCTGCGTTCACTGAGTAGAACCTTGTATTGATCGTTGGGACCCAGTTTCCTCCAGGGCTCTGGGTTTTTCTTCCCCTCCCTGCTGATGTCCGGATCGAACAGCCCCAGGCGCGAGATGTACCGCGCTGCTCTAGTGCCTCCGGCTCTAGTAAGTGCCAAGAGCGGATCCAGTTCTGAGGCCCCTTGGCCTGACCAGGATCCGACACGACACGCTTTGCAGCAGAGGCCTCCGGTCAGAAGAAAAGATCCCATCTGCAAGGCCCGGGGCTCCATAGTCCCTGCACTGAGGACGAACAGACACCCCTGTTTCGTACCTTTTTCAGAGAAGAGAGTTACAGTGAGTGGTCTTTTTGACATTAACCGCAGCAAAAGTACCGCAGAGGTCCTTGACTGCGCATCTCAAATCCAGTTCGGGAACCAAGGTGTCCCGCTGCCCAAGCTTTCCTCGAAGGTTCCGAGCTTTCGCTTTTACAAGCCTTGTTTAAAACAGAGCTTGTCAGATCAGACGCTTTCTCACACTGTTCTCCGACACATGTCAAGTTATTTCAGACCAAAGTGCTCAACTTCTCTATTGCAAGTCGCTGGTGAGCTCTTCTAATGTTTAATTAAAAAACAAACAATCCTGAGAACAATCTCGCATGCACCTTGAGGTGTTACCTTTCCCAAACGGTATTCCCCCGACGCCGGGGCGTTGCTCTGGTTCTTCATTATTGGGCCCCAGAAGCAGGGAAGACCATTTACGTATTTATTTTAAAAGCCTCTATGGGGCATAAACTTGTTACATTGAAACCTCGGCCTNTTAAGTTCCCACTATTTTAAACAAAAGCCCCAGGAAGGGGCCATGGCATTTACAATAATGCTCTTCAGCCCTTTGCCTGTTTTTAAATAACAGTCTTTTCTAGAACTCTGGGGAGTGCGGACAACTCTCATGGAATATGAACATTTCAGCTTTAAACCTGTGAACGGTGCTGGGCCCCGCGGAGGCGTTTTCCCGTCACCCCCAGGAAATTTACAACTCCTCACTGTCACAGAGTGTGAGCTGAGCAGTGATACATTAACCAGGGTGGTGTGTGGGGATGGCTGGCCCAGGGTCTACGAAAGCAACCCATGTCCCGCGTGTGCGATGAAAAATAAAAGTAGGGCTGGAGGTGTTCGGGGTCAGAACGCAGGCCCGCACATACTCGTGCCCCGGAATTCATTTTTAAGAAGTTTTCCTTTTTTTTTTTTTTGCGGGGCTGTTCTGCAGTTTGACTGGACTGTCACTTGCTTGTTTGGACTCCGGGGAAACATCTGGTTTCTCCCTGCGAGGTAGACACAACTGCTCTTATTCCAGAGCTGTCATCCATGAAAAGCGCGCTGTGGGCTCAATAGCTTTGCTTATGAAAGGCTTGGGGTCCATCTCAACAGAAATAAACAGCTCTTGTAATTGGGATTTTGTTCCCTGTTACAAACTCTGGCTCCGAGGTGACGTGGGTAAAGTGTCAAAAGCTTGCAAGGGACACATTTATTTTACAGAAGGCAGTTAGTGATTTAGGATGTGGCCAGCAGACAGTTCCCCACTTAACCTTCGTAAAAAATCTCAAACCCAAGTTCTGTAAAGCTGCTGCAGATGCATCTGCAAATCCCAGAGGCTGGAGGCGGGAGGCTGGTTGGTAGGCGAACCGGATGAGAAGAGCGGTCCCAGGAGGGGGCGTTCTGGGCCTTCGGACCTCAGAACGGGCGCGGGTTGTGGGCACTGACAGTGTTACTGGGTGTTTTCACTTCGCTTCAGGAGCAGCCACGCAGCGTGTGGGAACCGGTGCGAAACGAAAATGCAGGGCCTCTTGTCAAAAAGTTAAGAATTTTAAGATGAGAACATCATGCATTTGCCCAGGGTGGCGGCGAGGGGGGGGGTTGCTGTGTGAATGCACAAGCCACGCAGCCAGCTCTCCTGCTTTAGAGGAACCTCAGGGGAGGTGAGAGAAAAAAGGGAAGAAGTGCTGGAGACTTCTTCAGTGGGGGGCTGGGGAGAGTGTCTTCCTCAGTCTCAGAGAATGGGCGCTCCGAGTGGAGACAGGTGATAATCCCCGCAGATGTGCTGTTTTTATTTCTCCTGTTTCTTTTTTTCTTAAATTTTTTCAAACATGAATTCATTTTGGAGAGACAGAGTGCAAGCGGGGGAGGGGGCAAAGAGAGAGGAAGACTCAGAATCCCAAGCAGGCTCCAGGCTGGGAGCTGTCAGCACAGAGCCCGACACGGGGCTCGAACCTACAAACCGTGAGATCACGACTTGAGCCAAAGTCGGACGCTTAACCGACTGAGCCCCCCAGGCACCCCAGTTTCTCAAATTTCTTTGTTAGGAAGATGAGGCGCTCTACCAGACTGCATCCGTACCTTGGTCATTCGTTCGTTCCTTCTTTTTTTCCTTTCTTTTCTGCAAGAACATTTGTAGAAAACTCAAAATAGTTGTTAATGTGAGGATAGAAATCGCGTGTTTGGAGCCCTTTCCACAGTTTGAAGGGTTTTTTTTTTTTTTTTCATTGTGGGAGTTGATCCAAGCCCCAGAATGCCTGGCTAGTCGGTCTCATTCTGTCCCCTTTTTTCCCTCACTTCTCTCCCCCACCCTGGCCACGGCAGCCGGGGCCACTTATTCAGACGACCGACTGCAGCCAGCCGTGGGCACGTGGCTGGTGGAAAGCCCGGGAAGCTTTGGAATGTACCTACTCGTATCTACTTTCCCTTCTCTTTCCTTCCTGCCACTTTCTCTCCTTTTGGTTTTATGTCTGTTCTCATGCAGAATACACACCTACATAGACACACACTAACGCACGCCTGTCTGGTGGCCCCCAAAAAAGACGGCGTGGAAAGGGAAGTCCAAATTTATGGTCAAGACTGCGTGATTAGCTCGAGAGGGTGGGAGAGGCTGAGGATCTCCCTTTGTTGATGCTGCCGAGGCCTCCTTCCCCCAAATACTGAAATGCTAACAAGGGAACCACGGCTGAGAAGTACCAGCGGCTTCCGCTGCCCTCTTCCGGAGGCTGCTGGATGACAGACAGATACAGTGGAAGAGCTTGTCTGAAGGCTCGGCCTGCTGGCCTTGCTCAGAAACTGCTCGGCAAACAGAGCGGATTAAAAGGGGTTTTTGTTGAGGTAGAGCAGATGGACAGGGAGAGGCAGAGTTCACATTAACTGATCATAAATCAAGACTCCGTCGTAGAAGGGAAAGATCTGGGTCTGGTCACTTAAAAGTTTGAGCTCATTTAATTTATTAATCTTTTTTCTTATTTAGAAGAGCCCCTCCTGCTTTTAAATAAAACAAAAAATCACTGAAGAATTTAGAAAATACACATGCCAGAGAAGGGGATAAATTCCGTGTCTCCAGGAAGAACCCCCTCCCGCCTTCCAGCAGAACCCTCCTCATTTCGTCCTGTGTCCTGCTGACATCCACACATCCACGCACACAGTTACTATGTAATAAGACTGGAAATACATGTTGCTCTCTGAGTTACAGACAAGAGAAAATTTGTAGCCAGGTCTCCCGGTTTGGGACACGGGCAGCGTGATCGTTTGGGTCAGTCCACCAACGTAAATTTCAGTAGTAAAACCAAAGACGATGTGTGAATTTATGTTTGGGAAAGCCGGGGCAAGCTCAGGTGCAGGAAAAGTTCATGGGCACCGAGGGCCATGTTGAGTTTATGATCTTCCTTCCTTCAAGCAAACGCCTCCACCTTCGTAAGCTCCCCGGGAAGGAAAGGGGGGCTGTGCCTGTTTTTCCTGTTGTCCCCTGGTGGGACCAGAAGAAATGTTCAGGCAGGAAAAGAATTCTGCACTTGGGACTCTCTTTCCCTCATTTCTAATACTGTGACTCTTTGTGTTTTCTTTTGCTTTAAAATTTTCTAATGTTTTATTTATTTTTGAGGTGGGGAGAGGGAGGGAGGGAGGAGGAGGGGCAGAGAGAGACAGAGACACAGAATCCGAAGCAGCTCCGGGCTCTGAGCCGTCAGCACATAGCCCGACGCGGGGCTCGAACTCACCATCCGTGAGATCAGGACCTGAGCGGAAGTCAGACACCTAACAGACTGAGCCACCCAGGCGCCCCTCTGAGTCTTTGGATGGGCGCACGTCCTCTCTTCCCTGTGCAGGTGTTTCGACATAATGAAGGCTGCGGGCTGTGGGTCTCTCTCCAGGGCGCTAGGGCTCAGGCCCACCAATTGCATTTAGTTCCGCATTTTGTGAAAATGCACATTAAACAGCCCTGTCCTGGTGTGAGGTGCACACTCTGGGAGAGCCCAGAAGTCCTCACAGCAACTGACGGTCGGCCCAGCTCATCGCCACTTGCTATGTTCTGTCTAGAAGTTGTTATTAGCGTTCGTATGCTTTCCTCTTTAGTGTCAGTTCTACTGACTGTTACCATGACAAAAAAATTTTTTTATAGTTTATTTTTGAGACAGAGAGACAGAGCATGAGTGGGGGAGGGGCAGAGAGAGAGGGAGACACAGAATCCGAAACAGGCTCCAGGCTCTGTACCATGACAAAATTTAACTACATACAAGAATGAATGAAAATGAAACCCTACGGAACCTCCTTGAAACAGCTGTTTTGGTAGAGATCATTGGAATGCTATGGAAAGTCTCGACGGTGGGGAGCTATTAAAAAGATGCATTGAGTTGTGTGCAAAGTATAAAATGCTGTGAAAAACTGTAAACGTGTAGAGTTGTACACTTAAGATTATTTCGTTAGCGTCTTTAAGGTCCTCTTAAAACTAACGAAGCTCAAGCTAGGGATCCTGCTTCGTGGAGTTGGGTGTTTGTTGAGTGAATGAATACAGGGAGGGGGGAACAGATGAACGATCCCCGTTCCACTTCTGCTCTCAGTGCTGAGTAAAATTATACTTCACTGAGGAGGACGGAGAGTCACTGCTATTATTTCCTTCGTCTCTTGGCTGACCGTTTATAAGTTAAATGGGCGCTTTTCTTTTCTTTTCTTTTCTTTTTTACAAAAGGCCAATGACCTGAAGAGTTTACCGTGTGAGAGTTTGCCCCGTCCCCAGAATCCAGGCCACCCCCTCTCTGGGCTTGCTCCTAGGACCACCGGCCCCGACCAGCCCTTCCCCCTCCCTGCTCCCCCCACGCAGCGCCCCTGGTCTTGCTGAAGGAGCTGCAGCCTGTGGCTACACGCATGCATGGGCTCCGGGCACGCACCACTTCCTCACATCTCGTGCCTTCCTCCCGTGGGTTACTGGGTACCAGTTCCTTCATCTGGCCATTTCCGGTCTCCCCTTTCCTGCAGAGTGTATGTTGACACCCTCCCTTAGCCCGTCCCGTCCAATTATTTTTTGCCCATCACCCCCTTCCCTCCACTAGAATGTGAGTTCCTTGTGTCCCCCCCTGCAGACCACCGGGCATACAGCAGGTGCTCCATAAATGGCGCTTGAGTGTTGAGTGCATGATCGGGGGCTTCTGTGTGCACGCTGGACTCCCCTCCATCATTTCACACGCTATTTTGCACTAACAGCCGCTGTCTGGCTCTAATTCTCACCAGCTCATGGGTTTGCAAACGACAGCCCAGGGGCCAAATTCAGCGCATTCCCCCCGAATCCCCCCCCTTTTTTTTTGGTATGTCCTGGGAGCCAGGAATGGTGTTTAGCCTTTGGTGGGGAAGTTGCTGGCTCAGTTGGGAACCGAAACTGTTCACTGCCTTGGCCCCACCGGCACAGGCTTGTTGATTCCTGAAGGAGACCAGGCTTTCATTTTCTGGGATAAGGGGACTCTCTTGCATCTTTGAACTCCCGTAGCGTAGCGCTCAGTAAATGTTTTCTGGGGGGTTGAACCGAACTCACTTTATTACTATCTTTTATTCTCCATCTGGAGTCAGATGGTGGTGTGAATCCTGGCTCTGAGGGCTGTTGTGAGGAGGAGAGAAGGCATCACTATGTCAGTATCTGTACAGTGCTTAGCACAGGATTGGTGTTTAATGTTAGCTGTTACTCTTTATCCAGACACCTCGTGGAATGTATCGTCTGAGCACGATCACGTAAACGAAATATGTAGCAATCGCAAATTTTTACAAAGTCACTCATTTTTAGTTGGCTTCTTTCTTTCTGAGGGTGTTGAAAATTAAGAGTTGACCTTCTGTCCCACGGATCTGACTCTTAATTTTCTTCCCCATTTCCGTGCTGTTTTTTGTTTTCTTTTGAGGCTCAATGAATCTCACGGTGCCCACTTAGAAAAGCTTATACGGCGCCGGTAAGGCAGAGGCCTCGAGTGAGGGGGTGAGTTACTCCCAGGGCTCAAAGAAGGGGAACTCGTTCCTTGAGCAGTCTCTGCAGCAGGTGAATCTCTCCTGAAGAGAGGCGGGCAGTGTTGATGCGGTTGGGTGGGCGGGGGGCGCACCTGCTTCTGGGCGTATGGTATAGACTTTGCAGGCTCGTGGGCACTCTACAGAAGCATGAGGAATTGAAATGCGTTCATACATGATGTATCTTGGACGTTTCTTTGCAGGGACAGTGAAGGTGAAGAGCTCCAATATCCAGGTTGGAGATCTTATCATCGTTGAAAAGGTGGGTGGGGTTTGTCACGGACTGCCCTGTGAGTTTGTGTCAGTGGGAAGTCATTGCCGCTTCTTGAATGTGAACACATGACTCGTATATCTCGTAGACTAACTGATTTTCCTCTATAACTTTGCCTGGGGAGGAAAAATTTTTTTCCCATGAGACCTACACATAAAATGCTTTTTCAAGGTTTATGTGTGTTGGTTAGCCAAAAATTCTGCTTATAAACACAAGTACAAGGTTTTTTAAAAAACTTTACTTATTTTTGAGAGAGAGAGAGAGACCACATGAGCGGGGGAGGGGCAGAGAGAGAGGGAGACACAGAATCCGAAGCAGGCTCCAGGCTCTGAGCTGTCAGCACAGAGCCCGATGTGGGGCTCGAACCCACGAACCATGAGATCATGACCTGAGCTGAAGTTGGATGCTTAACTAACTGAGGCACCCAGGCGCCCCTAAGTTTTGATTTCCTATTTGATGCGTCTGTTTTTTTTTTTTTTTAACTTACTGTAAAATCTTTCCCAGAAGTCTGCTTGCTGCGTAAGCACATAAAAATCTCTGTCATTTACTGTTTGAGCATTTTTAGCTTGCATTTTGTGACATAAACAAAGTGCTTTCCTGTCGTTTTGTGGGGAGATGGGGTTAAGTGTAATACGAGACCAGTAAGGAGGCCAGAAAACACATTTTTAAAAATAGCGCCCTGAATAAATGTTTGCGACTTTGGCCCACGCTCCTGTCTTTCCACTGTCTGGAAGGCAACGAGTTTTGAGGCTGGCTGGAGAGCCTTGGAATAATATTTGATTGGAAAAGGATCGAATTGTAATCGGTTTCTGTAGGAAGTGAACTGTGCTCTTTGAAAAGGATTAAATCCAAGAACTCAAAGTCGATTTGAGGGAAAGTGAAGCTCTTCTGGGTGGCAGCTCGGAAGAAACACACAAACGCTTTCTGTTATTACGTACTTTTCTGTTCATAATTAAAGGAGGGCCGCTTGCTGGCTTACGGGGTGGGTTTTTTGTTTTGTTTTGTTTTGTTTTTGAGACTGTTGCTTCTCTCTACTCGACTTCCTTATTAAAATTCCACCCAAAGCCAAACATCAAGCCAGAAAATTGGTAGGAGAAGAAAGCGCGAGCGGAGCGTGTGTATGGCTTTAGTTTCAGCGGACCTCCGGGAAGAAAGGCAGCCGGGTCGCGGGACGCCCAGGCCCTCTGGCCGGAGTGTCAGCAGCTAATGGTTGGATTCTCCAGGAAACTAGCTCCCTTTCCGAGATAAGGGTTCAGTAGTGGATTAGGAAAGGAACAGCAGCGCGCGAGACTTTTCGGATCCAAAACCAAATAAATCCCCAAATCTGCCCGGGACAAAGGCAGAAACTTAAACGAGGCTGTGGGTTTTCGACGGCCCCCCTCCCCACCGACGGGGGCTGGGGGGCGGGGAGCGGAAACCCCACACACGGGCGTTCACAGTAAGTCTTTCTTTCATTACGCAGAACCAGCGGGTCCCTGCTGACATGATCTTCCTGAGGACATCAGAAAAAAACGGTAAACATCTGGGATCAATTTTGAAAATAACCATTAACCTTTCAGTGGTAATTTGGCAAAATAATCATTTGAAAATGGAACAGAAGTAGATGATCATTTTGGAGCCATGGAGGCAAATCAAAAACATCTCTTTTAATAGAGCAGTCTTTTGGGGGGAAAAAACGTCCTTGGCGCTCACAGCTCAACAGAGTTGGATCATCAGCGCCGAGTCTCAGCTGGTGAAGTGACACTCACAGTGGCCGCGATTTTCCTCTCTGGGCTGCCGTTCAGCTTCAGTTCAGGGCTTGGTGGGATACGGAATTGGGTCTAACACGTAGAAGAAAACAGAAATCCTCTCTCTTCCGAGAAAATACCAGATGTGCGGCGGGGAAACTGGGGAGAGAAGTAGGTGGCCTGTGGGGTCCTTGGCTCATGAGTGACGGGGCCCTGCCTCCCATCACCCATCAGTGTATTTATTGTCACAGCCCACTTGGGCCTGAGTAAGCTGCTCGAGGCCCTTACAGGACCCTGCTCTGGGCAGTTTATTTGCGGGCCACACCGGCACCACCACCGCCGGCCCACCCCCTCCATCTGCTGACTCTAATCTCCTTTTTAGTTTTTGTTACTTAAGCTGTTGTGAGGCAACGTGGCTGTTTTCCTTTTGCCTACAGGCACAATCAGATCTTTGAGCATCTGAAAAAAAAAAATCACATTTATATTCCTTCGAGGTTGCCGCAGCCTATTTTATTATCAATCAAATAAAAGTATAGATGAAATTTTATACTAATAATATATTTATGAAGCCCAGAGGCGGGGTAGAAGGCACTAGATTAAAAGTCGTGTTTTGAAATCTGCAGCTGTGTCCTCAGTCAGCTCTTCCGACCTCACCAGTGAAGATAGAGCATTATGGATTAGGGGTCCCCGAAGTGTTTCCCCCCTCACTCCCCAAAAAAGAAAAGATTCAATATGTTTTTCCTTTTTTCTTATTTATTTTTATTTTGTTTTGTTTTAATGTTATTTTTGAGAGGGAGAGACTGGGGGAGGGGCAGAGAGACACAGAGACAGAATCCAAAGCAGGCTCTAGGCTCTGAGCTGTCAGTACAGAGTCCAACATGGGGCTCGAACCCACAAATTGTGAGATCATGACCTGAGCCGAGGTCTGATGCTTAACAGACTGAGCCACCCACGTGCCCCCCCCCTTTTCTTTTTTTTAAAGTTTATTTATTTTGAGAGAACATGAGCAGGGGAGGGACAGAGAAAGAGGGAGAGAGAGAATCTCTGACTCGGGGCTCGAACTCATGAACTGTGAGATCATGACCTGAGCCAAAACCGAGAGTCGGATGCTTAACCGACTGAGCCACCCAGGAGCCTCAGACATGTTCTTCCGTAAGAGCGCCCAGAGGTCTTGGCTGCGGTGTCCACGAATTCAGCCCGTTCGGGGTCTGATGAAGTCACAGGTAAATCATTGCTGAGACCTGCACATCAGACTGAAAGAGGCGCCCGTGTGCGAGTAGGTAACAGAGCAGGTCCCTTCTAGCGCCTTCTGTGTCCTGAGCAGTCTGGCGCGATCAGCTGCGGAGCCCTCAGGAGCCCTCCCTATGTTAGGCTGCTGCTGTTCTGTCCATTTTTGCAGTCAGGGAGACTGAGGCCTAGGGCATGCAGCTAGTACGTGGTGCCGCTGGGCTTGGGTCCAGGATCTGGTTCCCGATAAGGTGTGGGGTGACTCCTGCTCAGAGTGGCCGGATGCACTAGCTGCCTCACGCCAGCCACCGTGCGGGGTTCCGTCACCCCCAGGCCTTTGCAGCAAAGCGCTGCGGGCTGCGTTTCTGCCCATCTTACAGACGGGGCCTGCTGGTGTTTATTTAGCAAGGTCAAGGAGCAGGCCCCGCCTCCTACTCTGAGTGGACGGCGGAGTGAGGATTTGAACCCAGACCTTCCTACCTGAGAGCTTACAGAGGAGGTGGGAAACGGGGTGTTTCTTTTCCCTTTTGACTGCCGGCCCTTGGTTGGGGTTTTACAAAGTCCAGAGCAGGAACGACCCAGAGCTGCCGAGGGGTCGACGGCGCCCACCTTCCTTCCACAGGGTCGTGCTTCCTGCGGACGGATCAGCTGGATGGTGAGACGGACTGGAAGCTTCGGCTCCCCGTGGGCTGTGCGCAGAGGCTCCCCGCCGCGGCCGTGAGTAGCTTTCCCGCACAGACACAGCCTGGCAGCCATGTCCCCGCGGGGCCCCCCGACCTGGGTGTCCCGCACATGCAGAGCAGGGTGCGGGGCGTCAGGTGCGAAGGAGGGCTGTTGGGGGGGGCATCCCCGGGAGCCCCCGGCACCTGTTCTTTCAAGTTACCGTGTGAAGTACAGTGGGGAGCTCTTTGCAGGGAAGCTCGGAATCTTTTTTTCTTTTAAGTTTATTTTTTTGAGAGTGAAAGAGAGAACTGGGGAGGGGCAGAGAGAGAGAGAGAGAGAGAGTCCCAGGCAGCCTCCACAGTGTCAGCGCAGAGCCCGACACAGGGCTTGAGCTCATGAACCGTTAGATCGTGACCTGAGCTGAAATCAAGAGTCAGACACTTAACCGACTGAGCGCCCCCAGGCGTCCCGAAGCTCAGAGTCTTTTAAAAAAAATTTTTTTTAACATTTATTCATTTTTGAGAGAGAGAGAGAGAGAGAGAGTCCAAGTGGGGGAGGGGCAGAGAGAGAGGGAGATACAGAATCCAAAGCAGCTCCAGGCTCTGAGCTGTCAGCACAGAGCCCGATGTGGGGCTCGAACCCACAAACGGTGAGATCATGACCTGAGCCGAAGTCAGATGCTTAACCGACTGAGCCACCCAGGCGCCCCTGGAAGCTCAGAGTCTTAAGAAGCCCCGACAAGCTTCCTAGCAGGAACCTAGGAGGTCACGTTTATCGTTTCTCCACTCGGGGCTTCTGAAGGCTGCTTGTCATACTCAGAACTGCTGTGGGCCTTGCTGCTGTTGTCCCCAAGCCCCATGACCTCAGTCTCTGTGCCGGAGCCCCAGTGCCCGCCGGTGCCGGCTCCCTCCTGATCAGGCCTCCTCTGCCTCCGAGTGTTCGCCTTGCTGTTTCTGACACCGGGGACAGGCAGACCCCAGTGGCTGCCTGGGCGGACGTCTCCATTCCACCTCCTGGGTTTTGTGCTCAAGTCTCCTTCTCTGGGAGGCATTTCCTGGCCGCCCCACTCGCTTCAAGGAAGTATCTCCCAGAGCAGAGTTCTGCCCGGTGTGTTCACTGCTGAATATCCTCTGCGTGGAACAGTGTGAGGAACAGCATGGTGAAGTGTGTGGGACAAAAGCCAAGCCCTCTCTTGGGGGGTGGCCTAAATAGAACCAGCAAGCTCTCAAAGTCCTCAAGGCCCCACACTTCCTCAAGAGTCCCATGTCACTCATGTCGTGATCTGTAAATGGAGGGGGGACAGGGAGCCAGAGAGTAAGTTTAAACACAAGCCACATAGGTTGGATGTGGCCCAAGGACTAGGTTACAAAGTCGCAAAATGTAATTGAAACACCCAGAGAACAACAGTGGTGTGGGCAGACCGTGTCAGCTTTTCCTGGGCCAGCAGCCACCGTAACGGTTCTGGGGGGCGGTGGGGGGAGGACAGTGTCCCTGCGAACCTGCCCATAGACACGCCCACCGTACTAATGACTTTCCACAGCCAGCGACAGCGGAAATAACGCCAGTATTAGTGTTTATTTTTAAAAGAGGCATTCTACAGTAGCGAGTTTCTAACCATGGTTAGGAGCCCCTGGGAATCCTTAGAAGGCACTCACCTGCCCCCAGATGGAGTTAACCTAATGAGAGGGTTCTGATTTTTCTGCGTGATGCATTTTGAAACTTTTAAAAAAATGTTTACTTCTTTTTGAGAGAGAGAGAGAGCATGAGCAGGGGAGGGGCAGAGACCGAGAGAGACACAGGATCCGAAACAGGCTCCAGGCTCTGAGCTGTCAGCACAGAGCCGATCGTGAGGCTCAAACTCACAAACCGCAAGATCATGACCTGAGTTGAAGTCCGAAGCTCAACCGACTGAGCCACCCAGGCGCCCCTGGGTGATGCATTTTAACTTCTTGGTAGGATTTCTGCAAAGAAAGCTTTAAGATCCTCAAAATCATTTGAAGGGTTCTCTTTAAGAAACAGTCTAGGGGCACCTGGGTGGCTCAGCCGGTTGAGCTTCTGACTTCAACTCAGGTCATGATCTTGCGGTTTGTGAGTTTGAGCCTCACGATCGGCTCTGTGCTGACAGCTTCAGATGATCTGTCCCTCTCTCTCTCTGCCCCTCCCCTGCTCATGCTCTGTCTCTTAAAAATGAATAAACAGTAATAAAAAACAGTCTAGAAGAGCCTAGAATCATGAAGATACTTGACTGTCAGCTGCACAGCATTGCATTTCCTGTGTGTGCTTTGGACATGTCAGTTTAACACATGCTCGCGTCTCCCTCCCCCCCGTGGCTCAGGTCATGCTCTCACGGTTCAGGAGTTCAAGCCCTGCATTGGGCTCCATGTTGACAGCGCAGAGCCTGCTTGGGATTCCCTCTCTCCCTCTCTCTCTGCGCCTTCCCTGCTCACACTCTCTCTCTCTCTCTCTCTCTCAAAATAAATAAACATTTGAAAAAATTAAATTGTATGGAATGCCCTGGAGGAAAAAGTGAACCGTCTCATTCGTGCCCTCTACCTCACACCTTACCCACTTTCCCCGGGGGTCACGGGAAGTCGGTGGTGATCTTTGCAGACCTTTGTCAGCAAAGGTACCTAATTTGCTTTGTCAGCAAAGGTACCTGCAAGCTTGTTGGGAGGGAAGGGATCCGACTGTATTTGGCCCTCTCTGCTTTGGCTGTGTCTCAGCGCCTTTTCTTACTAGTACATAGAGGCTGCAGAACAAAACACATCTGCATACGGGGTCTCCTAGCTGGTTAGAAGAGGGCTCAGACCCTGCCTGAGGGGGCAGCCAGCAGCCTCCACCCCACTCCAGACCCTTGTCGGCTCGGAGTATTGTCCAAATACCGGTGGTATCAGGTCCTGACCACCTGATTGGAGATTTTTTTTTTCCTAATTTTTTTTTATTGTGGTAAAATACACATCAGCTTTACCATGTTATGATTAAAATTTTTTTTAATGTTTATTTATTTTTGAGAGAGAACGAGAGAGCAGGGGAGGAGCAGAGAGAGAGAGGGAGAGAGATCATCCCAAGCAGTTGTCTGCCCTGCCAGTACAAAGCCTGACGCGGGGCTCGAACTCACAAACCATGAGATCGTGACCTGAGCTGAAGTTGGACGCTCAACCGACCGAGCCGCCCAGGCGCCCCCCATTTTATGGTTTTATGATCCTGCGAAACTGAGACTCCATGCCCATCAAACAGAGCTTCCCCATTGCCCAGCCCCCGGCAGCCGCACTGTTCTTTCTGTCTCTATGACTTTGCTCCAGGGACCTCTTGTAAGTCACACAGTATTTGTCCTTTTGTGACCAGCTTACTTCCCTTCGCATAATGTCCCGAAGCTTCACCCACGTGGTGGCCTGTGTCGGAACTCCCTTTTTACGGCTGGGCAGCGTTCCGTCATATATACACACATACACTGCATTTCGTGTATCCATGCGTCTTGTGTCTATTCATGGACACTTGGGTTCATTACCATCTTCTGGTGATTGTGAAAAATGCTGCTATCAACATGGCGGTTTGTTATCTTTGAGACCCTGCCTTCATTTTGCAGCAAGTGGGTTGCCATTCATATGGTAATTCTCTGCGGAAGTTTTTGAGGACCCGCCATACTGTTTTCCACAGTGGCTGCACCATTTCACCTTCCAGCCAACAGGTGCACAAGCTTCCAATCTCTCCACATCCTCGCCAACACGGTTTTCTGGTTTTTGGGTTTTGTTTCTTAACATTCATTTATTTTTGAGAGAGAGAGACCGAGCATGAGTGGAGGAGGCGTAGGGAGAGAGGGAGACTCAGAATCCGAAGCAGGTTCCAGGCTCCGAGCTGTCAGCACAGAGTCCGACACGGGGCTCGAACTCCTGGGTCGTGAGATCACGCCCCGAGCCGAAGTCAGATGCTTCACCGACGGAGACACCCAGGCGCCCACTTTTTTCTGTCTCTTGAGAGTAGCCCTCCTTATGGGTGTGAGGTGCTCTTTTTCGCTTTTCACTCCTCTGCCTTTTCCGCGGCTTTACACAGAGAAGGTGCCCAATAGCCGCTTGTTGACTGAGCGAGTGTTTTCTTTGGTACCAACGGCTCCTGTAAACCGCAGCGCGGCAGAACCAGCGCGGGGAGCCCTCGGCGAACACACAGAAACCGGCATCTTCACAGCCGAGTCTGTGAGGGAGTCTTGGGATATTGTGTGTAGTGACTCTGAAGCTTCTCGAATAGAAAAGTCTTCTTCCTTCTCCCGCCTGCCCTGTAATTTTTGAGAGCCTCTTTGCTATCTGGGAGCCACTGTTGTTCCTGGAAACAAGTGGGTGCCTCCCGACATCCTCTTTTAATCAAGATTTTTGTTTTAACTCCAAACTGTTACCTCTGTTGAACAGGACCTTCTTCAGATTCGATCATACGTTTACGCGGAAGAACCAAATATCGACATTCACAACTTCGTGGGCACTTTTACCAGAGTAAGTAAGCCTTGCTCACCGTGGAGTCCTGCCTTCCTTCGAGGCTGTGCTGGGGACAGAGACCTGCACACAGGTGACGGGGCTTTGTCAGGGAGTAGCTTTCCTCCAGGTGGGGGTGAAATTCCCTGAAGAAGCACCCCCTCTCCCCGCCCGGTCTTGGAAGCTGACATGGTGTTTCTCAGGGAGGTCGGCCCAGCTGGATTTTCTTCCAGCCTCTGAACAGCTTGAATTACCTGACAACTCAGAGCCGAGCGTGGTTATAATTGGTGTTAAAACTCTGTGGTCTGAAAGCACTTACTCTTTCTGTCCCCTTCGGACGCTTCCATGACCTCTTCGCACCCGCACAAGCCCCGTCTGGCCCCATTATAATTTTTTAAGCCACTTCCCAACTTTTCAGAATACAAATTAAATCTGGACTGAAATTATTCGAAGAATTTTGGGACAGGAGGTTTATAGCCTCCAAATTAAATTCACCGTCTCCTTCCGGAAGCCATAGGCCCGGCCAGCAAAGGGCTGTGTTTGTTTGATTGGCTTCTCCGTTTTATTTCCAGCCTCGTACGGCATTTCTTCAGCATTACAAGCCTGTCGTTCAACCACAAACCACCCTTTTCACGATCACCGTGGGATGACAGCACCGAGGCCGGTGGTTTATGAGCTTGGCCTTCTCCCCGGGCTGAACTGTAGGCTTCCCAAGTAGGGGTCCTCCCCTCTTCCCGTCTTGGGATGAGCGAGCTGGAAACGGCCCGTGGATTGCGCCCCAACCTCGATAGATGAACACGTGTCCATTTGGTCTTTTCCAGGAGGACAGCGACCCTCCGATCAGCGAGAGCTTGAGCATAGAGAACACGCTGTGGGCCGGCACGGTCATCGCGTCGGGTAAGGGCACCCTGGCCGACGAATGTGGTAGCAATTTGAAAAGGAAAGAAAATCCTTGTGTGTAATTAGAATAATCATCTGTCAGTTGGGAAAATTAGACGTCGGTCAGATGGTGTTTTCCACTTGCTCCCGCCCCTCGGGGGAATCGAACCGGCATGTAATTGGCCCGCGGACACTTGCGGACGTCTGTGAGGGCCTGCTGTGCCGGCCACCTTCTCTGCAGCGTCCACTCCGGGAATAGCCCTTAATTGCCGCCCGAGATTGACATTCTAATCTGTACCAGAAATTGGGTCAGCCGGGGCGTTCTGGCCGGAAGTTGTGTCTCTGCGGGCTGCCGGGCCGGCCCCGTCTGTCCAGAGGCACTGGTGCAGGAAAAGGCTGGGGGCCTGAGTCGGAGCCATGGCATGGACATCGGTGCCTTTTAGTTTTGAGCCCTGGGATGACACCAGGCCGAAGAGGTTCGGGGGCTGAGCAGTGCCCGCGGCGGTAGCAGCCAGACTTAGTGGGGCGCCTCCCGCCTCTCAGGCACTTTGTCGAGCCCTTTATGTGCATTACACATTTCACTTAACCCTCCCAACGTTACCATGAAGGAAGGTGCTGGTATGATTCCCATTCTGCAGATGAGGAAACTGAGGCTCCATGAGGTTAAGTAACATGCCCAAAGTCACACAGCAGGTAAAGGGCAAAGTGGGGACTTGAACCCAGGCACTTTGCTCCAGAAGCCGAACTTACAGGGCAGTGGTGGTTACTCTGTTACATATATTATGTAATAGTATCCACTGTTATTAGCGAGTAATTATACTGTTGGCAACTTTCTGTCTTTGCTGTTGGAAGATCACTTTTTCCCTCTTCAGGCACATCTCCCTCCCACCAACCAGTTTTCTTCTGCTTGATGCCACCCTGTGGCTCTTTAGTACCGCAGATGCTCGGTCAGGGTCCCCTGCGACAAGGCCCGCCGATGCCAGCACAGATCAGTGCAGACTACACACCGGGCTGCGGGCTCCGCATCCGCAGGGGCATCACTTCATCAGATAGAGATGAGCGTCCCCTTTACGTCGTCTGACATTTTTCTTTCCCGCTGCCTGCCTGTATTTGCAGCATAATCTGGGCCGGGCCTCAAATCCTCCTGATGACTAAAGAAGTGAGAAATGGGCCCTTAAGTGTCAGCGTGGCCACTGGGCACTGCCGGCCGTACCTGGCCAGGCCCGAAGCCACGCCCATGTCCGAGGCCACACCTAGGCCCGTGGCCACGCCCACCACGCTGCCCTTCCCCTCCCCCTCTCCCCTGGCTCCTGTGCAGCCCCATCTCTCAGAACTGGTTTCCTCTTCCTTCCCAGTCTTCCTCCACTTTGAAGTCATTTGTTAACAAGTAATTATTCTTTATTTTAAAATTTTAATTAATCTAATTAACTTGAGAGAGAGTGTGGCAGCAAGAGGAACAGAGTGGGGGAGGGGGGAGTCTTCATCAGGCTCCACACTCAGCCCAGAGACCAGGGCCGGGCTTGATCCCATGATCTGAGCCGAAATCAAGAGTCAGTCACTCAGTTGACTGAGCCACCCAGGCGCCCCTAACATTGCAGTAATAAATACATGCTCACACGTCTAACTGGTTTTATCCTGGGGTTTTTCTTCTTCCTGCCTGCCTTCTTTCCCTGCAGGGAAAAAAAAAAAAGCAGGCCCAACAGTATCAGTGAGGAGCCCAGTGCAGGCCTGAACCCATAAACCATATCGTGTCCTGAGCCAAAGTCAGACGCTTAAGTGAGTGACCCAGGTGCCCCTACAGGACTTTTAAAATTGTATTTTAAGTACAGTCTACTCTCCAACATGGGTCTCGGACCCACAACCCCAAGATCAGGAGTCGCATGCTCTGTACCAACCGAGCCGGCCAGGCGCCCCCAGAAAACTTTGATCAGGCGCCTCTGTGTCATGCTGCACACTGTCGCTGGGCGCTAGCGCTGCAGGGGCATGCCGGGAAATTCTGGCCCCCAGCCTTGTGGTGTTTCTAGTTTACTCAGACTTAATACAGATTTTGATTTTGAGGGGGACGGGTCTGAGATAGAAAAGGCTTTTCAGCCTTAATCTCAGAGATGAACAGTAAGAAGTCTTTTATTTATCAGATTCTTTTAGTTACAGAGTGTTGGGCTGCCATTCTCTTGCTCTGGCCTCACAGCATTAAATGAGGATTTAATGGGACAAAGAAGTGAGCCTCAGAGAGGTTAAGCAACTTGCCTAAAGTCACACAGCCTAGGAAGTCATCTCCTGGGAGGAAGCGAGTGGAAGGCAGGTTGGGATCTTGAAGATGGGAGAAGACATTTCAGACAGTGTGAGTGGCGATGTGGGAACAGAGAGAGCGGTGGTTGCCACGGTCCTGGGGCAGCACCTGCCAGGCCCTTCCGCAGGCACAGGTTTTCGAGTGAGTCCGAGAAGCTGGACATTTGCCACCTCTTTAGCTGGCCTCAGTTCCCCCCTGCTTCTCCGTGAGTAGTTCCCTGACTGCATTCTGGTTCTAGTGCAGACACGAGGTTACACGCAAGGCGTTTCCTTCCTGGTGCTCAGCTCAAGAAACAGCCGTGATTACTTCTCTGACCTCTTTAGACTCTAACTCCTATGTTTTGATCACTCTGCTGTTAACACCTGAAAGTTTAAAAAATAAAAAAAAAACTTGCCAGGCAGCGCTTAGGGTCCAGCTGCAGTGGCTGGAGCCAATCTGTAGAGGATGCAGTTGCCACGGTAACCAGACACCGTGCTGCCCGGTGGAGGAGTCACTGGGGTGAGACAGGGAAGGGGTGGGGAGGCGGGGGGACTTGGCACAGCAGGTGGCCCGGGTGTTACGGAGCCCGGGTCGTCGCAGACGCTCCGGTCCGTTGTGCCACTGCCCCCACCCCGTCCGGCACATCGATCCGCAGCCGCGGTACGACCAGCACGCAGTCACGCCGCGTGCGCCTTGCCGCGAGGGGTCGGTCATGCCCTAGACCCTGCTCGGCGGGACTCCTGTGGTTGCACGCTTGAGTGCAGCAAGTGTCTCACTGCTATAAACGTTTCTGAAGGCTCGCTCCCGGGCGGGGGGAGCATTTCTCCTGTCACAGACGGGGAACAAAGGGGTCATAGAGTAGCGCTGACCCCAGGACCACACTGTCGTGGAGTCTTAGGAAGAACTTCGTGTGATACCCGACCGCGGCGGTCTGAGTTGGGGAAGCCAGCTGGCCGAATGGAGAGGCTTCTGACTGTGCGGACGGATGGCAGAGGGTGACAGTAGGGAGGGACAGCGGGGCTGACAGCACAGGGGCGGGGGGCGGGGTGGGTGGNGTCGGAAAGTCTCGCAGGGCTTGAGTGGGCCGGGTGGGGACCAGGACGAGCTGAGAGCCTGCCCCTGGCCGAAGGGATGGCACCTGCTGCTAAGCCAGTGACAAACATGAGCAGGGGAGGGGCAGAGAGAGGGAGACACAGAATCTGAAAGAGGCTCCAGGCTCCGAGCTGTCAGCACAGAGCCCGACGCGGGGCTCAGAGCCCACAAACTGCAAGATCATGACCTGAGCTGAAGTCGGATGCTTAACCGACTGAGCCCCCCAGGCGCCCCGAAATCTTTAAAGCGTTGTGCGGACCAAACCGGGCTATGCCTGTGGTTTCTCCGGGGTGACGGTGGCCGGCGTTTGGATCCTGTGTAGGCTGTTACAGTCTTGAGCACAGGACCACAGGGCGGGGAGGCCATTTTCAGCGGCCTTGGGAGGCACTGAGGGCAGCTGGGGCCGGGGGGGGGGGCCTGTTGNGGCCTCGGTGACCGAGACCCACCACATCAGTGCAGGCGTGAGTGCAGCGGCCGCACGGCCACCCCTAGTATAAGCGTCTGCTGTGGCTGCAGGCCTGCGCTCACCGGCGCCCGCCATCCGGCAAGGGGCCCGCCCGCCGTGTGCCGGTGCATTAAGCTTGGAGGGGGACTTCAGCGTCTTCTCCCAGGGCTTTCTCCGGGAGACACGGTCCCCGCCTTCGTCTGGGCGTGGGCTCTTCTTCCAGCTCTGTTCCAAGCTCTCTGAGGCTTTGTGTCCTCCTCTGAGCAGGGAGACTTCAGATGTTCGCATTTCCAGCAGAGACTGGGTTCTTGTTCTCCGGGAACCTTCCCTGAGCGTTTGGCAGGGCGGGCCCCTTCTCGGGGTTCCAGCGTCTGCTCAGGTGTCCTGAGCACCCGCAGGACCGGCAGCCTTCTCCGGCCTCCTTTCCCGTTCTTCCGCCTGAACTTGGCCGTGGCGGCCGCCACTGTCCGTGATTACCTGTTTCTCGTTTCCTCCCTGGTGGTCTGTCTTCCCCACCGTGCTGCGCGTCGTCCTGGCGTACGCTGGGAAGCGGAGACAATGGTAAATTTTTAATCGGTGTTGCCAGTTTCACCCCAAAATAGGTCATCCCAATTTATGCTCCAGCCAGCAGTGTGTACGACATGACCTGCTTCTCCACCTCTTGGCTAACCCTGGATGCTCTCAAGCTGTGCAGCTTTTGTTGCTGTGATAGGGATAGAAATGGCTTATTTTGCATTTCTTTGGTTATTCACCAAGTTGAGCATCTTTTCTAATGTTAGCTAACCTTCAATATTCCTTCTCTAAATTGTTGACTTTTAGAAAGCAAAATTGGGGGAGGGGGTGAGAGCGAGCAGGGAAGTTTTCAGGAAGGAATTGCCATGTGGACAGACATCCCCCAGATATTCTAGTTAAGACAATTTCTGAAAGGAATCAGACTCTGCGAGAAGAATATGCTCTAAAATAAGAAGACTGTTCGTAAGCTTCCATAATTGTCTATGAAGAGAGGAATGTTCTAGGCACCTCTGGAAACCTCTGAGGGCAGTGGCACAGGGGACAGACCTCCGCTCCCCCCACCTCCCCAGCTGTCAGACTGCTGGACCCCACAGACAACACACTGAGCAGTAGACTTTTTAGAACAGTGCGAGTGCTCTGATCTTTGCAGTGACTCTGAGCACTTGAACCTGGCAAAAGTGTAGTGAGAATGTGCAGCTGTATTTTATATACTACTTTCAATTGCATTTATTCTTTTTTTAAAAAATTTTTAATGTTTATTTTTGAGAGAGAGGGAGAGAGAGCGAGCATGAGCAGGGGAGTGCGAGCAGAAAGAGAGATACGGAATCAGAAGCAGGCTCCAGGCTCTGAGCTGTCAGCACAGAGCTCAACACGGGGCTTGAACCCATGGACCGTGAGATCATGACTTGAGCTGAAGTTGGTCTCTCAACCGACTGAGCCACCCAGGCTCCCCAACTTTCAACTGCGTTTAAATCTAAGTGGCTTCATGCAGCTAGTAGCTACCATAGTGGTCATCGTGGCCATAGATCATCATCTTTACTAACATTCCTTTGCATTGTGCTTTCCCCATTTTAGGCACTGTTGTGGGTGTTGTTCTTTACACTGGCAGAGAACTCCGGAGTGTCATGAATACCTCAAATCCTCGAAGTAAGGTGTGTATGTGGGTCCTAAGATGCATCTCCTTGTCAGAACTTTTCAACTTGATGTTTCTTGATGATTGGCATTGGCTGGGTGAGGAGCTAGATTTTTTTTTAATGTTTATTTATTTTTGAGATAGAGTATGAGCAGGGGAGGCGGGGGGGGGTGGGGGACAGAGGATCCAAAGTAGACTCTACACTGACAGCAGAGAGACTGACGCGGGGCTCGAACCCACGATCTGTGAGACCGTGACCTGAGCTGAAGTCGGATGTTCAACCGACTNGCCTGGGTGGCTTAGTCGGTTGAACATCCGACTTCGGCTCAGGTCATGATCTCACTGTCTGTGGGTTCGAGCCCTGCGTTTGTCAGGCTCTGTGCTGACAGCTCTGAGCCTGGAGCCTGCTTCCGATTCTATGTCTCCCTCTCCTCCCTTGCTCGTGCTCTGTCTCTCTCAAAAGTAAATAAACATTTTAAAAAGTTAAAAATAAAGACAGGAACACCTAACCATATTATTTCACATATATAAATTTACTGTCTTTTCACATACATGTGTGTGTATGTACGTAGCTGCAGATGCACTCATGTAACACATAAGCATGTATGCATATGTACATGTGTGAATTCATAAAAGTTTTAAAGCTTTTAAGTTAACACTGGTGAGCACCTACTGTGTGCCATGAGCTCTCCTTCCTTCACAAGCATTCCAGTTAACCCTCACCCCAGCCCCGCAGCCCAACTGCTTTCCCAGGCGCATGTGAGCCAAGCGGTGGCTTTGAGAAGCACCGAGCCGCACGGTGAGGAAGCGGCAGCCTCGGACTCACAGGCCCCACTGACGACCGGCTGCGGCCTGGAGGTCTGCCTGGTGGTGGCCCCGTTAGCCCTTCTTTCGCACCGTGACCCACCCTCCCAGCCCTCTCCCTCCTGCAGTTTTGAGGAGCCAGACACTGCAGAATGTCTCCTTTGTCCACGCCGTGGACGAGCCCTGTGTTTCCCAAACTGGTCACTGCCGCTCGGCATCACGACCATCATCACAGCTACAATGCCCGTGTTCAATGTGTCGCCTTCTCCCGGGCCCTGTTTCTGCCAAGTTACGGCTTTTGTGTGCCAGTTACGTTTTTTTACATACACATCGACGTAACTATGTAATGATTAAAGTCATCGTGCTCAGTAGTGCGGCACTGACACGTCAGGCACCGCGGGAGCGCGTGCCCTGAGCCCTCAGGCGGTACTGGCTCAGTGTGTGCGGCTCCCAGAGTGTGGGGTCGAGGATGGTAGAGGCCGTGCCGTGCAGAGCGCCGCCAGATGCAGCAGTAGCCTGCTTGTGTTTGCAAGTCTCCATCTTCTTCTTTTTCTTTAAGTTTATTTCTGAGAGAGAGAGAGAATGTGTGCCTGTGCACAAGTGGGGGAGGGGCAGAGAGAGAGAGAGTGTGTGAGTGTGTGTGCCTGTGCACGAGTGGGGGAGGGGCAGAGAGAGAGGGAGAGAGAGAGTGTGTGTGTGTGCCTGTGCACGAGTGGGGGAGGGGCAGAGAGAGAGGGAGAGAGAGAATCCCAAGCAGACTCTGAGCAGTCAGCATGGAGCCCGATGGGGGGCTCGATCCCACAAACTATGAGATCACGACCTGAGCCGAAATCAAAAGAGTCGGATGCTTAACTGACTGAGCCCCCCAGGTGTCCCCAAGTCTAAATCTTCTTATCGCTAAAAAACAATTTGGAATCCGGATGTTTTGAGGCTCCCTGGATGTCGGTTAGGAGCTCCAGCCCAGGGAGCCCAGCGTTCTCCACCAAAGGTTCAGGGATTGACGGGTCCCAGTGCCTCACCTGGGGTGGGGGCTTCTCGAGCGCAGGACCGGGTCTCCGGGGCGGCCGTGGGTCACGCCGGCGCTCACCAGCTCTGCTTTGTGGCTTGTCCCGCAGATCGGCCTGTTTGACCTGGAAGTGAACTGCCTCACCAAGATCCTCTTCGGCGCCTTGGTGGTGGTGTCGCTGGTTATGGTTGCCCTTCAGCACTTCGCTGGCCGCTGGTACCTGCAGATCATCCGCTTCCTCCTCTTGTTCTCCAACATCATTCCCATCAGGTGAGCAGAGGACGAGCCGTGGCATTGTCTTCTCTTTGCTCGTGGCCCCTTGAAGAACGACCACGGGGAAGAGTCAGGGTCAGGAGCGTGAGCCACGCTCTGCGGCCGTAGCAGCGGGACGAAGGGCGCCCTCCGCCCGGGCCCATCCTTGCCCGGGTCAGTCTTTGCTCCAGAGATCTTGCCCGCTCTGTGCCAGGGCTGCGACTCAGAGGTCATCCCCTCTGCCAGCTCAAGAGGCCGGGGGTGGCCGCTGGGAGCGCTCTGTTGAGTCTGGGCTCCGAGGGAGATAGAGCGCGGATGACCCCTGAAGGCATCGTGCCGAGTGGAACCAGCCAGTCCCCGAAGGATAAGTCTGTGCGATTCTTCTCCCGTGAGCTGCCTAGAGCGGTCGAATTCAGAGAGACGGAGAGAAGATGGGTGGGCTCCGGGGGCTGGAGCAAAGGGAGAATGGGGTGGTGTTTCATGGGTGTGGAACTGCAGTTTGGGAAGATCAGAAGTTCTGGAGATGGATGGTCGGTGACGCTTTACACCAGGGTGACCGTACTTAGTGGCACTGAGCTGTGCACTCACCGGTTTTCTTGGTAAATTTGTTAATGTATGTTCTGGCACCACTTAAAACAATACGTTCTCAAACTATGTTAGCTCAGAGGACCAGTATTTAGGGGAAAAAAAGTAAGACTAAGACAACTACCTTTTCAGTATTTTTAAAGCACTTAAAGGCTTCAGGGGAGTTCTCTGCCGGCGGTGTGGCCTCTCGTCGCAGCCACAGGGCCGTGCATCTCCAGGGGCCGGTTCCACATGTTCTGGCCCAGATGACGGGCGTGCCACCCTGTTAACCTGTGCGCTCTGCTTTCCTGACCAGCCTGCGTGTGAACCTGGACATGGGCAAGATCGTGTACAGCTGGGTGATTCGGAGGGACTCGAAAATCCCCGGCACTGTGGTTCGCTCCAGCACCATCCCCGAGCAGCTGGGGAGGATTTCCTACCTGCTCACAGACAAGACAGGTGAGCTGCCCCCTGGGCCTTCGCAGGCCTCCTGGTGACGGGAGGTGCCTGCGTTCTCTTTCTGGGGGTGTTAGAGACGGATGCCGCCGCTGCACCTTTCGGTGAGGGTCGATTATTTGGTGATGACGATGGTGACGGCCTTCACTGCAGGCAGCCTGGCTTCACGTGCTCATAACCACACCCCAGAATGCTTCACAGTTTCGTATCAGAGTGGCTAGAGTGAGGGTACCGGGGCTTCAGCTTTGTCTCTACCAGTTAGCGGCTGTGGGATAGAAGAGTCTGTTAGAAAGGTCGGGGGCGGCTCACCAAATCAGAGAAAAAAATAGGTTTCAGGAAGGAACAGAACCAGAAAGTTTCTGGGTGCGTTAGCATCAGAGCCCCCGGGGTGGTCTCTGTAGGGCTCCGCCACTGGGGTGAACTTGACCCTGTTCATCTTCTGTCCATGTATCTGTCTGCTTAGGGTTCAGGTTCCTTCAGGCTAGAACCTAGTGTACGTCCTGTGTCACCATCTTGGCCAACAGAATGAGTCCGGCACCCTGGCCGACTCTCCCTCTAGAGCAGCCCGGGGACTGACAATGGTCACGTCCCCATGGAAACCCAGGATGCCATCTTCTAAAGAAGAGGACTTAGATTCTGGGCAGGACAAACGCCGCAGAGGCCTGCCCTGCAGGGGCGGCGCGGGGAGNTCACTGTTACTAACGGCTCCAGGATGTAGGGTCAGTTACTCGTTTGTCTTGTGTTTCAGGAACCCTTACCCAGAATGAGATGGTTTTCAAACGGCTGCATCTGGGCACCGTGGCCTACGGCCTCGACTCCATGGACGAAGTACAGAGCCACATATTCAGTATCTACACCCAGGTAAAACCTTCGGTTCTGATGCCTCAGACGTTTCCTTTGCATTTATGAACACTTATGTTGAGATAACTTTCATCACACCGTACGTACAGTACAGTTCGCCCAGTTAATGTGTGCAGTTCAGTGGGTTTAGTATATTTATGGAGCTGTGCGCCTGTCACTGCAGTCATCTCCTCCTCATCACCCGAGAGAGGAACCATGTACCCGACCGCCGTCATCCCCGCTCCTCCCCAGCCACCTCGCCTTCCAAACCCATGGTGACCATCCATCCGCCTTTGTGTTTCAGCTGAAATTGCAGTTGAGATTTCCTCCGTCTTCTCTCTTCCCGAGTTAACCTGCTCTACTGAAATGCCTACGGCTGTTAGGGAAAACCTAATTGTTTGCCTGTTAATGAGCACCGGAAATAGCTTCAAGAGCCTACTGGTCAGTGTCACTTCCTTTTCCTGGTTAGGAGCCAGAGCAGCGGGAATGAGCGATCCGCTCCTGAAACAGTATCGCCGATCAGCTTCTGTGGTCAAGTCCGCGCAGGACATTAGCCTGTCAGAGATGGCCTGCGCCTCTGCTCCCACGTTGTTTTCCACAGGGTTTTTCAAAATCGATCCTTTTTTTCACAGAAAAGTATTACTGGCACGTGTCCTAATATTCCTGAAAAGTTACACCAGTGGCTCCCTACCTCGGCTCTTTGAAATTGCTGATGTTTTAAATGCAAAATGGAACAAAAACAGAAGGAAGACCCGAGGGATTCTGAACCATTAAGATTAGGGGAGGGGGCGCCTGGGTGGCTTAGTCGGTTAAGCGTCCGACTTTCGCTTAGGTCATGATCTCGCCGTTCGTGGGTTCGGGCCCCGCGTCGGGCTCTGTGCTGACTGCCAGCTCAGAGCCTGGAGCCTGTTTCAGAGTCTGTGTCTCCCTCTCTCTCTGACCCTCCCCTGCTCACGCTGTCTCTCTCTCTCTCCTAGAAATAAATAAAAAATATTTAAAAAAAAAAAAAAGATTAGGGGAGAGCTGGGCTTCTGTGTTTTTTTAAAAAAAAATTTTGATGTTTGTTTATTTTTGAGAGAGACAGAGTGTGAGCGGGGAGAGCAGAGAGAGAGGGAGACGCTGAATCCAAAGCAGGCTCCAGGCTCTGAGCTGTCAGCACAGAGCCCGCCGTGGGCTCACGATGCTAGAACTCACGAACCGTAAGATCATGACCTAAGCTGACGTCAGACACTTAACCGACTGAGCCACCCAGGCGCCCCTGGGCTTCTGTGTTTTAATCTTAAAATGAGGGGCGCCTGGATGCCCAGTCGGTTGAGCATCCGACTCTTGATTTTGGCTCAGGTCATGATCTCACAGTTTGTGGGTTCGAGCCCTGCGTTGGGCTCTGTGCTAACAGGGCAGATCCCACGTGGGATTCTCTCTCTCCCCCTCTGCTTCTCCCGCACTTGCTCTCTCTCAAAACTAAATAAACTTAAATAAATGTAAGGTAACACACCAACAAATGCCTTGGGAATTCGGACACGCATCAGGGCTGACTGACTGCTCACCCTGGTCCATGTTGTGGCTCTTGTTTGGAGATGAGAATAAAGAGCCCATGTTTTGCGTAAATTTGTCAAATTAGACGATGCTTTTGTTGTCAGAGGTCCAGTTAGAGATGTGCAGGAAGTATTGCTCTTTGGGTTAAAGGTGGAATCCAGGAATACTTCATGGCACAGTTATATTGGGCAGCTAATCTTCTGGGACATTCGCTGGGGGGCGTGCCGGGTGTCCAGGGTTATCTCCTAAACCAGGCAGGGCAGGCGATACGGTTGGGAAGTGGGAGTGGATTTTCGGTGGAGGACAGTTACTCTGACCCTGTAGCTCTTTGAGGCTCCCGTGTGGGCCTTCGTGGCTTGTCTCCAAATGGATCCACCGACCATTTTCAAAGATGTGCTTTAGGGTTCTTGAAAAATCACGAGGACTTTGTCAGACAGGAAGGAAAGGCCACAGCCAACCCGGTTCCTGCCCCTCTCTGACCCGACTGCCTCTGTGGCGCTGGCGCCCCCGGGGCTCTGTCCCGGGGCCTGTACCTCTGTCCCAGGTGGTCCCCTCGCTGCCTGCGGCCCCCACCTGGAGCTTTGGACCTGGAGACACCCGCTCGCTTGCGTGGCTGCATGTGGGTGGTGAGGCCCGCGCCCCGCAGCCCTGACCCTCCCTCCTCCGCTACCCCTGCTTCACTTCCGCGGTTCTCGTCATAGTGGCCGCCGCCGCCTGCTGCGCTGCTCCCGCCAAGGGTTTGAGAAGCGCCCCTTCCTTCCCCATCCTCTCCCGCCTTGGGTCCTAGGCCCATGGTGATGTCTGCTCCCTCCCGATCACTCCCTCCTGGCTGTCTGCATCCCTTCTCACTCGCTAGAGCCCAGCTACGCTCGCCCTTGCTCCCTCCTGACCCCCCGCCCCCACATGGCTTCCCTGCTTCTCCTGGGAGCACAGGGGCCCCCTTGTGCTGTTTGCTCCCTCTTGGGGCTGAGACGCGCACGTGGTCCAGGCGTGGCCCCTGCTCGCTGAGGGCAGGGGGAGCTGCCTCGGAACAGACTCTTCCCTCTGAACCATCGACCCCCAGATGCCTTCCAGGCCACTCCCCCTCCCCCCCGCAAGGGGCCCGCTCTGTGGGTGGTCACGCTTCCCAGCGCCTGGCCGACCATCCCTTCCTCCCAGCCCCCTTCTCAGGGCCGCTGGGCCCTGACATGACACTGCACGGCTTCACGGTTGTGGTGCGGGTCCCCACAGGGGACACACCCTTCCCCGTTTTCCCCATGTCGGTGGGGCTTCCGTGAGCCCGTTCGTGGTGTTTACAGAAACCGTCCCTTCTTGGGATATTTGCTTAGTTTAGCTTTTATGGTCCATTTTCACTTTAGCACAGATAACGCTCTTAGTCAAGTGTTAAAAGGCAGAAAATGACACGTCTTACCATGAACTCTACTCCACACCCCTTCCTTAGCAGAAGCTCATAAATTGCTTTGCCCATCCTGGCCTTGGGTTTAAAATACCTCAGTGGTGCAGGGTGAGGTCGTACCTCAGTGTTACAGGGTTAGGTCGTCTGGCGGCCGGAGCGAGCTCAGAATTACAGCACCCACCCGGCCCAGCAAGGCGTGTCCTCTCTTCTCTCAGAACCTCTAAAAACCCTGCAGTGAGCACACAGTTTTCTGATGGGGCTGGGAAGGCTTTCCCAGATTTTTTTTTTTTTTTTTANGTTTACATTCCCACTAACAGTGTAGGAGGGTGCCCGTTTCTCCACATCCTCGCCAGCATCTGTAGTCTACTGATTTGTTCATTTGATTTTTTTTATTTATTTAAAAAATTTTTTTAAATGCTTTTATTTATTTGTGAGAGAGAGAGAGAGACAGCGTGAGTAGGGGAGGGTCAGAGAGAGACGGAGACACAGAATCTGAAACAGGCTCCAGGCTCTGAGCTGTCAGCACAGAGACCGACACGGGGCTCGAACCCATGAACCGTGAGATCATGACCTGAGCTGAAGTTGGACGCTTAGCTGACTGAGCCACCCAGGTGCCCCTGATTAGTTTATGGTAGCCACTGTGACTGGCATGAGGTGGTATCTCAGTGTGGTTTTGATCTGTATTTCCCTGATGAGGAGGGATGCTGAGCATCGTTTCATGTGTCTGTTGGCCATCTGGATGTCCTTTTTGGAGAACGAACAGATCTTCTGCCCATTTCTTCACTGGATTATTTGTTTTTCAGGTGTGGAGTTTGGTGAGTTCCTTATAGATTTTGGATACTAGCCCTTTATCTGATATGTAATTTGCAACTATCTTTTCCCATTCCGTTGGTTGCCTATTAGTTTTATTGATTGTTTCCTTTGCTGTGCAGAAGTTTTTATCTTGATGAGGTCCCAATAGTTCATTTTTGCTCTTGATTCCCTTGCCTTTACTCCAACCCAGTTTTAGAATATACCCACCACTCTGGGGTGCCTGGGTGACTCAGTCAGTTCCACGTCTAGTTCTGGATTTCAGCTCAGGTCATGATCTCAGTTTGTGAGATTGAGCCCCACCTCGGACTCTGTGCTGACAGTGCAGGGCCTGCTTGGGATTCTCTCTCTCTCTCTCTTTCTCTCTCTACCCCCTCCTCTGCACTCTCTCTCTGTCAACTAAATGAACATAAAAAAAAAAAAAGAATATAGCCACCACTCTAAAAACATTCTCCTGAGCCCATTATAGTCATTCATTTGAATTTAGAGTTTAATAATGGGATTTTTATACCAGTGTTTCAGAAATTACACTACTTGGAATGCCTGGGCCAGGTCACTTGGGACAGTCAGAATCTCTAAACATATGGTTTTGGGGGCACCTGGGGGGATCAAGCAGTTAAGCGTCCGACTTCGGCTCAGGTCACGATCTCACAGTTCATGAGTTCGAGCCCTGCATCGGGCTCTGTGTTGACAGCTCCGAGCCCAGAGCCTGTTTCANTAAAAAAAAATAAACATACGGCTTTGACAGGTGAGCTTTCCAAATAACAGCAGGGTTTGGGAACAGCTACCATGAACCTGAAGTTTCCCGTTATTTCTCAGAACATCAGGGCCTAAATCTGTGGACTTCAAAGCAGCGTTTGTAGGATGAACCATGGAGTTACTGGAGGAAAGTTCACCATTCATTTTCATCTTTAAAACTAAAGCAAAATTTATTTTTATTTGTGTCTTTTTTTAAAGTTTATTTATTTTTGGGGGGTGGGGAGGGGCAGAGAGAGAGGGAGGCACAGAATCTGAAGCAGGCTCCAGGCTCCGAGCTGTCAGCACAGAGCCCGAGGCGGAACTCGAACTCATGAGCTGTGAGATCATGACCCGAGCCGAAGTTGGACACTCAACCGACTGAGCCCCCCCAGGCACCTCCAGGATACATTTCTTTGCTGCAGAAGAAATACGGAATGTAGATAGGTGCAAAGAAAAAAGGTAGATTTACTTTACTCAGAGATAATCCACGTTAACACCTGGGTGTATAAACTGCCAAACTGTTTCTCTGCCTTTGTGTGCCTGGAGGGAGGCGTGTTTTGTTTCTCCGTCTGTTTCTTTTTCCTTCTCAACAAGAAGGCATCGTATTTTCCTGAGTCTTTTTAACTAGAGTGGAGCATCAGAATTGTGTGTGAAGTTTATAAACTCTCTGTATCTGTATCTATCTGTCTATATCTATGCCTGAGCCTTCCTTCATTCTTTACGTATAGAAGGCCCAAACATATATATTTCTTAAAATCTTCATTGGTTATTCTGGGAAGCATTTCCAGTTAAGAACCACTGTTAGAATATCACTATCAAACTTACTTTTCTCTACACACACACACACACACACACACACACACACACACCAACTTAACTTTTTTTCACTCATGTCAGTGATTATAATACTTTTTAATGGTTTTCTAACGGGGCCGGGACTAGGGTAAGGAGATTGAGGTACGTGCCTGAAATGTCAGAAAAACCCCACAGCAGCCCCAAGCACAGCAGTCAAGACAAATCCTATGGTCATGCAGTATTTAAAAAATTTAGGCAGAAGTCCGTGATGAACACACTTCTGAAATTTGGAATCGGTGGGATCGGGCTCTGGATTAGCACAAGTGGGT
>NW_027532250.1:6085708-6093996 GCF_008692635.1 Crocuta crocuta
TTAGCACAGAGGGGTACCCCCCCCCCAACCCCCATGCAGGCCCTGGCCATATATCCCAGTTCTCAGCCCTGGGGCATAGTGACGCTTGGGGCCCCATCATTCTCTGTCGTGTGAGCCATGCTGTGCATCGGAGGGCACTTAGCAGCTGCCTCGCCCTCTCGCATCCAGATGTCTGTAGCGCCCCCTCCCCCAGCTGTGACAACCAGAAATACCTCCGGACACTGCCCCGTGGTGGGGGCGGGGCAGAAGGGCCTGAGTGGAGAATCCCAGGGTTACGTGGGGTTCAGTTTCAACAAGTCGAAAGGTGCTGCCCGTGTCCTGCTGGAAGACGTCTGCGGGGCAGTGAGCGCTGCGGTTCCTCTGTCGCTCGGTCATCCTCTGCCTCCGTCGATTCGTTTGGCAGTGGTGGCCCCGAGCCTGCCTCCGTGGGGCGGCCCCTGAGGTTAATGAGCTCGCAGCTTTGAGCTTTATTTGGGGAGTGAAGTGGGGCTGTGCAAACTGGAGTCCTTCCTCTTTGATGTCATGTATTTTTACCAGCCGCAGCCCATTCGTAACAGCCGTGAGTGTCACAAATGCTCTTAAGTAGTGACGTCATTGCATTTTAGGAAGAAAATGGATACTCTTGGCGACTCAGCTTGAGTTTTTGCACTCATCTGCCCTCCAGTACACAGACTGGAGTTCTCACTGGGAGGCGTCCCTGCCCTGGATCGTAATGAGAAAGGGAGCCCTATTGTTCATTTCCACCTCCGCATCTCATGCACTGGTCGGGATGCGTAGAATGACCTCGAAGCGTCATGTGGTGTGAGCTTCCCACCCGAGGGCCGGGGTCAGGGGGCCTTCGGACGTGGAGGTCCTGATTCTTTCTCCTCCAGCTCCTGACCTCGTGCGGAGCTCTTTTGTGCCCCTTCCACGAGAGGACCGGTGGTTTGTCCCCGGGGCAAAAGGAGCGGTAACCTGCCTCTGTGGGTAGGGGACCACATCTGTTTTTATTTTCCCCTGGTATTTGTTGAGGAAGGAGAAATGTGTGTAGGTTAAAGGGCCTGCGTGGAGGAGGCTGGAGATAAACACCGTGCGACGTGAAACTCTTCCATATGGGCAACTGTGAGGGTGTTTGAACCCCAGGCCCTAATGCGGACGCTAGCGGAGCCGGGTAATCAGCGGCACCTTCCTGATGCGTGTGGATTGCCGTTCGCTGTGCGCATGAGCCTTCTCTTCGGGAATTAATTAGAGGGCAGGTTCAGAATCAACAGTTTTCATTCCTCCCCTGAGACATCTTGGCTGGGAAGGGGGATCACTGTTGATTTGAGAGAGAAGGAAACGGACATGGGGACATCACGCCCATTGCCTGTGATGCCGGTTGGGGCTAATCAGCCTCGCCTTCTGCTCTGTCGTCAGAGGGTTTCCCGGTCTGGAAGTGAGGTCTCTGCAAACCTCTGAGCTGCCGTGTTTCTCCCTCTGCCTGCTGTCGCCAGGTTTCCCCCGGAGTGCAAAACCCCAAAGCTCTGACCCCTCTCACGTTTGAAACACTGCGGGAAGGATTTGACCCCTGTAGACGTGAAATCCGATTGCTTATAACACTCAAACGTTTGTGAGGGACGCCCTTCAAACCCGCTGCCACCAACCCTTGCCGCCAAAGCAAGGACTTTGTCAGAGGTCTTGGTAACATCACCCCCGATGTTACATAATAATCCGGTCCAGGTGCTGAGGAATGTGGGCAAACGAAGATGCACGTCTGTGGCTAGAACATAAATTACAGAGCTTGGAGAGAGCATTCTGGATTTAGTCTTTCCAGCGGAGAGAACCTTTCTGTAAACCTCCAGTCCTTGTTATAATTTTAAGAGTTAAATTCTTTCTAATTAAAAGCACTTGGCAAATAATGATTCATTTAAACTGGAGTTCTGATTCATTCCTCTAATTATCGTAACCATGCGGTGCCCTTTGGCCTGGAAGTGAAACTCCTGTCCTCTTGACACCGAAGGTTAACAGAGCAGGAAGCCGGGGCTCTGTGCGCGCCCGCATGACCAGAATAATTTCGTAATTGTCTAATTACCTGAGGAGTCTAATGCCACTGCTAAAAATAGTATTAAAATATTAAATGAAAGGCGTTTTCTTCTCATCTGGTCTCTATTTTGGGCAACCACGTGTTACGGGCATAAGACGGGATTCGGTCTAAAGGATCGGATCGCTCCTCTTCTGCGGATAAAATATGTTTCCAACGGACCATGGACTCCAGTGACTCCAAAACATCTCTGACTTCCGGGGCTCGGCCGTGGAGGACTATCATCACAGGGGCTCCTTTTGTCCAAAACTGTGATTTAAAACCCAGAACCGATGTTGGCCAGTTTGCTACTTATTTCTTCTTGGAAGTAGAAAAAAAAAAAATCACGTCCGGGGAAGATGGGCCACCGTCGCCTTTAGCAGTGCCAAGCTGTTAATTCGCTCCTCCAAATGCCTGTGCACGCCGGGCACTGCCGTGGGCCCTAGATGAATCACACACACCTGGACAGGTTCTCTGCTCATGGTTTGACAGGAGCGTCATCAGGTAAACAAGTCGGTTTTAGACGGAACACGGCATCCCGCATTGCAGTTGAAGTGTGACTTCGGCAGGAAGATAACCCGGGGCCCTGGCGGAGGACCTCTTTGAGGATGTAGTGAGATCTTGGAGACCTTCAGTGATGAGATGGAACGAGCCAGCCCTGCTGAGATCTGGGAAATGATATTCCAGGCGGAGGGCAAAGCAGGTGCAAAGGCCCTGAGGCAGGAAGGAGCGTGGCAGTGTTTAAAGAACAGAAAGGCCAGCGTGGCTGGAGCAGAGGGGAGGAGGAGGAATGTGGTTGCAGAGGTGGGCGGGGGCTGGCCGGGTGGGCGCTGGACCACGGAGGGCACCTGAGGTCTGTCGAACCCTGCGTGTAGGACAGGCCCCTGCAGTAGAGAAGTGTCCTCCCCAGTGTCAGCGGTGCCCGGTGAGCAGCCTTGGCCTCACCAGCCTCGCCTGTGGTGAGGTGGGCGCTTCACTCTGTCAGAGGCCCCTGACACACTGAGAGAACAGACTCCCGTGTTCACAGGTAGAAACACCCACGTTCACTGAATTGTACGTGTTTCCTCTGTTTTGCTGCCTTTTTGTTTGTTTGTTTGTTTGCCAGCTGTCATTGATTAGGTTCCTGAAACGTACTTGCCGTTTGTTGCGGTGTCACTGCAGCTGTATCTGAGCGCTGCGTGTCGAAGCCACGGGAAGAAAAGCAGTGTGTCCGCATGGCTGTTCTTCCGCACGTTCTAGACCCTTCCGTGTCTCCAGTCGTCCTCTTCGTTCTTTTCTCTCTCCCGCAGCAAGCCCAGGACCCGCCTGCTCAGAAGGGCCCCGCGCTCACCACCAAGGTGCGGCGGACCATGAGCAGCCGCGTGCACGAGGCCGTGAAGGCTATCGCCCTGTGCCACAACGTGACCCCCGTGTACGAGTCCAACGGCGTGACCGACCAGGCCGAGGCTGAGAAGCACTACGAGGACTCCTGCCGCGTGTACCAGGCGTCCAGCCCGGACGAGGTGAGCCGCCGGCAGAGGCGGGCGGGGCCGAGCCGTGCCGGGCGCCTGTTTCCCGCACGCGGAGGGTGGGGTTCCCCGAGGGAGCCGCCTGTCCGCGGGCACAGGCCGGGCGACCCAGCGCTGCCCGGGAGCCACGTTTTCACGTGCCTGCAGAACTCCCCTCCCTCTAGAAGAAGAAGGTCTCTTGGACGTAAGATACATCCCAAATAGGGGGCGTCCAGGGGCTCCATCAGGTAAGCGTCCGACTTCGGCTCAGGTCATGATCTCACGGTTCGTGGGTTCAAGCCCCGCATCGGGCTCTGTGCTGACAGCTCAGAGCCTGGAGCTGCTTCGGATTCTGTGTCTCCCTCTCTCTCTGCCCCTCCCACCCTCTGTCTCTGTCTCTGTCAAAAATGAATTGACATTAAAAAAAAAGTTTTTAAATCAATGAAGATACCCAAAGTACTTCATTAAGGAAAAAAAAAAAAAAAAGAAAGAAAGAAAGAACAGAAGAAGATCTACCCCAAAGAAGCAAACAGCAAGAGATCGTGATTGTGATTCTGATGGCCAGCATGTAGGGTCCCGTTTAAACCACATCTTCCCTTTTTTAAAAATACCAGCTTTGGGGGCGCCTGGGTGGCTCAGTCAGTTAAGCATCTGACTTCAGCTCAGGTCATGATCCCGTGGTTCTTGAGTTCAAGCCCCACATCAGGCCCTGGGCTGCCAGCAGAGCCTGAAGCCTGCTTCGGATTCTGTCTCTCTCTCTCTTTCTTCCCCTCCCCCGCTCTGCTCTGGTTCTGACTGTTTCTCTCTCTCTCTCGAAAATAAATAAAACATTAAAAAAAAATGAAAATATCAGCTTTATTAAGATACAATCCATACGCCACGCAATTACCCACTGAACATATAGAGTTCAGTGTTTTAGTATATTCACGGACTGAGGCATCCATTACCACGGTCAGTGTGAGAACATTTTTATTTCCCTGAAAGGAGGCACGGCATCCCATATCCTCGTGGGCTCCGGCCCTCCCCCCAGCCCGGTCCCTCTGGATTTGCCGAGTCTGGACATTTCATACAAAGGGACACATACAGTATGTGGCATGTGTGTCTGGCTTCCCTCACTTAGCGCTTGTTCTCAGGACCCATCCACGCAGTGGACGGTATCAGTCCTTCGTGCCTTCATATGTGTGAGTAATATTCCATGGTGTGGCTAATACTACATCACGTGAATGCATTTATCTGTTGATGGGCATTTGGATTGCTTCTTTTTTCTTTTCTTTTTTTGCTATCATGGCTACCTCTGCTGTGAACCTTAGTTTCACGAGTTTTTGGGTGGATGTGCACCTTCCTTTCTCTTGGCGTATCTTTAGGAGCGGAATTGCTGGGCTGTCTGGTCAAAACTCCATGTCTGACCTTCTCGAAACTGCCACACCACTCTCGCCAGTGGCTGCATCATTTTGCATCCCCACCGGCCACGTGGAAGGCTTCCAGTTTCTCTCCTTCTTTGCCAACAGGTGTTCTTGTCAGGCCTTTTGACTCTGGCCACCCTAGGGAGCGTGAAGGGAAGTCTCCCTGTGGTTTTCACTTGCGTTTCCTCAATGGTCAGTAATGCCGAGCACTTTCTCATGTGCTTATCGGCTGTTTGTGTATCTTCTCCTCTCCAGAGTCCTTTGACCCCTTTGTTGTTTTTAATTTTTTTTTTAATGTTTTATTTTATTTCTAGGAGAGAGAGAGAGACAGCGTGAGCAGGGGAGGGTCAGAGAGAGAGGGAGTCACAGACTGAAACACGCTCCAGGCTCTGAGCTGGCAGTCAGCACAGAGCCCGACGCGGGGCTCGAACCCACGAACCGCGAGATCATGACCTAAGCGAAAGTCGGACACTTGACTGACTAAGCCACCCAGGCGCCCCATCCTTTGTCCCCTTTGAATTACGTGTCTTTTTGATGTTCAGTTGAGCTTTTTTAAATATATATTCTAGATCAGAGCCTCTCACGGGATATGTGATTTGCAAGCATTTTCTCCTCTTACGAAGGCCATCTGTTTACTTTCACGACGGTGTCCTTTGAGACACTAGTGTTTGATTCTGATGAAGTTCACTAAGCCACGTTGTTGTTTATATGTAAGCACTTTCTTTTGCTAGAACGAGAGGGAATCACGTGACTCCATGTTCCAGAGCAGAGGGTCTCCAAGCACGGTTGACCTTTATTGTTTCCTGTAACAAGCCTCTAGGTGCTTTCCCTCCCGGGGTCCCACGCTACGGGAGCACTGGCCAGAATGAAGATAACATATTCTTCGTCTTCCTGACTTGAGTAGGATTCAGACACAGGGATGTTTCACCAGTCTAGGAACATTCTGGTCTTTTTTCCTTCTCCCTCCTTCCCTTCCAGAAAACTTGTATTCTGATGATGAAAGCCGTTACCTTTCAATATAGAGAATTTGGACCCTTCAGACAACTATCAGAAGACACTGGGTCATTTGCAATCTCGGTCTTGAAAGGTGACAGTAGGTAACTTTCCTTGAGCACCTGATACCCATCAGATCACATTTGAAGTGCTCTCCGTGTATTATCTCACTTAATCTTTCTAGCAACTAAGAGGAACTTTTATTCTTCCCATTTTCAGAAGAGAAAAATCCAGGACAGAGAGGTAAAACATTTAGCCGGAAGTCACCTGGATTTTTTTCTTTAACTTTTTATTCTGGAAATAATTTCAGACTTACAAAAAAAGTTGTAGAATTAGTACAAAGAATTCCCCTTTTACCAAAACTTCACTCAGATTTTACCAACGGTCACCTTTTTCTACTTGGGCTTTATCATTCTGTCTCATCTTTGAAGAGTCAGCTGCAGACTTGGTCCTTTTTTGCTTTTTTTTGAAAAAGTTTTTTAAGTTTGTTTATTTTGAGAGAGAGAGAGAGCAAGCGAGCAGGGGAGGGGAGACAGAGAGAGAGAGAGAGACAGACTCCCAAGCTGGTTCCACATTGTCAGTGTGGAGCCACCCACGTGCCCTCAATCCTTTTTTGCTTCTAAGCATCTTAAATTTTTTTCCTAAGAAAAAAAGACCTTCATCAGATTCAGGAAATTGACATTGAGACAGTACAGTTCTCTGTCCTGCAGATGTTACTCAAATGTCATTGGTTGTCCCACTGACTTAGCTTCTTACTTCTGCGCGCGCACACACACACACACACACCCACCCACCCACCCCCANTGAGAAGCCAGTCCAGGAACACACACTGCATTCAGTCGTCACACCTCTTGTCTCCTTAAGTCTGGGACTTGGCTTTCCTTGACTTTCACGCCTTGACACTTTTGAAGAATACAGGCCACTGTCTTGTGCAACGCGCCTTAGTTAGGGTCTGACCTAACTCCACGTCTGCGCCGATGGCGCTGTCCTCAGTGTCTGTTACAAGGAGGCGTGTGCTGGGTTGCGGCTCCCTCCTTGCTAACTGGTTGGGTAGCAGCAGCCCCTGAGTGACGGGGCCGGGGTTTCAACTGGGGGGCCTGTTGTCAGAACCCAAACTCGTAGTCATTGTACTAAGTTATCTTCTAGAAGCCACTAAGAACTTTTTGATATGTGATCTTCCAATATCTTTTCTTTTCTTTTTAAATATTTTATTTCTTTTTTTAAATGTTTTATTTATTTCTGAGAGAGAGAGAGAGAGACAGCATGAGCAGGGGAGGGTCAGAGAGAGAGGGAGACATAGAATCTGAAACAGGCTCCAAACAGGCTCCAGGCTCTGAGCTGTTAGCACAGAGCCCAATGCGGGGCTCGAACCCACGAACTGTGAGATCATGACCTGAGCCGAAGTCAGACGCTTAATCGACTGAGCCACCTGGGCGCCCCCAGAATCATTTTAAACCAGTGTTACAAGGGCTTCCACTTATTTTTTGTGGATCATTTTAAGAAGGAGGGAGGGCCCCTCTCTGGTAAATGAAGTATTCTGAAGGTCTGGGCAAACTGGAGAACATCAGTGAGCCCGGGGCTTGATGGCGGGTGTGCAGTCACCACAGTGAGAACCTGTTCCAGAGTTCAAAAATGAGAGGACTTTTGGACGTGGCTTTCCCTGTCCAGTAGCTTCCTTCTCCTTCTTGGGGGCCCCTGGATTGTGTCTCCTGGGAACTGACCCCTTGTCGTCTGCTTGGTGTTTGGGGGACAGCACAACTATGCACCGAGTTCATCCGTGACTACTGACATTTGAACCAGATTTTTTGGGTGGAAAATGTTGTAACCCTTGGCCCGATTCTGAAATGGGCCTTGCGTGCAGAGCGAGAGAAGTCGGGGGAGGGGGAACAGATACGGATGATCCGACCCATTTATTCCGACTTGTGCTGTAATAACCAAAAGCTTCATATCTGTCATCATTTCTCCATTGAATTTAGTCTATTTGATCTTGCTTTTCCATTTGGAAGTGGGAGACAGAACCCTTGAAGAGAAGGTGTCTGAGAGGGCCAGATTCTGGGTAGTTGTGGGCCGGGAATGAGTAGCTCATGGGGCATTTAATGGGATGGGCATTTGACCAAGTTTCAGAAGCCGACGATCTGATCAGCACCGCTACCTGTGAGCGCCTATATTGGCTATTGATTGGCCTTCAATGCCCGTCTCACGCCCCTGCTTCCCACTGAACCTTTGATATATTTGGTTTAGGGCCAGGCAGAGTTTTTCCATGAGGGTTACTCTTTCCCGGAATGCTTTGTGCTTCTCAGCTCCCGTTCAGGAATTGCAATTAGATTCAGATTTATCTCATTTTTCTAAGATTCAGAGAAGTGATTC
>NW_027532250.1:6094071-6111432 GCF_008692635.1 Crocuta crocuta
TTCTTTTGGTATTCGGTGTCTTCACAGAGGTCAGTGTTACCTTTTTGGTACCCCGCCCCCCAGCTTTATTTATTATCATACAGTTTTTTCATGTTTATGTGAAAATACAGGTAAGAAAATAAAATGCAAACTGTAATCCTACTAACTAAAGGTGAAACCGCTATTAATATTTTACTGACCTGCCTTCCTAATATTTCGAAAGATGTATACTGCAAAATACGAATCTGTGTCTACCGAATCACCATGTGACAGAAAGGAGGCTACATCTAGTTCCAGCAAAACCCTTCAGAAAGCTGTCCTGTTCCTGAGCCCCTGCAGGATTCCACGGAGGCTTGGCCGGGTCCAGAATCCTACCTTTGAAATTCTATATCAGTAAAACAGTGCTCGTCCAGGCAAGGTCACGTGCCTGGAATCCACATAGAGTCCAGGACTCATTTTACTCTGGAGCTGCCGGAATAATTTCTACCATTTGGGGTAGGATTCATTTCCTGTAACAGAAAGCAGGATTTCCTAAATTTGTTTCCTGTGCACATTCTGCGTTGGAAGCCTTGAAGTGTCTTTATTCAGCTATTGATTACAGCCCGAGGGGCCCCGGGCCCCGCCTGCCGCCTATAGTAACTCCCAGGGGAAATGGAATAGATATAATCTGGCCACAGAGAGGTGCTCCCGAGTGCTTGGCCCAGTGCTCCGCATTCCATCACTTTCTGGATGTTTGGCCGCCTTGCAGGTGGGGGGCTCTGGGAGAGGGGCGGGTCATGGTCGTGATGCGGTTTTTTAACGCATTTGTTTCTTGACGTGAATGGTCAAGGAAGCGCTCTCCTAAGAGCAGGTAGAATCAACCGTATGACTCATTCATTCGTCTTTTCCAGGAATTCTTTCATACTAAAAAAAAACAACAAACTTTTTTTAGGCATTTAAAATCACAAATAGTAGCGTCCTCATTACAGAAAAAGTAAAAACGTAGGTTCTGAAGAGAAGTTGATAAGCATTAATTTTATCCACCGCCTAGAGATTACTGTTTACATTCTGTTTATTCTCTATGTAGAAACATAGTTGCCTGTTTTTGTAGTACAGATTCAGACTGTAGTCCAGGGAAGGAAGGGGGGCCCAGTGAGTGAAGTCACGTCCCTTACCAAATCCTGGGTGGTCGTGCTCCTGTTAGATTTCTGTCTGCGCGAGTGTGTCTGTGTGTTTGTATGTAGGGGTGCGTGTGTGCGCACACAGGTGCCCTGTGAGTACGTGTACGTGTCGGGATGCATGATGTGTGTATGATTGAAAGTTTCTTGATGCCTTGGCCACGCCTTGAACAGTTCGCCAATTTCAGAGTGATTAATTACAAGTTCTAGGTCGAATATAGGATGCTCTGCAGGGCTGCCCCGCGCTCATGGCGTAGGGTGAGAAGCATGTCTCCTTCATCTTGCCCCCTCTACACAGAACCCCCCCTGAGACGCCCATTGTTACCAGTTTCTGAGTATTCTTGCAGAGGTCGTCCTTTGCATCTGTTAGAAATTTTTCTCACCCTTTAATTGTTAACACATTTAAAAAAATTTTTTAAAAGCACAGTTGGAAATTATAGATTCAGTTTTGTACCTTGATTGCAGTAACTCTTGTTTTGAAAGCACGTCAGTACTCGGATCATCACTGAGGTGTGACGTCTGCAGAGGCCTGGGTTTTACTAAAATATCAGGTTGCTGTGTGGTCGTCTCTCGATGGCATTTCAAGACCCTCCTGTCTGCTGACTTTCATGGAACGTGAGGGCATCACATTGGCCTCCTGACTCTCCCGTTGCACTTGCTGGCTGTGTTTAGTTGACCCATTCTGACCTGCTTAGTGGGGTGATTTTATTTTTGCTTTTCTTTCTTTCTTTCTTTATTAAATAGTTTATTGTCATGTTGTTTTCCATATAACACCCAGTGCTCATCCCCACAAGTGCCCTCCTCCATGCCCATCTCCCCCCTCCCCCTCTCCCCACCCCAACTGCCCTCAGTTTGTTCTCAGTATTCAAGAGTCTCTCATGGTTTGCCTCCCTCCCTCTCCCCCACTTTTCCCCCCTTCTTCTCCCCCACGGTCCTCCGTTAAGTTCGTCCTAATCCTCCTATACGTGCAGACATATGGTGTCTGTCCTTCTCTGCCTGACTGATTTCGCTCAGCATAACACCCTTATTTTTATATTTTCGGAGGGGAATGGCAGAGAGAGGGAGAGAGACCATCCCAAGTGGGCTCCATGCTCAGCACAGAGGGATCATGACCTGAGCCGAAACCAAGGGTCAAATGCCCAACCGACTGAGCCACCCTGGCGCCTCGATTTTATTTGAAATTTTTAAGCTGGTAGTTTAAAATATTTATTTGTTAGATAAAAATATATGTCAGTGCAGGAATCAATTAGTCAAATGAAACAATAGCAGGAACCATGGCTTTTTATTTTAAGATACAGTTTTAACTTTATCAAGCTTCTAAAGTTCCAATAAAATAGGAATATTTGCTATTTAATTTTGGCAGTAAAAATTTTTTAAAGTTTTATTTTGTGTTATTTTAATTCCAGCATGGTTAACATACAGCGTAATAGTAGTTTCAGGTGTACAATATAACGTTTCAGCAATTTCAGACCTCACCCGGGGCTCATCCTGTGTACCCTCTAATCCCCAGCCCCCGTCCACCTCTCCGGTGACCATCAGTGTGTTCTCTGTAGTTAAAGTCGGTTTCTTGGCGTGTTTCTCTCTCTCTCTTTTTCCCCTCTTACTTATTTGTTTATTTAAATTCCACACGTAAGTGAAATCATATGATACTTACTTTCTCTGACTTACTTTGCCCAGCATTATACTTTCTCATGACATCCCTGTGATTGCAAATGGCAAGATTTCATTCTTTTTTATGACTGAATAATATTCCACATTCTACACACACACACACACAGAATGGAATGTTATATATTATATATATGTTATATATATCACATATTACTTCTTTATCCATTCATCTATCAGTGAGCACTGCTTCCATAGTCTGGCTGTTATCAGTAGCGCTGCTATAAACGTAGGGGTGCATGTATTCCTTTGTTGTTTTAGTTTTTTGGTAAATACCCAGTAGTGCAATTGCAGGTTGTAGGCCAGTTCCATTTTCTTTTCAGAGAGAGAGTGTGTATGTGTGCAAGTGGGGGAGGGACAGAGGGGGAGAGAATCTTCAGCAGCCTCCACACCCATCATGGAACCTGACACGGGCCTGAGTCTCAGGACCACGAGATCATGATCGGAACCAAAATCAAAAGTTGACACTTAACCGACTGAGCCGCCCAGGTGCCCTGAGTAGTTCTATTTTTAACTTTTAATTTAATTGTCTTTTTTTTTATTTAAAAAAGTGATCTCTCTGCCCAAGGTAGGGCTCAAACTTACGACCCCAAGATCAAGAGCTGCATACTCTACTGACTGAGCCAGCCAGACGCCCCAATTTTGTTTTTTAACTTTTTGAGGAAGCTTCGTACTGTTTTCCACAGTGGCTGCACCCGTTCGTGTTCCCACCAGCAGTGCAAGAAGGTCCCTCAGCGGGGTGTTAGGGGCAGATCATCTGTGAGCTGACGGCAGTTAGAAGCGGCCATCTGCCGAACACTGGCTTGGAGCGCCAGGCCCTGCGCTCCGGGCACCTCTTACGACCCACGGTTAATACGATGGTGCCCGTTCAGCAGGTGGGGTGTAGGTTGGCCAAGGGCTGTCTCCAGGGCCACGTTGCTGTGGCCTGATGAAAAGCAGCAGCCCACGTCATGTGGCTCTGTGACCTCAGTACTGCTTCTCTGCCCCCAGGAGGAGGGCTTAACTGTGCTCTGTCACTCACGAAACATGAGTGGGTGCCATGCACCTGTGTGGGGAGCTTGGGGCGGGTGCTGGGTGGGCCTCCAGAATATCCGGCTGTTCTTGCCGGTTCTGAGCTAGTGCTCTGGGTCTGTGTGCCTCCCAGTCTCAGTCAAGTGTGTGTTTTGACCCTTCCCTCTTTCTTATCTGGGGAAGCTTCCACACTGGGTGCTAAGAAACCTTCAGGCAGCCTCCAGAAGCCTTCCTTCGGAGTGTCCTGTCTTCACAACCCATCTCTCCAGGTTCCTGTCCTTAGAAAGACAAACCAAAAGGGTGTGTTTCTCCCCTGATCTCCAGTGACCTTGAAACAGCCCTCTTACAGACAGCACGAGAAATCAACAGAGCTGCACGCACAGACCTCCCCGACCATGGCAGAGTCCGTCGAGGAGGGCATTCCTGGGCCCGGGTCACCGTGCTGGGGGATAGAGGAGTGCGGTGAAGGGGCGCCTGGCTGGCTCAGCCCGTGGAGCATGTGACTCTTGATCTCGAGGTTGTGGGTTCAAGCGCCACATTGGGTGCAGAGATTACTTAAAAATAAAATCTTAAAAAAAAAAGTACAGTAAAGCGACAGCTCATCGAATAGCAGATTTTGTAAGTTTATCATATGCTTGTTATAGCAAAAGTAAACGATTAGAGGGGGAAAAAAACCATTTTGGTATTTTTCCTCTCTCTGTCTTCCATACCCAGAACTTAAATGTTTAGCGTCACTCCACATTCTATCTTGATGTGTCCACTTGGTAATATATGGTCTTATCCCTGTCCAGTAGCTGTCTGTGATAGGATTTTTATTTATTTATTTAATTTTTTAATGTTTATTTTTTAGAGAGAGACAGAACACGAGCGGGAGAGGGGCAGAGAGAGACAGAGGGAGACACAGAATCCGAAGCAGGCTCCAGGCTCTGAGCTGTCAGCACAGAGCCCGACGCGGGGCTCGAACTCACGAACCGCGAGTTCGTGACCTGAGCCAAAGTCGGATGCTTAACTGACTGAGCCCCGCGGGCGCCCCCTGTGGTAGGATTTTTAATGGCTGCCCTCTCTCCTGCTGCTCAGATACCCCGCAAATTATTTCGTCTCCCGCTTCTGGCCGTCTTCAATTTTGACCGTCATGACAGACGCCTGACGGGTTAGTCTCTGCGCGCCCCCGAGTGTGTGTGTAAAAGGCTCCAGGTGTCTTGTTTTGCATCTTTGTAACCGTGTTGCAGAGTGAGGATAAAAACCACCCGGGGAAAGAAAGACAAGCGTGTGGCTCTGCTGGGGGCCTGCCATCCTCAGCCCCCGCGCGGACCCGAGGTTCTCCCTTCCAGGACCACACTCATTTCTCAGGGGTGCCCTTCCCTCAAATGCCGCCTTCTACCTGTGACCCGGGCCGCTGGACAATGACTGCATTCAGATGCGTGTGCAAAGGAGCGAGAAAGATTTAGGAGATGGGCGGGGCTTTACCATCACACACTGCTGGGTCCTTGCCCCAGGGTCAGTTCAGAGAACAGAGGTCAGGAATTTAAGGAAAAACCCCTCCTTCAATGTTATTTATTAACCAGTGGGGGGTCAGAATCTTGAAATAGAGCACTGGTTGCGCAGAAGAGGGGGTGTTGGTAGTGTTTTAGGGATGCTGTAGAAAACCATCGAATGAGCCCCCATTGGCATTAACTGCTCCAGGCCCTAGATGCTAAGGTTCTGTCCTGTTTCTTATTCGTGTCGGCCCAGAATGGGCTAAGGGAAGAGTGATTTCTAAATGGCTAAGATTTTATGGAAATGACATCATTCTTTCTTTTCAAATCTGAATTTTCATCAGATTAAGTAATAGGAGCCTGAATTTCAAGTACGGGATCAAAGCAGCTTGGATCAGGGAGTGGCCTTTTATTCCGCCATCTTGCCCACAGATTCTGAAATAAAACAGGGGCAGCTGTTTTGTTTGCTCCATGCTGTGTTTAAAAAAAAAAATCTGTAGCAGTATTTAAAAAAAAAAAATCACTTAATGTTATATAAAAGCTCTTTTTGGGAAAGATCAGACCTGGAGATGGTGGGCCCAGTTTCTACTGGGCAGTAGTTAGCCGAGCTGGGTGGCTCCTGCCTCAGTTTACCCCACCCCTCTGGGTCCTGTCTGCTCTCTGTCCAGCCCCCGGTAGTGCATTGTTGAATCAGCTTCCTAGTTAAGAATACCTTAGGTCTCTGGCTGCAGTCATGGCCTTGAAAGGCTGCATTAGGGCGAGCTGGCTGGCCTTCCTGAGCCTGGCTGTCAATCTTGAGAGCCACCAAGGATATCAGGTTCACGCACGCGCTTACGATTACCGTGTATCCTACTTCTGACAAGAATTCAAGGCTCTTTAGCCTGACCTGGCATTTTTCCCAAGCACACATTTCCCAGGTACAAAGGGAAAATTATTAAAACTTGTCACAGGTGGTTTATTGCTGAGCCACAGACGATGAAAAAGCCCTTTCATGGATCGTTCTGGCATGAATTCCTCAGATGGGCATTTTGGGGAGGGAGCGTAGCAGCCTGTCCTTTTGATTTCCTGGCCCGACCCAGAACACACGGCCGACTCAGGGCCCCCGCGCCTCCCCCCTTCCGCCCCCTGCTCAGTTTCCATTTGGTGGAGTTAATTTATTTGTTCATTCATTCACCTTAATGGGTTTCTTTTTCTGCTGCTGCTCTGACCTCTGGATATTCTGACCCGAAGTCTCAGAGACCCCCCACTTCTGGCTGTTGGGGACAGTGAGACTCAAGACCCCCGGATCCTTTCTGATTGGGCGATAGGGAGTGATTCTCTTGAACAGTTTGGACTCCCCAGTATAAGAAGTAACTTCATTTTATATTGTCTCGTTTGGGAAAGAAATGCATCGGGCTCTTCTGCCCCCAGAAATGTTTGTCCCTGCTGCCTTTGAGGAGGGTCAGGGAGCCCCGATTCCAAACCAGTCTCTTCTCTGTAGGATTTTGGGGGTTTCTGTTTAGAAAGGAGCTTCCGGTTAACGCTGTGGGCCAGAGGGTGGAAGGCGAGAATCAGAGACCTCCTCCACCGCCCCCCACGCCCTTGGCGGGGCTCACGTCCTGGGGCACCGGTCCCCAGAGAGACCAGGGAGGCTTTGATGAGGAGGCTGGACCAGGGTGGGGAGGAGCAAGCGTGGTGGTGGCTCGTTCCCTTGCTCCACTGAGAGGTTTGCTGCTGAAGAAACGGAGGTGGAAGATGTTAGCCTCCGGGTGTAACTCACCCATCAGCAGTGACCGTCACTGCGACCATTTCAGCGTTACAGGCCAGCTGTCCCTCCTGTGCAACCCCGTGGGTCCCAGGCGTGGGGGCTGGGCTGCCCGAGCTGGAGCTGCCCCATAGGGTCGGGAGTTCCGCATTCTTTCCGTTGCGGTTAAGAGCAGGCTTTGGGGGAATTAATGCGTTTCCCCGAAGCCCAGTACCACCGACGTTTCACATCTGTTCACAGCAATGAAATGGGTTTTTAAGGGGTGACGTAACAGCAGCTTGAAAACAAGAATGAAAAAACCCCTTTCATTGAGAGCCATGGTTGAAGGCATCTCGAGAAGAATTCTCCTTTGTTGAGAAGTTGGCGCGTAAAGGAGGAGGCTCGAGTGTACCTACGTGTTTGTAATATCTTATGTTGAGATATGTGTTTGCTTAAAATTGAAAGAAATGAAGGTACATGAGGAAAATATTTCCACGGTACAGAAAGGTGAAGCAGAAGACAGGAGTGTTGCTGACCACATGCCAGCCTGTAAGCAGTTTACAGGTGATGGGACTGTTCCGTGCAGAACAGTCTTCACTGATCATTTTAGACGTTGAGAGGTGACAGGTAGGACAGGCCCTGTGGAAAGACTCAAACCAGCACGTGAATGGGTTTTCAAAGACCGAGGCAGACTATCAGCAGAGAAGACAAAAGCCAGTCGCTGCTTGACTGGCCTTTTCTTTGCAGGTGGAGGTCAGTGTGACAGTACCGTCCGTCGGTTAGAAGGGAAGGCTCGTCCCTGGGAATCCCGGGTGACTTGCTCGGACATCACTCGGACAGAGTAGAATTTTCCTGAAGACAAATCTCTTGTTCCAGCATAAATTCAGTTACTGCCCGCAGTAGGAAGCCGGTTGGATATCTGAGCAGAGCCAACGAGGGACGGATACACGGAACGTTTAGCGCTGGGACAGAAATGGAAACGAAGCGCGCAGAGTCCCGCGCTGTGCAGAGGCTGGGGGGGTGGGGGCGGGTGGCAGAGCTGGGCTGCAACCCGTTTGACACCCCTGTCCCCACTTCAGGGGGTAGCAGGGCAGCCCAGGAGAGCCTGGGGTTCCGGAAACTGAGTCAGAGCCCGGAGCAGCAGGTGTCTGCGTGTGCAGGGGCTCCTGGGAGAAGGAAGGGGGGCCTCCAGGAGCAGCCAGATGAGGCAGGAGCGTGGGCATCCATGATCCCCTGGGAGAGCGACTCTCGGTGGCCTCCGCCCCTGCAGGGACACGGAAATACCCCAGACTCTTACTTACGGAGTAGCGGCCACCGGGGAGCCACCGCCGGGTTGAGACATAGCAAAGCGTCTCAGAACTGATACCTCCTAGGTGCCCCTTTCTCCATCACCCTCTGTCGCTCCCCAGGTCTGCTCTGTCCTGAAACCTGCCTCCTTTTCCTTCCCTAAAGGTTACATTTTATAAGAAGAAAAGGGGGACGGGGGACCTTTCCTTAGACTCCATCCTCTCGGGCTTGGTTTGGAATAAAATGGCGGCTTGTTGGGCATTAAAATTGGAAGCGTCTCGTGTGCATTTCCGGCCGCTGCGGGAGCAAATTGCTGCACGGCTGCTGTTTGGAAACACCCCAGATTGAGCGTGTCCTTTAGGTGAGAGGCCGCAGGGGTGAAGCTGTTGCCTTGCCCTGCTCCCAGCCGCGGCCCTCTTCCTTGCTGTACGTCCCTGCCTCTCTCTTCAAACCCGACGCCCGTCTCCTCTCTCTGGCCCTCGCTCTGCCCTCCACTCCCTCTCTGCCTTTCGAGGGCCCTGTGATTGCATCGGGCCCACCTGCATGATCCAGGAGAGGCTCCCCGCGGCCGGGTCCTCACCCTGCATCACCCCTGCGAGCCCATTTGGCCGAGTCAGGTCACCTCTTCACAGGTCCCGGGATTAGGATGTGGGCATCTTTGGGGGCCGTTATTCTGCCTGCTGCGCGTCCCATCAGATTCGTGCTGGTGACAGTGTGTCGGGTGGGCGCCCGAGTGCGGCCGGGCACCACTGAGGCCGCGCCGCTGAGCTCGCACCCCAGCCCAGGCCCCTGGGATTGGCCGTTTCCCGGGGGCCTTTTCCTTGTGCCCGTTACACCCAGGAGTAGACCCCGCGTCAGCCTGTCCCTGCCGCCGGCCGAGGCCCCCGCCTCGCTTGCTCCTCTGAGTCTGTTTCTTCATATCCCCGCAGCTGGAGTGGGTCATTCTTAGCTCAGGGGCTCTCTGCTGACCACACGGGGTGGCCCTGTCGTTTAGGCTGTGTCTGTCGGGCACACCGTGGGCTCTTTACACTCACTGGTGCCTCCTTCCTGTGGCAGTGGGGGTGGAGGGGGCGAGTCTGGGTGGGGACCCGTCACTGCCCAAACCCCCCCCCACCCCAGCTCCCCTCTCTGTTGTCTTCTTTTTCTACTTGTGTTTCCTTGTCTCCCTGGAGACCCCTGGCCAGGTTCACTGGCTTTTATTTTTATTATTATTTTTTAAATTATTATTTTTTTTTTTGAGAAGGAGAAAGGGAGAGCATGCATGAGCAGAGGAGGGGCAGAAAGAGCGGGAGAGAGAGAGAGAGAGAGAGAGAATCCCAGGCTTCACACTGTCTGTACAGAGCCCAATGTGGGACTCAGTTCCATGAACTGTGAGATCACGATCTGAGCTGAAATCAGGAGTCAAGGGGCTTAACCGACTGAGCCACCCAGGTGGCCCTCAGACTCACAAGCTTTTAGAACACGCAGATTAATTGTTGCTATGGAAAAGGAGATGTCAGGGCCAGGGCCAGGTTTCTGGTTTTTCTTGAGGAACTGGCAGCGCGGGCCATCCTGGGCTGAGTCCCCTTGGGGCAGCCTCCCCCATCGGTGCCCATGGGGTTATGGGTCGCCGCCCCTGTGGCTGTGGTGGGGTGCGTCCCCGCTCAGCCCTCTTCACTCACTTGCATGACCAGCCGGGCCCCTGCCTTTGACCTGAAGTGAAGCTCGTCTCGCCGAGGCAGCAGGAAGGTTCCAGATGGCAACAGAAGATAGGCCTCTGGGAAGCGCAGGGTGGGTGGGCAGGCTTGTGTGGACCAGCTACCTCCCAGGCCTGGCCACCTCGGGCAGCTGAGCGAGTCCCTTGCCCGAGCGCCTGTTTCCTCTTCTGTGTAGACCAGGGTCCATGCCCTCAGCAGTGCTGCCTTCGGGGGCAGGGATCCATCTCTGCGGTGCGGCCGTCGCTGTGTGTCGGGGTGTCTAGCGCACCTCGCGGGTGGAGGCCAGGGGGTCCTGGCACACACCCCCTTCTCCAGTGTGACAACCCAAAGTGTCCCCAGACATTGCTGTGCGTCCCCTCGGGGGCAGGGCTGCCTGGTTGAAGGTGGTGTAGACCCTACTGGGTTGGTTACTGGTGAGGCTCCCCTGTTTCTGAGGGCTCCGTGCACATCGCGCAGAAGTGATCGCTCCCGACCTTCTGAGCATCCTCTCTGCCACAGCCCTGGCGCGCGGCCTGCCTTGGGGCCCGGAAGAGAAGGTGAGTCCCCCTGTGTCAGGGACAGCCGAGTGCCCAGGCTGTCGCGGGCCGGCCCAGCCTTCCTGGGGACCCAGTGACTGCCTGTGCTTCGTCCGTCTCTGCTGCCCCTTCTGCCTTCGTGTTCATTTGTTCGACCTGTGAACCGGGACCCTTGGCGGTGTGCCTGACCTTCGACCCTGTGTCGCCTTTAGGTGGCCCTGGTACAGTGGACCGAAAGTGTGGGGCTGACCCTGGTGGGCCGGGACCAGTCTTCCATGCAGCTGAGGACCCCTGGCGACCAGATCCTGAACTTCACCATCTTACAGATCTTCCCTTTCACCTATGAAAGCAAGCGCATGGGCATCATCGTGCGGGTGAGTTACCCTGACGACTTCCAGTGACTGGATGACTCAGGTGTGCTGTGTGCCCCGTGGCCCCACATTCTTCCTTAGCCCTTTCCTACCCTCTTTATTGTGATGTCTGTTGTCCAGACGAAGAAGAGAATATCATTGCCTGAGCAGAAACAATACTCGTCCATCAGTCGGACGAGACCTCGGAGAGCTGACCCGCTTCTGGTTAATCTAGTTCTAGAGGGAAAGGTCTAACCTATGGGGATCAGACATTTCTTGGTAATAATACACTTCTTGTTGTGCACGCTTTTGTTGAACGCGACCTGTTTCTATTGAGGTGAAATTGACATCAGCGAACCACTTTGAAGCATAGAGTTCAGTGTTGCTTAGGACATTGACAGCGTCGTACAGCCACACCTCTGTTTCAGAACGTTGTCGTCACCCTAAGGGGAGCCCTCGTACCCATTACGTAGTGGCTCCCCGTTCTTCCCTCATTCTGGTCCTGGAACCACCAACCTGCTTTCTGTCTCCAGGAATTTACCCATCCTGGTTATTTTGTTTAACTAGAATCCTGTAATACATGACTACATGACCTTTTGAGTCTGACTTTTTTCACCCAGCATAATATTGTCCAGGTCCAGGGCGCCTGGGTTGCTTAGTCGGTTAAGCGTCCGACTTTCGCTTAGGTCATGATCTCGCCGTTCGTGGGTTCAAGCCCCGCGTCAGGCTCTGTGCTGACAGCCAGCTCAGAGCCTGGAGCCTGTTTCAGTCTGTGACTCCCTCTCTCTCTGACCCTCCCCTGCTCACGCTGTCTCTCTCTCTCTCTCTCTCCTAGAAATAAAAATTAAAAAAAAAAAATATATTGTCCAGGTCCATCCACCTTGAGGCAGGCAGCAGAACTCCATTCCTTTTTATGGCCACGTCATCGTTTAGCCATTCATCTGTTGAAAGACATTTGGGTTGTTTCCACCTTACAGCTGTTGGGAGTAGTGTTGCTTCGAGCATTTGTGTACAAGGATTTGTGTCTCTGTTTTCAGCTCTGAGGGGTGGAGTTGCTGGGTCCATTGCCCACTTGCTGGATAATTCCGTCTTTTAGCTTTACGAGGAACCTCCAAACGGTTTTCTGTCACGTTGCACTATTTTACGTTCCACCAGCAACGCAGAAAGGTCCCAGTTTCTCCACACCCTCACCGCCAACCATTGTTATCTCACTTTTTCACTTTTTTGATTACAGCTCTTTCTGTGGTTGCAAAGTGGGGTCTCATTGGGGATGCAGTGGAGTTGCTGGGTCTTAATGACTACCGATGTTGAGCATATTCCATGTGCTTATTGGGCAATTTCTTGTCTTCTGTGAAGAACTGTGTATTCGAGTCCTTTGCCCACTTTTGCGTTTGGTTGTCTTCGTGGTTGAGTTGGAAGTGTTCTTTGTGTAGTGGGGCTATTCGACCCTTATCAGAGATGGTCTGCGAATATTTTCTCCTCCTCTGTACGTTGTCTTTTCACTTTCGGGTTTTTTTTTTTTTTTTTTTGGTCTTTTCACTTTCTTTGATAAAAATTCCTTTGATTCACAGAAGTTACTAATTTCGGTGAAGCCTAATTTATCTATATTTTCTTTTGTTACTCTTAGGTGTCATATCCAAGAGTTTATTGTCAAATCCAAGGTCATGAAAATTTACTCCTATATATATTTTTAAGAGTTTTGTGGTTGTGGCTCTTTCATTCGTTGATCTAGTTTGGGTTGATTTTTCTATATAGTGTGAGGTAAGGGTTCAGCCACACTCCGTCGCACGTGCGTAAGCGCTGTCCCAGCACCGTTTGGCAGAGGGACCGTTGTTTGCTGAGTGGTCTTGGCATCCTTGTTGTAATTCAGTGTTTTAAATGGTTTTTCATTCATATAAGTACTGAAGTTATTGGGAAAACACAGCTGTCATTCAGAGGCGTCATTTTGTCATATTTATTTCAAATTTTGTTGTTATGTATTCTGAAACTTGTATTGCAGTATAGCCTACACAGAGAACCACCGCAAACATCACAAGCATGCCGCTCAGGTGTTTACGGAGTTAGCACACCCGCGTAACCGGCATCCCAGAGCAAGGATCAAATTCCCTCCCTGGTCACCCCAGCAACTCCCGTGTGCTCCTTCCTGGTCACCTGCGTCCTTCTCCCCACAGGGATGTGACCACTCTCTTGATTCCTACCACTGATTAATCTCTTTTTGAGGTTTTCTCTTTATAGAAAAGAAATCACGCAGTAGATTCCTCTATTTGAGGAGCTGCTCAAATTTATATTTGCAAGATTCATCCATGTTTTTTAGGTATCATGGTTTTAAAAAGTTTTATTTTTATTTATTAAAAAAATTTTTTAATGTTTATTTATTTTGAGAGAGAGAGAGACAGAGAACGAGAGGGGAAGGGCAGAGAGAGAAGGAGACACAGAATCTGAAGCAGGCTCCAGGCTCTGAGCTGTCAGCACAGAGCCCGACACGGGGCTTGAACCCACGAACTGCGAGATCATGACCTGAGCCGAAGTCGGACGCTTAACTGACTGAGCCACCCAGGCGCCCCTGGTTGTGCATATTTCTATTCTTTGAGTGGCATTATATCATTATCGCACTTCCTGTTTTTAACATTTAAAAGAACTTTATGTCCATGCATTTAATCTTACTTTGTGAGTTTTAGCGTGTTACAGTGTTGCGCTGTGTGACTGTGCCTCGCTGCCTTCAGTCTACTGGAGTTCCCTGTTGATACATATTGAGAAAGTTGCCACTTTTTTTGCCATTAGACACAGTGCTGGCGCAGGTCCTTGTCTGTTCTGGTCTCCATTCTACAGAATGTGAATCTGCCCGGAGGTCAGCTTGCTGGGTTTGCAGTGTATACATCGTTAATGCTACCAGAGCCGTCAGTCATCCACTCTTGTCCCCAAAGTGCTGCTACTAATTTTGGTGTCACCATTCCTCCACCTCCTCCCCATTATTTGAGAGTGTCAGAGTTTTACAGTTTCGTCAATATCTTGTTTCACCATTGGCCCTGGTACTCAGAGACTCCCGCTCCCCATCCCGGGAAGCCAGGGACCCCTGTGCTCGGGCGCCACTGTGTTCGGTAACTCGTAAAGTCGGCCGATCATCAGAATTGCCAAGGGAGCTTTAAAAAATCCACATCACTCTTGTCCCGTCCAGAACCAACCATCTTAGGATGGTTCCTTGGTATTTGTAAAGGTTTTTCACATTGTTCGGCTCGATCGGAGAAAACTCTGCTCAGATCGTGGGCAACTTCGGAGCGTGACTCCTCATTTTTGTTTTGTCTTTAAAAGAAATGAGACTCCCCTCCACCTGGGTCTACTCAAGTGTATTATGCCTTAAAGATCAGAGAGCTGTAGATTCTATTATAATAAGTTAGTAACAGCAGTGTGAGTACTCAGGGGTCAGGTACTAGCAGCAGTATCTCTAAATGGCTGTTCTAAATGATTTCCAGAAACTCACTCACCAGTCCTTAGCATAAGCCAACAAGGTAGGAGCCATTTTGATTGGCATTTGACAAAGAAGAAAGTGGAAGTGCAGAGAGGGCTCTGCATTCTCCCCAAGTCCACACAGCTGGGTGATGGGGGAGCTGGTGATGAACCCCAGGTGACATGGCCCTCAAGCCTGGGCTCTTTAACCACCGCTGCCTGGGAGTTTGGGTGTGCCGAGTGGGGCGTTGAAAAGCTTGCAGAGCGCCCACGGTAATGTCCCCACACTTGGTGGCATAAAGCCACAGAAGGTAGTATCTCATGGAGTCTGTGGGCCAGGAATCTGGGTGCCCCTCCACTGGGTCGTCTGGCTCTCGATCTCTCACAGGCCGCTGTCAGCCGGGGCTCAGCTGGGGCAGGATTCGGCTCCTTGTGGATGTTGCACTGAGGGCCGTGGTCCTCCGCTGTTTCATTGGAGGCCACCCTCGTTCGCTGCTCCCCTGGCCTCTCCGTAGGTCACCTCCCTTGTCAGCTGGCTTCCTCCCAGCGAGCAAGGTGGGAGGCAGAGTCTTTGTAACCTGATCAGAACCGGCCTCCCGTCCCTTCTGTCTCGCTTACGAGAAGCGGTAGGAGTGGGTCTCACCAGGGCACGGAGTACGAGGAGGTAGGGGTCCTTGGGAGCCATTGAAGAAGCTGTCTCCCCTCCAGGTAGAAGAAACAGCTCCACGAGCTGCTGTTCTGACGACCCAGTGACACAGCATGAACGTGCCTTGAAAATGACACATTCTAAGGGACTTTTATGTCCCCGATGCACCTTTTGGGTGGGAGGGGAGCTTTTTCTCCCACGCGGCTGCTGCTTTTCCCCCTGGCCCGTACCTGGTCTGACCCGTGGCTTCTAGACCGTGGCTGACGTCAGGACCGCCCGTGTCCTGGAAGCAGCAGCTCAGAGTGTGTGGGTGGGTGTTTCCTGGGGAGTCAGAGTCATTATCTCTTCCGGAATGACTTTTGTTCCGGCCCTTCCAGCCTTTAGTTTTTCAAGTTCCAGGACCGTGGGCTCTGCTGAAGTCATTTGAGGGTTGAATCATCATCAGATAGTCCCTAATATCAGCCGTTCTTGGATAAGTGAGCAATATACCCACCTTCCTTTGGCTGGGAAGGGCTCTTGTTCCCAGATACACATCCTGTTTTTTTTGTTTTTTGTTTTTTTAAATGTTTTATTTATTTCTAGGAGAGAGACAGCATGAGCAGGGGAGGGTCAGAGAGAGAGGGAGTCACAGACTCTGAAACAGGCTCCAGGCTCTGAGCTGGCAGTCAGCACAGAGCCCGACGCGGGGCTCGAACCCACGAACTGTGAGATCATGACCTAAGCGAAAGTCGGACGCTTAACCGACTAAGCCACCCAGGCGCCCCTACACATCCTGTTTTATGAGATGTGGCCCCACATCTTCTCACAGCAAGACCAGCACTTTACCTCGGAGTAGGGGGTACTTCTCAGATGGGAAAAATCTTATCATTATTTTAAACTTTCAAAAACATTTTTCAACATTAATTCATTTTTTTTTAAATGTTTTATTTATTTCTAGGAGAGAGAGAGAGACAGCGTGAGCAGGGGAAGGTCAGAGAGAGAGGGAGACACAGACTCTGAAACAGGCTCCAGGCTCTGAGCTGGCAGTCAGCACAGAGCCCGACGCGGGGCTCGAACCCACAAACCGCGAGATCATGACCTAAGCGAAAGTCAGACGCTTAACCGACTAAGCCACCCCACCGCCCCCAACATTAATTCATTTTTGAGAGACAGAGACAGAGTGGGAGCAGGGGAGGGGCGGAGAGACAGGGAGACACAGAATCGGAAGCAGCTCTAGGCTCTGAGCTGTCAGCACAGAGCCCGACGCGGGGCTCCAACTCACTAGCCGTGAGATCATGACCTGAGCTGAAGTCGGACGCTTAACCGACCGAGCTACCAAGGCGCCCCATATTTACCATTATTTTAAAATAGCAATCCTCCCTTCCAAGGTTATAAAAAACAAACCATTGAATTAAAGCATTCAGAGCAGATACATGCATCAAGAAGGAGCTCAAACTATTCATCTTTATTTTCACCACCCAAAGACCAAGCACTCATCCCTCTTCAGAGAATTTCCCTTTTAGTTTTCTTCTACACATATACGAGTGTAAATACCCACACGCATTTGTATGAACCTGGCATTGAGCATCACATGAGGCTTTCTAACCTCTCCCCGCCATCGAACAATATGTATGATGAAAATGTTCTCATATTAGTAGAGTGTGATTTTTCTGATTTTAATGTGTGCGTGGTGTTTTGTTGAAAGAGTATACCATTATTTAATTAAATATTCTTTTCACGGATATTTCACGTTTTTCATTTCTCACGACTAAAAGTCAGTCTGTGAGCATCCATCTTTGTTAGGCTATCTTTAATGACATGCATGGGATTGCTAAATTTTCTTGTTTTCTGACCTGTCTCCCTTTTTATATGTGCCTTTGACATGAAAATTAGCCTTCGGGCTCAGGGACAGCTCTCTGTTTTCCAGAAACCTCCCTAAACTCTTCTAATGCAGCTGTTCTCGCCCTGAGGCCGTTTTGCCTCCAGGGGACATTCGGAAAAGTTGGGAGACATTTTGGTCGTCACCAGTCAGGGTTGATGTCCTCTCATTGATAGAGGCCAGGACAGCCTCCTAACGAGGACACTGCCAGGGCCAGCAGTTCAGTTCCCACGCGCCCCTGTATCCTCCCTGGCATTTGGAAGTACCTGCCCAGTCGCCCGTTGTGAGGCAGCGTCAGCTGGGCTGTGACACATCTTGGTTTGGTGATCATCGGCAGGTACGGGCACAGTCACCTCGCTCATCAGCCCTCCCGACACGTACGAGCTCGTGGATGGTGCTGGGCAGGGACTTCACCCGCGCACCAGGCAGAGTCCTTCCTTGGCCTGCATCTCAGTCTTCTCGGAGTTTCTCTGGGGCTCGTGTGCCTGTGTGTCCAAGAGGAAGGCTGCCATGGCCACTTTCTTGTTGTCGCGTACAGATGTTCTACCTTT
>NW_027532250.1:6111470-6112976 GCF_008692635.1 Crocuta crocuta
CATGGAATGATGGAGGCGGATCGGTGCTGTAGATCATACCCTTGCCCTTGTTTGAATAAAAGAGGCCTTTGAACAGGGTCCAGGATCAGACCACAGTGGAAAAAGACGAGGCCCCAAAACAATGCCGTGCAAGCACCAGCCCTCTGTAAATGCGCAGCGTAATCGTATGGGAGCGGGGTAACCTTGTGATGAACCGGGCGGGAGGAAGTGAGCGACGGGAGGAGACAGTGGTGCGGTGTTTGTATTGGACGAGCTGCCTGCGCCCTCCACGCAGAGGAAGCTGGGGAGGGGACGCCGTTTCCTGCGCTCTGTTGTCAGGCACCGTTTGGGTGAAGGGAAGAGGGAAAAAAGCCCTGGGACGCTTTCATGTTCAGCCCCCGCGGCCATCGCTGGCCCGAGTCCCGAGCAGGCATAGGTGTGTGTGACCCATCGGAGATGTCACGTGCCTGCCTGTCTGCTGGCTTCAAGGAGGCAGGTGCCTCCTCGCGGCCGGCAGTGCTTTTGTGAGCAAAGCACGGAGTTCTCCAAGATTGTCAGTGATTAGAGGGCCCTGGAAAGCCGTTTTAAAGGAAACGTGTACCCGTCATTTGGCTCTGTGTATTTATGTCATATTTAGTAACAAGTTTACACGCATGCATTCTGGGCTGCCCGGGGTAGCAAATCTTAGGCATGAGGTGGTAATGACCATGCTCTGTTCCCTCCGCCCTCCCTCCCCCTCCCCCCAGGCTCCCTGTGATGTGAGTTTCCGAGGAAGGGGTCACGGAATAAGAACCAGGGATAAGAGCCGTTGTTCCTTAAAGCCAGGATTCCTCAGCCCCCGTGCTGTTGACATTGGGCCACCTGATTGTTGGCTGTGGCTGTCCTGTGCACTGCAGGACACATGGCAGCATCCCTGGCCTCTATGCGCTGGATGCCAGCAGCACTCACCCCCTGTGACAACCGCAAAAGTTTCCAGACACTGCGACATGCACAGTCCCCTCCACTGAGAACCGCTGGGCAAAGCCTTGGTCCCCACACACAGTGCGGTTGAGGGGCACACGGAGTTAGCATCGCCCTTGCGGGGCTGTTTACGCCGAGCGGGCGTTTTCTGCGTGCCTGGCCCTTGGCTGTGTGCTGTGGCTCGGTGACTTCACTTAAGCCCAACAGCCTGTGCGGTAAGAGTTGGCAATGTTCCCGATTTACGGGTGGGAGCGCTGAGGTGCAGAGAAAAGAAGCAGCGTGTCTGAGTGCACACGGCCAAAAGCTGGTGTCAGGGCTAAGCCTTTGGCTCCTGGGTCATGGTGTTACCTACCCCCAGAAAAGCTGGTCGGCGTGAACAAAAATCCGGGTCATTTGATCTCTAGCAAGTCCTCAGGTAGACCCAGGGGTCTGGAATGATCGGGATTAGCAGTTCTCAGCGAAGGCAGTTTGCTTATGTCTGGAGACATTTGGGTTGTCCCCATGGGGGTGTGGCCGGCCTCTAGTGGGGACAGTTCAGGGACGCTGTAGAAGGTCCTGGAGTGCACA
>NW_027532250.1:6113198-6113616 GCF_008692635.1 Crocuta crocuta
GGCCGTTTGTGAATAGTGCCAAAATGGAGAACCGCACCCCGGATGAGCACCTTACTTTGCCGTCTTTTCGGGTAGACCGTGGTTGGGTGATCCTGGCAATTCTGTGTGTAAATTTAAGACGATCTTGCAGCGTGGGAGTCCGTTCCTGTTGAGATAGTAATAACTTGAAAAACAAAGTTCTCATGTCCTTTTGATCTTGCTTTTCATCATTTAATGCTTTTCCAAATGCTTTGAGTTTTCTTCTACTTTGGGTGGCCTTTGCCCCAAAGTGAGCCCTCCCCGCCTCCCCCTTCTGGCTTTTTATCTTTGTCCAAGTAATGAACCATCAGCGTCCCCTGAGTAGGCTTTGTATGCCGTCCATCATGGGAAGTGGGTACCGGAGCCGGAAGTGGGTGTTCTCCTGAGTGTTCATTCTGTT
>NW_027532250.1:6113711-6116686 GCF_008692635.1 Crocuta crocuta
GATGAATCGACGGGAGAGATCACGTTCTACATGAAGGGGGCGGACGTTGTCATGGCCGGCATCGTGCAGTACAACGACTGGCTGGAGGAAGAGGTAAGCGGCTGTGGGGAGTGAGGGCCGCAGAAGCACGTTCTGGAGCCTGCCCCTCGCATGGCGTAGTAACACGGCTCTCTGTACTCGTTATCCGTGGCTGCGTAACACGTTGCCCCCAAACCTAGCAGCTTGGGACAGCACACTTCCATCCCTCACGGATTCTGTGCGTCAGGCATCTGTCCGCAGCCTAGCCAGCTCTTCTTCGCAGGGTCTCTCAAGTGGTTGCTTGGGACGCAGGTCTCATCTGAAGGCTCAAGCGGGGCGAGGCCCACTCCCAAGCTCACGAGTCACCTCCTCCTCACTGGCGTTTGGCTGGTGGCAGGCGGCAGGAGGGCGGGGATCCTTGGGGGGCCACGTCACAGGCTGCCCATCCTGATTGGTGAGGTGGAGGATCGGCCACAGCCGGGGGGGAAGAAACTCTTCCCATTGTCGTTTTCTCTCTCAGCTCCAGGTGGGGGGTTCGGATGTGGGGGGATGCCCAATTTCCATTCAGTAACATTACATTTTCAGGTAGAGGGTTTGCAAACTCAGTACCAACAGGGGCGGGTGAGTCACATGCAACAGGCTAGGGTGTGTCTTTCCAGCAAGGTGGCACGTTGTGTGTTAAGCATAACAGAATATTCTTCACCTGACAGCCGTTTTTTGGGAATACATGGAAGCAGCTGCTTTTCATCCATCTTTGGCTGTGGTCATTTGGGAAAGCAGGTGTGGTGGCGTCAGAGGTTTGGGTTTTTTTTCCCCCCAACAAGCCGGAAATCCAGATTTGTCTGTGAAGTCTTACGGTGCTGCTGACTGAGCTTTTGAAGCATATATTGCGCCCAGTGGAGAAAACCTATGCATAGACCAATGTTTGGCCTGCGGGCTGCCATTTGCAATCTCCCTTTAGAAGGCCTGCTTCAGGGAAGGTTGCTATAGGGGAAGGCGATGTTCGAATTGGCCAGTTTCCCTGTGCCTTTGGTAGGGGTCTGTCCATGTCAGCGTCCAGCCCTCCCCCGTGAGAGTCCGGGGCTCGGAAGCAAGGCCCTTAGTGCGGCCCTCCGCTGACTGCGGTCTGCTTTTCAGTGTGGAAACATGGCCCGAGAAGGACTGCGGGTTCTCGTGGTGGCGAAGAAATCTTTAGCGGAGGAGCAGTATCAAGACTTTGAAGTAAGTGGTCCCATGACCTTCCCATTATTTTTTGCCTTCCTCCGCACCCCCCCCCCACCTCTCCTCTTGGTCTCCCCCTCGCTCAGTCTGCTCTGGCCATACCGATGTCCTTTCTGAGTGCCCCAGGCTCACTTCTGTCACAGGGCCTTTGCACTTGCCATTCTCTCTGCCCAGAACTCCCTTCCTGCACAGAGCTCCATGGCCTGCTCCCTCACCTCCTTTGGGTCTCTGCTCAAACGCCGCCTCCTCCGAGAAGCCTCCCCGGACTCCCCATCTAAGGCAGCTCCACCCCACCGCTCACCATCCATCACCCCGCTTAACTTTCTTCACTTAATCACCATCCAGACTGACCTTGTTTATATGTTTACATCTAACATTCTTCCTAATAGCCCCTTCTGGGAATGAAATCTTTCCAAGAGCAGAGACTGTCAGTCTGGTTTGCTGTTACATCCTGACGCTCAGGATGGTCACTGGCACGTAGTATACCTTCTGGAAAACGAAATGAATCACCCCCTTGGAGCCCTCAGTGTTTTAAGTTGTAAAAAGAGTTTAACCGGGTCATTGGCTTTCACGGCTCAGGGCTGCAGCGTAGATCTGTCTGGTTCATTGCCTTCTTGTCCCATGGACTGCATGTTCCTTGCGGGAAGGGCCCTTGGATCCCCAGGCCTCAGGACTGTGAGGGAGGGACGGGTGACTGGGGACAGGCCTCTGGGGTCCTCTCGTTCCTCACCCAGAGGAGCTGTGCTTGAGCCTGTCTCGTCCGTGCGCTTGAGTTCTTGGTAAAGCTTTATTTAGCAAGAGTTCCAGCCCCGGTAGATTCGACTGTCTTTTTAAGTTTAAAGGCATGTGTTTGAATCAGCTCCTGAGGGGAGTTTTGATTTTCTTCCATGTATTTACTAAATTCTTTTTTTTTTTTTAATTTTTTTTTTTTAATGTTTTATTTATTTCTAGGAGAGAGAGAGAGACAGCATGAGCAGGGGAGGGTCAGAGAGAGAGGGAGTCACAGACTGAAACAGGCTCCAGGCTCTGAGCTGGCTGTCAGCACAGAGCCCGACGCGGGGCTCGAACCCACGAACCGCGAGATCATGACCTAAGCGAAAGTCGGACGCTTAACCGACTAAGCCACCCAGGCGCCCCTGTATTTACTAAATTCTTGAAAGTGGCTTAAATGGAAGGGTGGGGCCAGCGGTCCTTGGAGGCGGGACTTTGTCTTCAGAAAACCCAGCGATCAGGGATGCTTGGTCACAAAGCGCATGTTGTGGCAGAGCCTGCTGTTTTCTTTGAGATCCGGGGGCACCAATCCTTGTAACAACCCGGTGAGGCTGGGGCTCTTGTGGCTGCTTCGTGGAAGAAAACAGCTAAGGCTCAGATAAATTGAGCAACTTGCTAGAAGTTGCACAGCCAGCGAAGTACAGAGGAAGGGGTGGGGCCGGGGCCTGGCCGAGGTCTGGGCCGAGAGTCTCGGTTCATCCCTTTGGGGTCCAGCCACGTGCCGCCGCCCCCTCCCTTGGCGTTGTACCCCCGACGCCCCNTGCCCCAGGCCCGCTACGTCCAGGCCAAGCTGAGCGTGCACGACCGCTCCCTCAAAGTGGCCACCGTGATCGAGAGCCTGGAGATGGAGATGGAGCTTCTGTGTCTCACGGGGGTGGAGGACCAGCTGCAGGCGGACGTGAGGCCCACCCTGGAGACCCTGCGGAACGCGGGCATCAAGGTAGGGAGCACCTGCCGGGGGCCCG
>NW_027532250.1:6116871-6134635 GCF_008692635.1 Crocuta crocuta
TTAGGGGGGGGGGGGGTGCATGGGAGGTGACCCAGAGCCCTGTCCCAGACGGCCTGTCGCCTCACTCCTGCTCCCCACCGCCCCCCCTCCCCATCCTGCTCTTGGAAGAGGCTGGTGCGTTTGCCTTTAAACCCCACCCCCCCTTAGCGGGTCAGGATGGCCGAGTGGTCTAAGGCGCCAGACTCAAGCTTCCGCTTCCCTCATAAACCCCACCCCCGCCCCCCAAGGCCACAGGGGTTGCCCGAAGGCGGGGCCACGTGCATCCCCTTACTGCTCAGTCAGGGCCAGGCCGTGTCCAGATGCTCAGGATGTTCAGTACATTCTTGCTGGGTGACCCGACGGCCCGCGTCTGCCTGTTGTTCTGGGTGAATGAGTGACCGCCCTCACTCGTAAACCGCCATATTTACGCTGTTTGGGGCCAAAAAGAGAAAAAAAATGCCAACAATCCAGTAGTTTGATCCGGAGAGGCCAGTAGAGGGCGTCGGAGGAGCAGGCTACCCCTCCCAGGACCCAGCGGAACAGCCTCACCGGCTTGCAGCTTCTGGAACCCTGTTCCGTGTGCTGCCCGCCTCCGCCCAGAGCGCCTCTCCATTGTGTCCGTGGGCCGGGACGTGGCCCAGGCTCCTGGGAGCGGGGCCACACTACTCACTGAGCTGCGGCCACACCCGGGCCACGGCGGGGGCCACTCGCTCGCGTGCGGGCACGTTTCCCAGGAACCAGATTCCGTCCCGTGTCTTCGGCCCTCGGGCCTGGCTCGCTGTGAGGGAGTCGTCGGCGAGGCCCCGCGTTTGGAAGAAGCGCCTGAGGTCAGAAGGGCGGGTGTCCGTGGCAGCGTGCGCCTCAGTCTGTCACACGGGCGCCTTCTGCGACCGCGTCCATCCAGGCGGTGGGATTCTGCCTTCTGCTCTGCCTTCATCCCAAGCCGCGTCTCCTCAAAGCTGCTCTCACCGAAAGGCGGGATGTTTCTTTCCCTCTGGGGACCCGACTTCTCTTTCTGGTTTCCCTGGTCAGACCGGAGGGGGAAGGGAGCGCAGGGGCGAGGGGTGTGGGGACCTCACCGGTAGGGTTTAGCGGGAAGCTCTTCCACGGCCAGAAGGTGTTGGCACTTGGGAAATGTCTACCTCAGCCCCTTCCAGGATGCAGCAGCCGAGGGTCCTGGGGCTCAGGTCTGGGCACTTACCTGCAGTGCCTGCCCCCTGTCATCCCCACGTGGGACATCAGTCAGCAATGACTTGCCATGGTTTTCTAGAACCTGAGCCTCCCAGCTCCATCCCTGGGGTCTGCTCTCCTACAGCAGACCCCGGAAACTGGCCCCAAACTGGGGTCACCTAAAAGGTTATTGTTTATGTGGCCGGATGGGGTTTTGAGAGAAGAGGCTGACACCCAGCAGGGTGAAGCCCAGGGCCCAGGGCCCCCAGAAGGGCCGGTGCCTGCGGCCTGGCTGTCCCACTGCCTGGGTTGGAATCTGGTTTCTCCACTGACTACCTCGGCGCTCCTTGGCCAGTGGCTTGACTTCTCAGCACCCGTTTCCTGCCTTATAAAGTTACCCTGACGGCCACGTGCACCTAACATGGAAGGGCTTGACGGACGCCTGGCACGCCGATCGCTCGGGAAGCCATTGCCCTTTCCTTTCCCGCACCTCCCCCACTGCCAGCACGTCCTTTGCCCTGTGATTCTGCGCCCTTCCCTGCCGCGGGCGGAGAGAAGGGCTAGCCGAGCGGGAAGTGCGTCCGTGTGGACGTGGAAGACCTGGATTGAGGCTGTGTGGCTTTGGGACGGGTCCCTCCCCTCTCTGAGCTCACAGCAGCAAAATGCAGACTGGTCTGTTCGGAGGTGTGGAGGGACTTGGCACACGTACCCTTGGCTTAACCAGCCACAGAGAAGGACCGTACGCAGCGGAACAGACCAGTGCTTCCTGCGGGACACGGAAGTGGCCCTGTCCCCACACAGCCTTCCCTTCTCTGAGATTTTTTTTTTTAATTTTTTTTTAATGTTTTATTTATTTCTAGGAGAGAGAGAGAGAGACAGCGTGAGCAGGGGAGGGTCAGAGAGAGAGGGAGTCACAGACTGAAACAGGCTCCAGGCTCCGAGCTGGCTGTCAGCACAGAGCCCGACGCGGGGCTCGAACCCACGAACCGCGAGATCATGACCTAAGCGAAAGTCGGACGCTCAACCGACTAAGCCACCCAGGCGCCCCCCTTCTCTGAGATTATTTATTGCTTTGAGAAAAACTTCCAGAAGAGGGATTATGAGGTCAGAGCCAAGCTTCATGACGTCTGTTAAAGCGTGTGGCCAAGTGCTTTTCTGAAAGTACCGTACCAGCCTTGGCTGCTACCAGCAGTGGTCACTGGGGGTCCTCGGGCCCTTGCGGTGGGCTCTTCCTGTCGTGTGCTGGGCACACCAGGAGCCTCGAGGGAAATGGGATAAGTCACGTTTCGCTCCGTGTTCTTGGGAACTGGGCCGACATGGGCTCCGGGCCGGCCTTGAACGCTTACAAAGAGGAGGCCCCCTTGTGCTGCGATTGCAGGTTTGGATGCTGACAGGGGACAAGCTGGAGACAGCCACGTGCACGGCGAAGAATGCACATCTGGTGACCAGAAATCAGGACATCCACGTTTTCCGGCTGGTACAGTGTTCTCTGCGTGGGGGCCTCGCGGGGGTGGGGACGCAGTTTTGCCCTATGACCTCGTAACCTTGAGTGGGCCCTTAAAATGGGGGGGGCCTACATCACTGGTTTGGGTGGAATTACTGAGGGACTCTGGTGAGGCTACAGGGCTCCTTCCCGGGGTGGCTCAGAAGCACCTCGTTACTGCCGTGTTCTTAACCCGGTGGGGGTCGCGGTCCCTTCGAGAAGCTGACGAAAAGCAGTCGGGTTGAAGGATGCAGATGAGCCCGTGCATGTGACATTGTACACACGAGTCCAGATTCCACTGAACCCTGGGAGACCGAGTCCTTGGATAAGAAATAAATTCCGGATCGCAGATGTTGGGCCATCTGCCCTCCTGCAGAAAACCCTTCAGGAGCCTGTAGAGAGAGGTCTGTCGGGCGGGCAGTCGAGAAATTTCCTGCCCTTGTGGCAAGCACTTGACCCCAACACTGCAAGCGTGGGGAGGTGAGGAGGTGCCCTAAGGCAGAAGCCGAGACCGGCCTGAACGAGTGCGGGGGAGTGGGGGCGAGCGCCGCTCTGCGGCGGGGTGGCAGCCCTGCTCCTGAAGCCGGGGACCCCGTGCCCAGCAGCAGGGAGGGGGGCTCCGCATGTGGTGGGAGTCCCCTCGCCCCCGCCTTTGATTCCCCCCACACAGAGCCCTCGGGATGCGGCAGTCCTGGGGATATGGCACCAACGGTGTTGTGCGGACGCGGGTCTGGTCAGTCCCCGTTATACACAGACTCCACGTTTGCAGATTCACCTGCTCCCTGAAACGTACTGGTAACCCCCAAACCAGCGCTCAGGGCGCTTTCGTTCACAGTCCTCTGTGGACATGTGCAGGGCAGCGGGACATCGTCGTTGCCCCACGCGCACCCCCAGCTGAGATCAGACCAGGCTGTCCGTCTTCTCCGCTCTCATACGCACACAAGCCCAGTTCACGATCTACTTGGTGCCGCTTTGGGCTTTTTTTGGTTTTGTTGTTGTTGTTTTAGTTTTTTGTTTTATTTTATTTTGTATTTGCATTTTTGTGTTAGTGATTTCACTGTTTAAAATGCGTTGCTGAGCTCAGGAAGGCTCTGATGTGCCTCATGGAGAAAGTACATGTGTTGGATAATCTTCCTCCGGGCACGAGTCACAGCGCTGTTGCTTATGAGTTCAGTGCTCATGAATCAAAAAAATCTGTTTTAAAAGACGTCTTTAAACAGAAACACATATAAAGCAAGGTTATGTATCGATGGACAAGAATATGGTGGCCAGAGGTGCACAGGAACCTGGCCCCCTGGCCCCCACACAGGAGCCACGAAGGAATCGTGATCTGTTAAGTTGATGTTCACAGTGACTTTCTAGAGTGTGGCCATTGGAAATAACAAGCACGGACCGTATGTTCTATACATTCTCTACTCTATGCATTCTGTGTATTCAGGGGTTACAAACGATAGTCCATGTGACCACCTGCTTTTGTAAATAAAGTTTTATTTAAACACAGATAGGCCTGTTTGTTTACATATTGCCTGTGGCTGCTTTGATGCTAAGGCAGCAGAGCTGAGTTGTTTTGGCAAAGACTGTAGGGTCCACAGAGCCCACGGGGTTTGCCATCTGGTCTGTTCCAGAGAATTTGGCCGCCCTCCCAGATGCTTGGCTCCTGACGCCTGCTTCGCAGCCCCCTAGACGTGTGCCTTAGAGGCTCACGCGTCTCTCCCGCTTTCGTTTCCTCACGCGTCAAGTACACCCGTTACCATTACGCACCTTGTAGGGTTGCTGTGAGAAGTCAGTGGGGAAAATCCATGAAAAGCGCTTAGCACAGTGCCTGGCGCTCCATGAAAGTACAGCCATTTTTAGCTCTTGTTTTTATTATGCGGGGCCCTGCTGTCCTGGGGGAAATGCGAGGTGATGGCTGGCACACAGGCCTTCCCAAGTCCCCCGGACGCATAACACACAGGATTTAATTTGGCTCTGGGTCTGGCAGCAGGGGCAGGGCGGGGGTCTGTGGCTGGGGTGGCCACTGTTGTCTTCTTTTTTTAATGTTTTATTTATTTCTGAGAGAGAGAGTGTGAGCAGGGGAGGGTCAGAGAGAAAGGGAGACAGAGAATCTGAACCAGGCTCTAATCTGAGCTGTCAGCACAGAGCCTGACGCGGGGCTCGAACCCATGAACCGTGAGATCATGACCTGAGCCGAAGTCGGATGCTCAACTGACTGAGCCACCCAGGCGCCCCGGGTGGCCACTGTCTTCACCCCGGCTTCAGGAAGCCACTGCTGGCCCTTCTCCCGCGTCCGGAGGGCGGGCCGCGGCAGCCTCCACGCCTGTGTTCCCTTGCAGGTGAGCAACCGCAGCGAGGCCCACCTCGAGCTGAATGCCTTCCGCAGGAAGCACGACTGTGCCCTGGTCATCTCCGGGGACTCCCTGGAGGTGGGTGCGGGGGCCCTGCTGGCCGGGTCCTCCCGGGAGCGCGGGCCCCTTCCTGCTTCGGTGGGGGCCGTGACCTTGGCTGACCCTCCCCCCCCCCGCCTCCCCCTCCCAGATTTGCCTCAAGTTCTACGAGTACGAGTTCATGGAGCTGGCCTGCCAGTGCCCGGCTGTCGTGTGCTGCCGCTGCACCCCCACCCAGAAGGCGCAGATCGTGCGCCTGCTCCAGGAACGCACCGGGAAGCTCACCTGTGCAGTGGGTAGGCGCTGCCCCCGCCCGCCTTGGGCCCGGCCGGCACCCCGACTCATCTCTGTAAGGGGAGCGGGGTCCTGCCACGGCCTCCTCTGCTCAGGTCCCCATCTCTTCCCCCAACCGACGTTGGCTCGAGAATTGTTATTATTTTAGTATTTCCCTTTGAGCTAGAGTAGATAAACGTGTTCTGGGGCTTTCCTCCGCAGCTTGCTCTTCCTTTGCTGGCGACGCAGGAAGCAGCAGGGCAGAGGGCTGGGGGCCGCACGCCCTGGAGTGGATCTGGGTTCCCAGTCCGCGCTGGTTTTACTCACTGGGCCCCCGCCCGAGCCTCGGTCTGCCCGTTGGTAGAATGGGGTGATAAGCACTCAGACGGTGCTGATGTGGATGGAAGGGGGTAGATTTGAAAAGTGCTCGCCGCAGGGCACAGTGGGCGCGCGGCCGGTCGCTGCTGCTGGCGTCCTGCGGCTCTGCGCGCGCCCACAGGCAGGGGTGCGGTGCTTGTAGACGCTGGGGTGGCGGGGACNCCCAGCCACCGTGCGGTGGCTGGGACTCCCGCCAGCCACCTGGTACCCCCGACGCTCAGCTCCTCTGTGTGTGAGACTGGGGTGTTGGAGTGATTAAATGGAGCCGCGCAGAAGACACTTAGCGGAAGGCAGAGCGCGTGCGATTATCCAGAGCTGGAATGAAATGCGGGGTCCTGTTTCTCGCCTCTCTCCCAATTTCCCGGTTTTCTCTCTGGTCCGTGCGGCCCGCAGGTGACGGAGGCAATGACGTCAGTATGATTCAGGAATCGGACTGCGGCGTGGGGGTCGAGGGGAAGGTGAGTGCGGGGTGTGGGGGTGTGGGTGCCGCTGGCTGTGGAGGGGCCGGTGCTGGGAGGTGCTCTGCTTCGCTCAGGGGCACTTCTTCTCCCCTGGAAACTCAGCTTTGATGCTTCTGCAAACTCTTGGTTAGAATTACAAAGTCTAAGGAGCTGCGTCACCTAATGAGCTGGGAGTCGGACATGCGTGTCGCTGTATTTTACAGACGACAGTGCCAATTTTTCACATGTCAAAACTTAAATTGAAAAAAAAGTGTTTTGCTGTATGTTAGGCGCAGTGGATGCACTTCAGACTTTTCCGTGGTACTTGCAGCGTCCACAAAAGCATCAGTTACCGCGCCACATGTTCATGTGGGGGGGGGGGGTTATCGAGGGGCGTGGTGGGGTTTGTCACTAAAAGTCTTTGGCAGCTGGTGTGTTTTATAAAGTTGGCGAATTACAGCCTAGTTGCTATTTTCTGTCCTTGTCACGTGTGTTCTCACCTCCCGGAGTCTACTCTGTCCTAATTTGTGACCTCTAAATGACCGTAGGCGAGATTGGGTACCAGGCTCGTTAGAACTGTGTCAAACAAGAGTCCAGAGGCCCCGAGTGAGGGCCAGAGACACTGTGTGTTTTGTCCCGTAGCTTCATGGATTGGGCTAGTCCATCCATATGCTTTTCAGATTTTCTTTCTTCCCACCCTTTCTGGTTTTGTGGTGCTTGTCCAGCTGACAATTATTTGAAGCTACAGAATTCAGTGATCTTTGAGATCTTGCTGGAATGGGCCCTTTTATGCAGGTGTGACCCCCACTGTGGCGTCCATCATGCATCTTTTAAAATTAGAGAATCCCATTAGAGGGTTGCACTTTGATTAATGCGCAAAGTTGTATGCTCAGGAATGTTCCATTTGGTATCGTTAGTAGCCTCCGCCCTTCCCCCTCCCCTGGCCTCACCCTCATCCTCACGTTTCACTTAGAAGAACCGAGTGTTGTCAAGCGCCTATCTCTGATGATTCTTTGCTTCTGATACCCATTATGGGGTGGGCCTACCCCCCTCCCCCACGGCTTACTATTAACTAGATCCATTTGCCCTCCAAATTATAACTCTCTGTGATTTAGAATGTTTTTTATTTAAATACATTCCTCTTTTTAAATCCAACTCAGACTCGGACCACCAACCGAGTACAGCGTGAAACCAAAGAAGCTCTTTTAGACGTTTCCCAAAGATCCCCTTACAACATCTTGCTTTTTCGGTTAAAAACCAAAAAAAAAAAAGCGTTTGCCTTGACCTCTTGTGCTCCTGATGGTGCCCAATTTTATTGGATTTTAGGAAGGAAAACAGGCTTCCCTCGCTGCCGACTTCTCCGTCACCCAGTTCAAGCATCTTGGCCGGTTGCTCATGGTGCATGGTCGGAACAGCTACAAGCGGTCGGCTGCCCTCAGCCAGTTCGTGATCCACAGAAGCCTCTGCATCAGCACCATGCAGGTGGGCGAGGGGCGGGGGAGGGGCTCTGCACGGGCACGTGGGGACGAGGCTGTCCCTTGGAGCTGTCATCCCATCTGACCGGTGTAAACCCCAAACTGGACTGACCCTGGAGTGCCACAGATCCCTCCCCTGGCACACGGTGGGGGCCGCCCTTGCTGGGGGGCAGCAGATGCAGGTGTTAGCGCTGGTGCCTGTCTGGTGCTCGGCATGAAGCAGATGTGGCGTAAATGCCCAGAGCTGTTACGATCGGTTTGCCAGAGAGAAAAATGCAGAGGTCAGTGCTGGGTGAACGCTCTGGTCCTGACTTTCCCACACACAAAAATAAGGGCCAGGAGAGAAGAACCACCAAAGAATAACTTGCTTTTCTCGGGCACTTCCTGTACCCTGAGCATCAGGCTCTGTGTCTACCACGCAGGGGCTCATGCAGTCCTCACGGTAGCCTGCGCCCATTTTACGGATGGGGAGCCTGAGGCTCTGGGAGGGTGAGAGATGTAGGCTGGGTCCCTCGGGGGTTTCATCCGCATTGGCTTGGAGACCACAGAGCCTGTGGTCTCCATCACCGTGTCTCCTTGGGTGCCCTCGATGCAGAGAGGCCGGTGCTGCCTCTGTGTTCGGGGGCCCTCAGGTGGGGGCAGCGTGGCCTGTGGCCCTGGGGTGTGTCTGACATCACGGATCTGCCTCCCGCCGTCCCCAGTGGGAGTCGAGCTCCCTTATTGCGATTGTTCATCTTCTCAGGAGTAGCATCTTACGCCCATCTTGTTTCTCACAAGAAGATTGTAGAGTGTTTTCCCACCTTCGCTCTCCCCAGCTCCTTTAAACATCTGTCGTCAGGCTGCAGCGATGACGTGCGCGCTCAGAGGAAGGCCGAAGGATGGGAAAAAAACCATTTTGGGTGTTGAAACGCTATTGACGGATTCTCGTCCGTGGGCATTTAGGTGAAAACACCCCCATTAAGTGGTGAGAACACAGGGCTGATGCGTCTCGGAGCCCACCTCTCTTTCTGACCCCACCACTTTATATCTCTGAGACTTTGAGAAAGTCATATGTCCCCTCTCAGCCTCAGTCTTCCATTTGTGACATCGGGCTGATAAGATGTGTCTTGCCCCCCCGGACGAGGCCACTGTGAGAAGCAAAGGTTGAGGAGGAATCAGTGCTGAAGGCGTTCTTACCACTGTTAGCAAACACACGACAGGAAGATGTGTGCTGGGAGGGGACGTTTTAATCTGTGGGAAAGGCTCTTAATCATAACATAAAAGGCATCGTGCCTTTCCAGGTAGGTCAAGTGGTGCTGCCATATGCACGTGAGGCCGCCCCCTCCTCCTTTTGTTTTTTTTTTTTAAATTTTAAAAATCTTTATTTTTGAGAGAGAGAGACAGAGCGTGAGCAGAGCCGGGGCAGAGAGAGAGAGAGGGAGACACAGAATCTGAAGCAGGCTCCAGGCTCTGAGCTGTCAGCACAGGGCTGACGCAGGGCTCGAACTCCCAAGCCGTGACCATGACCTGAGTCGCAGTCACTCGCTTAACCGACTGAGCCACCCAGGCGCCCCTGATTTTATTATGTTTTCAATATCTATTGCGTTTGTGAGCATAGAAGCCTTCAAGTGACTTTTATCAACATGATCAAAACGGCTGTTAGGAATCATCAGACCACATCTGTACTTTATTTTTTAAGTTTATTTATTTATTGAGAGAAAGAGCACACGTGCAGTGTGCAAATCAGGGAGGTGCAGAGTGAAAGGGAGAGAGAGAATCCCAAGCAGGCTCTGCGCTGATGGAGCAGAGCCCCGATGCAGGACTCAAACCCACGAACTATGAGATCGTGACCTGAGCTGAAGTCAAGATCTTGTCGGATGCTTAGCTGCCTGACCAGGTGCCTCAGACCACATCTGTACTTTTAATTTATGTTAGCTCATGAATCAATCTGGATATTACTATGGTTTAATCACTGGGAGATTAATCAGCGTGGTCCCGGGCCTGCTCACAAAAGCTGGCCTGAATAACGCCTGTCTGTTTCTATGAACATCTATCTGGAAAAAAATTCCAGGGTGAGAAATTGTTCTTTGTGCCATGGAAAAATGCCCTTCGCCCCTGTCCACTGTGCTGAAAGTGACCGGCTAAGAGCAAGCCCCTGTTAGAACTGCACTTTGATTATGGAAACCAATTTGACAATAAACTATTTGTAAAATAAAAAAAAAAAAGAAAAGAACTGCACTTTGACGTTGGTCCCTCTGATAGATGCGGCCATAGTGTTTGATTTGCCCTAAAGTGTTCTCTCTGAGATGAGGAAGGCTTTATGGCCGGCCGGGCTCTTTTAGAGGAAGGAGGCTCTTGATGTTGACTTACAAAACTAAACACCAGATTCTTGACATTTTTACAAACGTCCTTTCTGTGCCATAGCCCGGCCTGGGTGGAATGTCATTTGCAAGGTGGCTTTAACCTTTCAGTTCTGAAATATAACCAGGAAGTGCAGCTGGGGCCGCCCAGGACCGGGGCCCCACGTGGCACCGCATTCGGAGCTCTGCCAGGTGAGCACCCCGGGCAGGTGACCGGGGGGGACGCCTCTGATGAGACACCCTCTCTCGTCACCAGCCTGGCTCCACCTTTCTCTTGTGGTTAGCCTTTGAAAAGCCTTTAGGCGTCCCTGGCCTCCTTTTGATTTTCTGCTCGTAGGAATTCGCTTTGAGGCCGCTTTCCTTCCGTTAGCCTGTAGATGTCCAGAGAAGGAAGTAACAGCATCAAGTCAGATTTTATCTCCTTAGCCTGCTTTTCACTGCCAGCAGCTAATATTTTCCAAACCAGGAAGTAGACATCTCAGTAGGGGGTTGTGAATATCGCTCTCGTCGAATTGCAGAGGTGTTGCTGGTGGCGGACTTTTCGTGAACTTTTCCAGAAATAGTAAAAGCGGTCATGTAAGAAGGGAAGGCTTCGCTGTCACCCCACCCTCCGGGGTAACTGACGTCCGTCCTTGGGGCAGGTTTATCTTCATGTCGGTTTCCATACCTCTGCTCACTTGGCTCCCGGGCACATGCCCAGACAGGCGGGGCTTCTGAGCAGCAGTGCGGGCTCTGCAGACAGAGCTGGGCTTGAGCCCCGCCAGTGCCGTGCACCTGCTCAGACTCCCCATCTGTGGAACGCAGGACTTGATTTCACGGGTGGTACTGGGGACTCACGGAGGTCACACGGAGAGGTCTCCTGGGTGCGGCCTGTGTGACTCAGTCAGTGTTCACAAGGGGGCTCGGAGTGGTCCCTGGAGCCGAATCACCCGGGAATGACTCCTGGCTCTATCACTTGGGAGCTGTGTGTTCATGGGCAAGTCACTTAACCTCTCTGTGCCTTACTCGTCCCCTCTGTAAATGTCTCATGAGGTGGTTGTAGTTGTTAAATGAGCTGATTTACTTCAGGCACTCACAGCTGTGTCAGTGCAGTTTGTGCTACGTCGAGTGTCGGGTGTTATTTTATCCTATAAGCGTTAGGGCTTTTAATGATTTTTGGAAACATCTTCCTTTCTCGTTGGCACAGGCTGTCTTTTCCTCCGTGTTTTACTTCGCATCCGTTCCGCTCTATCAAGGATTCCTCATCATTGGGTAAGGAAATCCAGGCAGTGTTACTAATCTTTTATGAAACTTCCCTACAATACCACTGATGAGAGTAGAAACATCGTGTCTAGACCGAGTGGCCAAACTCATTGGTGATTGGCAGCCAGAGCAAGATCGAAGGTTCCCAGACTCCGGGATTTCCCTGGGATCTTAGGAAGAGCGGGGGGGGGCAGGTCTGGAAGGTACCCTCCCTGCCGAGGACCCCGGGAGAATGGCCTGCTGCCAGGGCTCTAGGGCGGGGTCCATCTTGGGGGACGTTCCTCGCGGAGCCCGACTGCTGTGTGCCACTGACCTGTTAGACGGGGGTCACGTGGACATTTGCTGCCATCGGCTCCGTCCCCGTTCCTGACTTGGAACTCACAGGTGAGAATGTTCCCAGTCTCTGAGCTACCCAGGTAGGTGGAGTTCAGTTACACACGCCCGAGAGAGAGGCGCGTGCAGGGCACACCCCTGGTTGTGAGGAGACGGGGAGCACGGAGAGGCTGGCTGGTCCCGGGGAGAGTCTGGCGAAGAGGTCTGCCTGCTTCTGATCGGAAGAGTGGACTGTCCTTTGTCAGGTCCCAGAAGAATGAAAGAACATGCCAGAGCGTAGGCAGGGGCTCCCTGAAATGTGTTCCAGGTGGCCTTCTGCGGACCCCTCGTCCCTCTCAGTTCCCACCTCCTCTCCCCCTCGCTCACCCAGCTCCAGCCGCACTGGCTGCCGTGCTGTTCTTCAAACAGGACACACCATCACCTCAGGACCTTTGCATGTGCTGTTCTTGCTGCCTGGGATGTTCTTCCCTTCATTAGGGCATGGCTGCCTCTTACCGTCTATGGGTGTTTACACAGATGTCACATCCCTTGGGCTCCCTCTCTAAAAATCACACCACCCCACATCTCTCCCTCTCCCCCATTCTAGTTTTCTTCTTAGCACTTACCTGCAGCACACAGTGTAGTTTACCGACTTTGCTGGCTCGCTGACTAGCAGGCTAGCTCCCCGGGGACAGACGTTCCTGCCTGTTTCTCATCCGAATCTCCAGTGCTTAAAACCAGCCTTGGCATGTCATGGGGACTCAGTGAGCAGTTGCTGAATGAATGCATGGAAACTGGGCCGCAGAGGCTGGAGAAGACCTTTTCTGTCTTAACTTGCGGTGATTTTTCTCTACTAGGTACTCCACCATTTACACCATGTTTCCCGTATTTTCTCTGGTCCTGGACAAAGACGTCAAGTCAGAAGTTGCCATGCTGTATCCTGAGCTCTACAAGGATCTTCTCAAGGTCCACTGGCCTCCTCCATCCCTCCCTCATCCCTTCCCCTCCTCCTTCCCTCCCTCATCCCTTCCCCTCCTCCTTCCCTCCCTCATCCCTTCCCCTCCTCCTCCTTCCCTCCCTCATCCCTTCCCCTCCTCCTCCTTCCCTCCCTCATCCCTTCCCCTCCTCCTCCTTCCCTCCCTCATCCCTTCCCCTCCTCCTCCTCCCCTCCCTCGTCCCTTCCCCTCCTCCACCTTCCCTGGCTTTCTCCCTCCCTCTGTATCTCACACAGACACCCCCCTGCCATATCTGGTTTGAACACTCTGATCTGAACTGGTGACCGCTTTCTTGGGAGGAAGGAGTGGGTTTTATTTTTTTTTTCCCTTAAAAAAGTCCTATATGCACACGCCTCAGGAATATGAAACAGTACAGTAATATATAAACTGAAAACATATCCACCAACAACTTAAAAATAAAAAGGAGCCCCTGACAGTTCCTGTGTGTGTGTGTGTGTGTGTGTGTGTGTGTGTGCGCGCGCGNACTTATTTGTCCTCAAGGAGTTTTACTGAGGAGAAGATTTATTCCCACTGAATATCCTTTGTTTTTTAAATGTGTAATTTCTCAAACGTGTCCAGATATGTGTGAGACACTTCAAAAAATTGTTTTTAACATTCATTTATTTTTGAGAGACAGAGCGTGAGCAAGGGAGGGGCGAGAGAGAGAAAGGGAGACACAGAATCCAAGGCAGGCTCCAGGCTCTGAGCTGTCAGCACAGAGCCCGACGTGGGGCTTGAACCCACGAACCGTGAGACCATGAGCTGAACTGAAGTTGGCCGCTTAACCGACTGAGCCACCCGGGCGCCCCAACACTTTTATTATTATTTTTTTAAGTGAAAACAGGCAGGTTGGCTTGTTGGTGGAGGAGAAGCGTGAAGCAGCTGACACCCTGGAGAAGCCAAAGCCCGTAACCTGCTCTTTCTCGTTCTCTCGTTCAGGGACGACCATTGTCCTACAAGACCTTCTTGACGTGGGTTTTGATTAGCATCTACCAAGGTGAGGAACGTCACACCACCTGTCGTGCTTTGCTGGGGTGAGCTTTTCTGTGCCCGCAGAACATGGAGAGGCCAGAACCCTGAAATGTGGTTAAGGGGTGGGACGTGAGCCCCGAGGGAGGCCCTCCTCGGCCTGTTCTAAGGACCAGAACATTCCGCACGGTGAGAGGTCTGTGTGGCGGTGCTGTCTGCTTGAGGAGATAAAGTCAGAGAAAACTATAATGAAGACCAATCACAACCTGCTGGGGTGTGCAAGCCATTGTGACAAAAAGTGGCTGCTTTCTGGAATGTTCTGATACTTTTTTTCTGAGGTCCTTATAGTTTTTGAGAAACATGTTTACTTCAGTGGCCTCCAGGGAGGGTCTCTCAGATTCTGCAGAGACTTTGTAAGATGACTTTAAAGTGTAGGAGGAGAAAATAGCAAAGCCCCTGTTGGCGTTTGTTTCTATTTTTACATGTGTTTTATGCCTAACTGTGCAGTGGTCGTAATATCCATCTATGTCTGCCCTGGTGCAGACACACGCTTTACAAATATACACTGTATGTTGGGCAGTGGCGGGGGGGGCGGGGAGGCTTGCTAATGGCGTGTGCAACCAATAGGTGGAGATACTGTTGCATTTGTTGGCAGAAGGTTAAACTATCATTTAAAAAATCGAGGGGATAATTTTTAAGAAGTACGTCAAAGTGTAACACACACATTGGTTTTCACAGCCACTTTTTGTATGTAAAGGTTCATAACACGAACGCTGAGGCTCCATTTCACCCCTTGGCCGTGAACCCGTCACGATGGGCAGTCGCTTGAGGCGTTCTGGGGTTTAGCGTCACCTGACCCTGACCCTGCCTCTGTGTGATATTCTTGCGCTGCTCAGACTTGATCTGCATGAGCACCGTCTGTTTGCTTTCTGCGATGCTGGAAAAACACGTATCTGTTTCCTTCGCCACTTTGGTGCATGATGTTCTGCGTGTTATCTCTGGCATTTTGTGTGTGTGTGTGTGTGTGCGCGCGCACACGTGTGTGTGTTCACACGTGTGTGTGCACACGTGTGTGTGTGTGTGGTGGGTGTGGGGGCGTAAAACAACACAGGACTTAAGATTTACCATCTTTTTAAACAAAATTTACATCCAAGTTAGCATCTAGCGCAATGATGATTTCGGAGTAGATTCCAGTGACTCGTCCCCTACATATAACACCCAGCGCTCATCCCAACAAGTGTCCTCCTTGATGCCCCTCCCCCATCTAGCCCATCCCCCACCGCCTCCCCTCCAGCAACCTTGTTTGTTCTCTGTATTTGAGAGTCTCTTGGTTTGTCCCCCTCCCTGCTTATATCTTATTTTTGCTTCCCTTCCCTTATGTTCATGTTTCGTAGCTCAGATTCCACATATGAGTGAAGTCATGTGATATTTGTCTTTCTCTTGACTGTCCTGCTTAGTGTAATACCTTCTAGTTCCGTCCACGTAGTTGCAAACGGCAAGATCTCATTCTTTTTGATCGCCGAGCAATACTCCATTGTATGGCTCCACCCCATCTTCACCCATTCATCTGCCGATACCATCCTCGCTTGTTAAGGGCCCGCTTCGCCAGTGCTCCGTAGGTGCCCACTTGGGCGTTACGTGCCGCATCTCCAGCATTGCGCTGTTGTGAGAAAAGATCAAAGATCTCCAGAACTTTTTCATCTCGCACAACAGTGTCCCCCTTCCCCACCGCAGCCCCTGGGGACCAGCAGTGTCCTTTCTGTCTCCGTGAACGGGACTAATTTAGGTGCCTTCTAGAAGCGGAATAGCTACAGTATTTGTCTTTTTTGTGACGGCTTGCCTCTGTCATTTTAAAGAGCGGATTTAAGTTTAAATTTCTGTTTCTTGTTCCATCCACTCTGGATACTCTCTCCTGCCTTTCTTTGTTTTTTCCGCCTTCCATCCCTCCCCCTCCCTCCTTCCCCCTCTCTCTCCCTTCCTCTCTCTCTTTCTCCTCCTCTGCAATTTTAGACTCCTTAGGATGTAACGGCCAAAGGGAAACTGGGAAATCAGACCGAGACACCTCTATAAGACCCCCGTAAAGTGCCACTCGTCAACCTCACGTAGCAAGCGCCACCTCTCATGTCTAAATGGAAGATGAAAAAGGGGCCCAGGCCTGTGAGCAGGCGGAGCCTCGGGCGGGGAGCGGGAGGGGCGGCAGCTGCGGGCGGGCAGGGCTGCGTGGGTCACCGGCTCCCTCTGCCTTCGCAGGGAGCACCATCATGTACGGGGCCCTGCTGCTGTTCGAGTCCGAGTTCGTGCACATCGTGGCGATCTCCTTCACGTCGCTGATCCTCACGGAGCTGCTCATGGTGGCCCTGACCATCCAGACGTGGCACTGGCTCATGACCGTGGCCGAGCTGCTCAGCCTGGCCTGCTACATCGCCTCCCTGGTGTTCCTCCACGAGTTCATCGGTAAGACCCGGGCAGCTGCGGCCGGGGGGCCCCTGCCTGGCCCTCTTCCTGGGGTCTTCGTCCCGCTGGCCTTGGCACTCAGCTGCCCCCCGTTTCTTCCTGGTGTCCCCTCGGGGCAAGTGGCACTTGTGAATCGGCTTCCTGGGACAGATGCCGGCGGGATTGATGTCAGGGGAGTGTTTCCTCTTATTTTATTTTATTATTATTATTTTTAAAAGCTCTTGTTTTGTTTTGTGTTTTTTTTTTTTTTAATTTTTTTTATTTCTAGGAGAGAGAGAGAGACAGCGTGAGCAGGGGAGGGTCAGAGAGAGAGGGAGTCACAGACTGAAACAGGCTCCAGGCTCTGAGCCGGCAGTCAGCACAGAGCCCGACGCGGGGCTCGAACCCACGAACCGCGAGATCATGACCCAAGCGAAAGTCGGACGCCTAACCGACTAAGCCACCCAGGCGCCCCTGGAGCGTTTCCTTTTAAAAGCTCACTGCGCTGAGCGGCTTAGACAGGGATTCCGTTGAGTTCATTGAAGGGTTTCTTGGGGGAGCTGGGCTCCGGGCTCCAGGGTGCGACGGCGGTGCTGGACATCTGGGTTTTGTTCGTGAATAAATGATCGTCCTGCAGGGTTGGTCCTTGTCAGTAGGTCAAGAAACTCCGCCTTACCCTGGAAGTGCCCCTCATCAGGTCTCATGTTCCTCAGCAAACGGTCCGTGAGGTGTTCGCCAAGGTGAAAGGAGCATCCAGTCAGTGGGGTCTTAGAACACGTTCACACTTGTCCCCAGAGTCGCAGAATGCATTTTGTGAGCACCTCCTGTGTGCTCCGTGGCTGGGGGGTCGTGAGCTCTGCCCTCAGGAAGCTGCCACGGGGGCCGGGTGGGCACACAGACACAGGGGGGCTCCACGGCCACTTAGTGGGACCGTGGCCGGTGCCGGCACACACGCCCCAGCCCGTGCCCCACAAGTGGCACCCGCTGCATGACTGAGGAAAGCGCGGGCTGTGCTCTGCTCCCGCAAAACCCTGCGGACCGCGGGCTCCCTGTCCCGCAGCGGGAGGGGGCGCCCGTCCGTTGGTGGCAGCTCCGCAGGCCACCCGGTTCCCACTTTGCACCGCCCTCGGGCCCGACCCAGCCCCGGCCTTGGTGGCCTTCCCGGAGGCGAGGGGAAAACGTTTCTGGCGTCGGGAGCGGCTGTCTGCGCTTGGGCGGCGGGGTTTGCGAAGAAAAACCCCAGCCGTCAGATTCCAGGTCAGAAACAGCCGTAAGAATTGTGTTTGCCTGTAGTTTTGTCTCCCTGGCGTTTCAGTGACGGTCAGTGAGGACGGAGATCAGAGAGAGGAGGGCGTGGCGGGAACCAGGCCCTGGGAGACAGAGCCCAGGAAGGGGGCCGGCGCCGGAGGGCCACGTGTCGGGGACGAGAGACAGTCCCCCCCCCCCGTTCCTCCACCCAGTAGCTATGCTGGCCAGTCCTGAGCTGCACGGCCCTTCTGGAACATTCCGCCCGCTCACCGCCCTTTTGCTTGCGTTGCAGATGTGTACTTCATCGCCACTTTGTCGTTCTTGTGGAAGGTGTCCGTCATCACTCTGGTCAGCTGCCTCCCCCTGTACGTTCTCAAGTACCTGCGAAGACGGTTCTCCCCGCCCAGCTACTCGAAGCTCACGTCGTAGGCGTGCGCGGGCCGAGGGCGCCACGGCCTCCACGCCCTCCCGGTGGACCGAGCTCAAGCTGCGTTTTTATTAACCGCCCCCCGTGGACCTTGCAGTAATGGCTGACACGTGCCGTCGGGACGCGAAGCGGCTGAACGTGCAGAGCCCTGAGGCTGGACACGCGGGGGAGGCTCCTGGGACGCGCCGCCGGCTGCTCGAGCCCCCGGGGACTCCGC
>NW_027532250.1:6134647-6148241 GCF_008692635.1 Crocuta crocuta
TCCGCCTCGAGTGAATGTACATACGTGAAAGCCGGTGGCTCAGCTAACAGGTTTATACGTGGGTCACTGTGCGAGCCTCCGGCGGCTTGGATGTTGGTGTCGTGTGATAAAAGTTCCTCTCCGGTTGCAGATCGTAGGAGGGTTCGTTTGCGGTTTTGTTTCAAACAGTCCTAATGTGTGTGCACCCCTCACGTCTTTCTCGCTCTTAAAAACTGGTTGCAGAGAAATGTAGAGCTCTTGGTGTATAGGTTTGCGGGGGGCGGCGACCATGACTTTGGTAGAAAGTAATCCGGACCGTGATCGCACGGTGGAAAAGCCAGCCGTCCCAGCCGAGGCAGCTCTGCTCGCCGGAGCCGCGCCGCCTCCCCGGGACGACGCAGGGCAGACCAGGGGAGGGCGAGCGAGCCGTGAATCCGCCCTGGCCTCCCGCACCGGGTCCCGCTTCCACAGCGCTTGAGTTCGCGCCACCTGCCACCTCGTAAAAGCGTTTCAAAGGTGCGGTCCTGCTGCCTGGGACCTGGTAACAATTACCAGGCCTGTGGCTGGCTGAGGACGCCCCCGCACGTTTTCGGCAGTTGTTTTAGCAGGAAGCGTGCCGCCGGCCGCTCCTGAACGTGTCGGCAGAGTGATAAGGGACTTCGCTAATTCTTTCGATGACGTAGCCTATGGGGCTCAGGCCTCCCGAGTCCGGAGTGCAAGGTCAGGGCTGGGGGCTCTCTGCTTCCACGGAAGTCTGGTTCCCATTACAAGGATGGAAGGACTCAGGCAGAGGCATCTGAACCACGTGGCCCTTCGCCGGGGGCAGGAGGAGGCCCAGGCCGCCAGCTCTGGGGTCTGGGCTCCGTTCCGCTGCCTCCCGGTCTCCCCGGGGAGCTTTGCCCAAAGGCCGCCCGCGGCAGAGGTCCCCTCCCCCACCAGGATGGGGCACAGGCACGTGTGTTTCCCATAAAGCTGTGGCTTCTCTTTTCGGAGGAGGAAGGGAGTCTTCAGGCACTGGGCGCGGCAGGGCAGGGCATCCTTGGGTTTTCAAGTCACTTGGCACAGCGGCCGCGTCAGGGTTAAGTCGGTAGGTCTTCCAGAGCCGACTGTTGGCGATCTTGGATTCGTGGTTCATTCCTCCAGCATGACGCTTCCCGTGTGTGCTCCGGCGGTGCGAGCTCCGGCCCGGCCGCTCCGCCCGCTGCCCGTGGGCAGCCTTCTCCGGGGCATTGGGGTGGAGGGGTGGCCGCTCCTGGTCTCGGGAGCACTCTCCAGATGCTCACATGTTTATGTTGCCCTTTTAAAACCTTATAAAATGATGCTACATTTCGGGCACTGGTAACCTGGCTATGTCGGCATTGCTTCTGTGTTCAGATTCTGCATTTTTGCAGTATTTCTGCCTTTCTCTTCCAGCCGGTCTCTGCCACCCCGGAAAGATCTACGGGGAATATAGGTCGCAGTGAATGCATGGTTATTTAGGAATAGGACCTTTCAATCCGAAAGACTGAACGGGTCTGACCTCTTCTTGAGGGATGTTAGGTAGTTTCAAGGGGAGGGGAGGGGGAGCGTCAGGCTCAGGGTTTCACACTTCGGTCTGTCTTCTTGGAAGTCCGGTTATAAATCTTAAGTCTCATTCTGACCTGAGTTTGCAAACCCTGAACCTGGCCTTGATCACAGAAAGACAGTAGTGGCCATCCTGCAGGTGCGTCTTGGCTGACACACTGTTAGGAAATTTTGGACGTTCCAGCAGATACAGGGAGATGGTCCCTTGGTTCCCCCCCCACCTCAAGTCCCGAGTTCGATCCAGGTGTGTGAGCTGACTGCTGAGGTCAATGCCTGAGATACCAGCTGGCCTCTCACAGGGAAGAAAGCCGCTCAGAGAGGCTGAAGCCGCCACCCCTGGAAGTTGGGGGGTGCTTGTCTGTGCCATCGCAAACCTTGCTCCCTCATCCCGGCCGCACTCCGGTGCAGGCGGTCAAGGGCCAGGGGGACCGAAACCGCAGGTGGAGCCCACACCCCCCTCAGCGGAGCCGCACCGTCGCGGGCAGCCTGCTCGCACCACCTGCGGCGCCCTCGGTGCCCAGGAATGCACGTGCTTCTCAAACGCAGGAGCCCCAAAGGGCAGGAGCCGCAAGTGGGTCGAGGGTACAGGACCCTTACTTACCTGCCCATGTTGGACAGCCCCACCCACGGACCGGTGTTCACGTGGGTTTTCTCCCTTGTGGGGAAGACAAAGAAAAAGGGCCTCCTGCGCTCATAGACCTTGAGCATAAGGATCCCGTTGACCTTGTTCTTGGTTTACCGATCTGGAAAGAATTTAGGAAGCACCACTGACCCTTCCCCTCACCTTGGACCTCAGGGGGACCTAAGTCTCTCGCAGCCAATTTACTTTGAGGCCGGAGGCCCCATGGCACGCAATCAGTGCTATTCAAACCTTTCTCCTTAAAGTAAAAATTACAACCCCCACCCCCTGCCCCCTGGCACCACTAGGTATTTCTGTCACGTGAGCACTTTTGTTATTTTATGATTATTTTTGCTCCATTTTTTGGTGACGGTTGTATGTGCATGAGCATCATGGGATCCGTTCGGTTTCTCCCCTCCCCCCTCCTTCCTTCCTCTAAGAAAATGACCAGACAAGCATCTCCCATTTCAGTAATTTCTGAAGCCTGACAGCTTGGATCCTAATTTGGAGGATGCGCATGCATGTTGCCTGTGGTGCTGGGGCGGGGGGCGGGGGGTGTCCTGGCTGCACCGATTCTGGCTGGTGGGGGCCGTGGACTTGGCCACGGAGCACAGGAGGGGCATCCCCGGGAGCATCTTGACATTGGAGCAAACCACCTGTTCACGGGCGGCTGCAGCCTCCCTGACTCGGTGGCGGTGAACCCCAGTACCCGCGTCTGCTCACCTTTCCTCGGTGTGTTCTCGGCCGAAAGCTTAGGGCACGCTGACAACTTTTGAATGTATTTTGAGTTCTGTGCTCTTTGGAAATCGACACAGTAATGCCTCTTCTCCTTTTCCAGATTTTTGCTTTTATACTTTGTTTTGTTTTTACTGGGGTGGGGATGGGAGGGCCCTCACGCCTTTATGGGGCAGCATTTTAAGCCTTTGCCAAAATCGCCAATGGGACCTATGCGTGCTTCCACTCCATCCTCTTGAAGGCAAACACCTCTCAGCTGTTTTTAATCTTTTTTGTGTGTTTAAGTGTGTGTGTGTGTGTGTGTGTGTGTGACCTCGAGTTTTTTTATGAGATACTTGATTTGCAGCAAAATCCCGTTATTCCCGGCTTCGTTGTCGTTTAAAAAAACGAGCTTTGTAAATATAACATTTTATTTCTCCTCCCTTCCTTTCATGTAAAGCCTTTTGCTCTGTATACTGACGGGGAAGTATTTCCATTAATGATGTTCATTTCATCCTGGGAAAATGCGTATTCCGGTTTCGAATGGAACTGGGAGGCGCACCACCGCGCGAGCAGCGCCCCTGGGCCGTCCCCCTCGCTCCGCGGCGTCTGCTCCGCCACAGCGCTGGACCTGCAGACCCCCGTCCCCGTCACCGCGTGCTGGGCGGCGCCGTCTGTCATCGTCACCGGCCAGCGTCCGTGAATACTGCGTTTGTGGGGAGGGGGGCGGGTGGGGTGGGGCATTAGCAGATAAAAATCGTGGCTAATTTATTACTTTGTTGCAGGGGGGCTGCCTGTAGACTCATCTAGGAGGCAGTGGCCTCCTCATTAGCAGATCTCTACGCGTAACCCACGTTGCAGATACTCCCCAGGACAGCGTTTTCTCATTAGCGGGAAGCTCTGCGGCAGGATGCTTTAATTTAGCAGGAACTCCCAGATGATTTAAATTCTCGATCCTGTGATGGTGCACATGTGATCCTGCGTGTTTCTCGGCGGTTGTCCCTTCATTGTGTGCCAGCGTGGCCGTCGCTGTTGCCCAATAAAGCTTGTGTACTTTATGCCTTTGGGGATCATTTTAATTTGTGTGGAAACATGAATTCTGGTGTCAAAACGAAGGCTTTTTATGCTAATGCTCCTATTTTGTGTGTGTCTCGTGGCACAAAAAGTGAACAGCTTTCTCTCCAGTTAAAGTTATTTTGATCCTGGCCAACCAAAAAAAAAAAAAAAAAAAAAAAAAAAAAATTCCATCTCAAACACATGCATTTTATTATTCTGTACTGTTGTGTGTTCCAGACATGTCAGAATTTCAAAAGGGGACTGATATAAATAGGAAAAAGGAGAAGAGTATTTTCTAAGATTCATATTTTGTTTATACACATGTAGTCCCTGATCTGTTTATTTATTATTATACCTTTATTTGTTAATTTAAATTTTAATATTTACTTATATTTTGAGAGAGACAGAGACAGAGTGAAAGTTGGGGGAGGGGCAGAGAGAGAGAGACAGATTCTGAAGCAGGCTCCAGGCTCCGAGCTGTCAGCAGAGAGCCTGATGCGGGGCTCGAACTCGTGAGCTGTGAGAGCGTGACCTGAGCCCAAGTGGGACGCTTAACCGACTGAGCCGCCCGGGTGCCCCTGGATACCTTAAAAAAAAAAATCAAGTAATAGAAGATTTAGGAATGCAGTCACTTAAGTTTAAGCTGTTGTATAGGAAGCAGAAGACATTAATTTCACTCAGTGATTCTCATCCTGGGAGCTTTTTTCCTCCACGGGACAGGGCAGTGTTGGGAGGCTTTTCTGGTTGTCACAATCGGGGTCGGGTGCTCTGGGGCTGAATGAGAGGCCAGCGGTGCTACAGGGCCGCCCCCACCACGTGGAGTTATTTGACCCCCAATGTTGAACGTATCGGAGTTGCGAACCCCCATATAACCTGCACGGGGCCGTCCACCTCATCGTCTGCAGGAGACCTCATTTCCAGGGGAGCGCAGTGCGGTGTGAGCACCCGTGTCTCGGGAAACCAGATACATACCAACGAGCCACATGGTTTAATTAGGAGCTGTTTGCGGTGTGGACTGCTGGTGTCCACACACGGGCTCTCACTGAGAGAGGGCCATCCCCAGTGTATCGATTCGAAGGAGAATTGTAAATGCGCTGTGTCTCCATCAGTTGTGGCTCCCCTGAGCAAGTCGGAGGTGCACGCTCCCGGCTCCCGTGACCTGGGCCCGAGAGGGGCAGACGAACAGTACTTTTCCTTCCCCGCATGCTCTCAAAGTAGTCCTCCTACCGCATTGACCTGCTGTGAAATTCCATCCGTGTGGGGCGCGCCTCCATTTCCGCCGCTAGGGGGAACTTGAGATTGAAAGACCTTTATGTTTCCTGTTTTCAACAACCAGGAAGGTCCAGCAAACCCAGCTGCTGTGTTCAAGACGCTGCTTTCATAGTTTCAGAATTTATTTCATGGCCAACGGCTCCGTTAAAAACAGACATTTCTTTTTATGTTGTTGACCAGACTATTTTGCTGGATTTAGCTTGAAACACACACACACACACACACACACACACACACACACACACACTAGGGTTGGGTGGGGGAGGGACTGTGGGAGATGAATATTTATTTGATCTTGGATATTTGTAGTTTTGAAGCGCTGGCCCCTGGGAAGCCTTGCCCTGCTCCTTACTCCGGCTAATAAGGTTTTAAGACGAAATGTCCCAACACCTCCAGATACTTGAACTGTTTTTGTTATGAAACTGTTTCAGGGTGACATGAAGCCCTGTGGTATTTGTGAGGAGATCTATAAATGATGGATTTGCTCACCTCAAAATAGAACCGTAGGCGCTTCCAAACTTTCCAGAAGCGAGCACAGTAACAGAATTCATTCAGGACTTGCTAATTTCCTACTTGAAATGGGTTACATAATAGAACAGTCCCGCCTTCGTGCCTCTCGACTCTACCCATGAAATGTATCATTAAAAGCTAGATGGTGAAATGTATCATTAAAAGCTAGAAATAGATTTGCTAAACTCTGGGAAAAAGAGGAGGTGTTTTTTTTTTCTCTCTCCCTGATATCTTACCCTCCCCCCCCCTTCACCCAAACATTGCATAATGTTAAAAAAGTCAAATCTTTCCGCGGGATTTAATTTCATTCTCCATGTGGCTGTGGTCAGAGGGGTAAGTTCAGCACTTTGGGGGCTGGCGGATTTTTGGAGGATCACGCACCCCCGGATCAGTTTCCATCCGAAGGCTTAGCAGACAAACCCACCCGATCCTGGGGTTTATCCCCCCTCCCTCCGCTCCCCCTCCGGTGGCTGAGTTATCTGTAATGCAACATCTTTGCAGAAAGCCTTGCCTTCTCGTGGGAACGTCAAAGCCAAGCCACCCCTCGGCCTTCCATGCTGAGGTTTGGACTTGAAATGGGTTCCGTCTAAGTTTTGGGGTGGCTGAATCACACTGTGAAGTCATAGCTCCACAGCCTGTGCTTGGTGACCAAGCAGGTCCCATTTCTTAACACCACGAACTCTGTGTTCTGAACCGCTGCTGTTGTCCATTTTCGAGAGATTTAAGAGCAAAGCGTTTTCCTTTCTTTTCTTGGGCCCCGATAGGCCCAGGGATATTTTAAAATTTTCTTCAAGAAAGATTGCAACATCCAGAAAGAGAAAGGGGAACAGGGGTTGGATGCAATATGCTAACTTGTGTTCGTTCATTCACCAAATATTTACTGAGCACCTCCTGCGTGTTGGATACTGTTCTTTGGGCTGGAAGACAGTGGAGAACACGATGGACAGGCCCTGCCTTCCTAGCGGCCACATCCTTGAGTGTGTGAGAGAGACAAAAGACAGATACAGACAAAGCGGGGTGAGGGGTGGGCCGAGGGTAGTGACCACTCAGGAGTGAGAGTGGAGAAGGTGATGGAGGTCAGGGGAGCACCCTTCAGGGACGGGCCCACTGAAGCAAAAGGCTGAAGGATGAAGAGGGGGGAGTCGTGGTAAGCTCTGGGGCAGAGGCATTTATACAGTGGAGTGTGCAAAGGCCCTGGGGCAGGAAGGCTAGACATGTTGGGGGAGCAGAAAGAGGAGCACGTGGCTGGTATGCTAAGAGCAAGGGGGAGCACGGAGAAGATGGGGGTAGGGACACAGTTAGGGCCTGCAGACCGTGGCGTTCAGGCCAAGGAGTCCTTTCCGAGAACCGAGCAGGCATTATTGAAGTTTGCCTGCTGCACTTGAACTGTGTCTGAGAGGCCCCGTTTCACTGATGCCTCACTGACCCATCCCTGCCTGTTCCCATTTCCGCCTCCGTGGTCTACAAGGGCTCCGGTGAGACCCACCCCGCCCGTTGGAATCAACCACTCTCACCCCTGATTATTTCTTGTGATGTTATTGGCATAAACGACGCTATTAAATAAAGGGGAGAAGAAGCTGGTCCTTGGACGAAGTTCTTGCCTTTCCAGCAAATACCACCAAGGCCTTCTGTTCTGCCTGGGGTGCCGGCCGTGGCTGTCATTTGCCAGCCCTGGAAAGCAGACCACCTAAGAGCTGGGAGGTGAGTCTGGGAGGGGGAGAGAATCGGTGGAGAAGAATGACCAGAGTCACGTTCTTTGGAGGTGCCTCATTTCCAGAATATGCCCACTCGGGTCCGGTTTCGAGGACGAAGCCTTTCGCAGTCATGAACTGCGTGCAGGAGCCCAGGCTGTGTTCAAATTCCTCCCGAAGAAAGAAAGAGTAATGAGAACAATCTGTGGAAAAGAATGTAGTTAGTGCCTTAAAGATGGGCAAATATTCATTCTCATTTGTCCTTTTATGTGAAACAGATTTTTTAAAAGGCAATTGGAGTAGCTAATGACATCNGAAATTCTTCAGAGCCGGGGCCAATAATTAGAGTGTAAGATGCTCCTCGCTATGCACATAACTTAGCATAATTTTATTCGGCAGCTCATCACCACCAGAATTCGAGAACATCGGACCAGGGACTGCTAACCAGGCTGCTTTGTGCAGACGTGGAGACTTTTGCTCCAAAACGGCTTTGCGCTTGAGGACGACACCCGGAAAAAGCAGTGGCTTTCTCCTGGGCCCTGGTGGGAGGGGGGCTAGAAGTGACTTCCGTGCTGTTTTAGGGGAACTGCTGGGCTTTGGGGGGCGGGCAGCGCAGGGAAACGGGCCACGGACCCAGCTGGAGCAGCAATTCCCATACCTGCTGAGTGACAGGGAGCCGGTCCCTGAGCTGGGGTTCCTCGCTTGTGATCAGGGGACCAGCAGAGACAGAAGTGGCAGCTAGACCGTCTGTCCTCAGGGACGTCGGCGTGAAGGGCGGGCTGCACGTGGAGGGAGGCGCCCTCTCCCCCAGACCGGCACACGCGCGCTCTTCAAACACGAGGGTCACCCATCTGGGTCGAGTTCGCAGATGGTTACGGATTTGGGGCAAGGAGGCAGGGTGTCCCCTTGAGTCTTGCCACTGGCCTTCACAGACCTNAGCTCACACCTCTTCGGGGCTGGGCTGGACGGGAGGAGAGAGGGGACTTCCCGAGGACTCCATGGACTCCGTGACGCGGGACGGAGAATGAGAGTAAGTCACTGACTGGCCGGCCATTTAACACGTTTTTTGTTTTGTTTTGTTTTTTTAACGTGAAAGCAAGTTCGTTAATGCAATAGAATTAAGGCAAAAACAGGGAGACAAACCCTAAGAGACTCTTAAATGTGGAGAACAAACTGGGTGTTGCTGGGGGGATGGGCATGAGGGAGGGCGCTTGCTGGGATGAGCGCTGGGTGTCCTCTGAACTCTGAGGTTAATCGCTGGGTTCTACTCCTGAAATCAATTCTATGCAGTATGTTAACTAGCTTGAATTTAAATACATACATTTAGGGGCGCCTGGGTGGCTCAGTCGGTTAAGCATCGGACTTTGGCTCAGGTCATGATCCCATAGCTCGTGGGTTCAAGCCTTGCATCAGGCTATATGCTGACAGCTCAGAGCCTGGAGCCTGCTTCTGATTCTGGGTCTCCCTCTCTCTCTCCTTGCCTGCTCCCGCTCTGTCTCTCCTTTAAAAATAAATAAACATTACAAAAATTTTAATAAATACACTTAATAATAGTAAAAAGCATAGAAGACACAGGCGCCTGGGGGGCTCAGTTGGTTAAGCGTCCGACTTTGGCTCAGGTCATGATCTCGCGGCTCGTGGGTTCAAGCCCCGCGTCGGGCTCTGTGCTGACAGCTCGGAGCCTGGAGGCTGCTTCAGATTCTGTGTCTCCCTCTCTGTCTGCCCCTCCCTGCTTGCGCTCTCTCTCTCTCTCAAAAATAAACATTAAAAAAAAAAAGAAGACAAATTTTGCTTGAGTTTTCAAAAATAAACCACAAAGCCTGAGCAATGTGATGGGGAGGGTGGCGGGTGCCCACGCAGCCCGGGCTTCTCCACGGGCCCAGCTCTTCAGGCAGAGGGACATCGTGGGAGGCACCGACTTCCAGTTTCATCCTTAGCCAGCCCGGGCCAGGCCCATGGTTAGGGCCCGGTAAACACTGAGAGGTTTTTTTGTTTTGTTTTGTTTTTTAATTTTTATTGTGGGAAAATACACATAACAAAATTTACCATTTCAACCATTTTTGAATGTCTAATTCAGTGGCATTGAGTCATTGAGATTGCTGTTGCTGTTTATTTATTTTTGAGAGGGAGCAACAGAGCACAAGCAGTGGAGGGGCAGAGAGAGAGAGGGCGACACAGAATCCAAAGCAGGTTCCAGGTCTGAGGCATCAGCACAGAGCCCGACGCGGGGCTTGAACCCAGCAGGGGTGAGATCATGACCTGAGCCAAGGCTGGACACTCAACCAGCTGAGCCACCCTGGCCTCCCATCATTGAGTTTTAAGAGTGGGCTCTGGAAGATTCCAGAACCTGACTGAAAAAAGTGGGCCTTGCCTTCTTGTGGTATTGGACACGTGCAAAGTGCTTTCCCACCTACACCTCGTTACCTCATCAGCCTCACCGGGCAGCTGAGAAGTGGGTCGGCCCGCACGGCAGTGCCGTTCACAATGGCCACAAACTGGAAAGGTCCCGCACTTGAGGAGCAAATGAAGAGGATGTGGCAGAGCCGTACAACGGAATGGGATTCCGCCACGAGAAGGAGTGAGGTACTGCTGCGGTGTGGCGGCGTGGCTGACCTTGAAAATGTGGTGCCCAGGGAGTCTGGGTGGCTCAGTGGGTTAAGCGTCCAACTTCAGCTCAGGTCATGACCTTGAGGTTCGTGGGTTCGAGCCCTGCGTCGGGCTCTGTGCTGACAGCTCAGAGCCTGGAGCCTGCTTCAGATTCTGTGTCTCCCTCTCTCTCTGTCCCTCCCCTGCTCATGCTCTCGCTCTCTCGCTCTCTCTCTCTCTCTCTGTCTCTCTCTCAGAAATAAATAAAACATTCAAAAAATTAAAAAATAAAACAAAACGTGGTGCTCAGTGCAAGAAGCCAGATACGACAGGCCACATGCAGTAGGGCTCTGTGTCTACACAGTGTCCTGAAGAGGCACACCTCTAGAGATAGAGGGCAGATTCACTGTCCCCAAGCGCTGGGGAAGCTGAGGGGTACGGAGGGGTGACTGCTCATCAGTAGAAAGCTTCTGTTTTGGAGGGGTGAAAATGTTCTAGAATTAGACACAGGGTTGTACAACTATAAATACGCTAAATCCTGTTCAACCTAGCTTGGAACAGTCAACTGTGTAACATGTAACATATCTCAGCAACTCTGTTTCCAAAAAACCTGCCGTATCTTGGCCCTATGGTTCTGCCCCTGCGCGGCCCCAGGAGGGGCCCAGAGCCACCCCACCCCTTTGTCACCACTTGCTGATGGCCGTGGTTTTGCCTTAGCCATCCGAGCAGCTGCACCCCTGCGCGGACTTCAGCGTGTGTTCCTGGTGGCTGACGGCATCGAACGTCTCTGCCTCTGCCTGTTTGCTGCCCGCGTCCTTGGTGAGGCGTTCATGCCTTGCCCAGTTTGAAATGTTACATTGTTTTCTTGTTGTTGACTTCTGAGAGCTCTTTATATGTTCTGGATACAGATGTATGGTGGCATATTGTCCTGTCATACTCTTTGTTGCCAATGTTTCTAATTCTAGCCCCTTTGGGGGTGAGTCGTGGGATCCCATTGTGGTTCCGATTTGCACGACATCATTTCTTAGTCTGGTTGGTGGAGTCTGGGGCCAGCAGCATCTCTGGCTCCACACATCGTGCTTTTATATACTGATTCTTTTAAAATAAATGTTTAATGTTTTTTTTTTATTTTTATCTTTTGAGGGAGAGAGAGAGAGAGAAGGAGGGACAGAGTATCCAAAGTGGATTCTTTGCTGACCAGCTGACAGCAGTGAGCCCGATGCGAGGCTCAAACTCACGGACTGTGAGATCGTAACCTGAGTGAAAATTGGATGCTCAACTGACAGCTGCCCGGGCGCCCCCAGAATCTTTTTTTTTTTTTTCATGTTTTATTTATTTCTGAGAGAGAGAGAGAGAGAGAGTGAGCATGAGCAAGGGAGGGTCAGAGAGACAGGGAGACACAGAATCTGAAACAGGCTCCAGGCTCTGAGCTGTCAGCACAGAGCCTGACGCGGGGCTCGAACCCACAAACCGTGGGATCATGCCCTGAGCCGAAGTCGGACGCTTAGCTGACTGAGCCGCCCGGGGGCCCCCAGAATCTTTTCGCAGAGGTTCACCGTTGGTGTCCTTCGGACAAGCAAGGTTTCAAGAGCTGGCTCAAGGTCGTACAGCCCCCGGGTGACAGATAGGTGGGGCCAGGGTGGGAACCCGGCTCTGCTGTCTGAGAGGCAGCTGCCTCTTTTGTGCTCTAATCCGCTCAACCCTCAGCTTCAAGGCGTCCGGTAAAAGCCACCAGCGTCCTGTCTCTCCAGCAAGCTCCGCTCCTTCACGGCATGTCACGAGAGGCTGAGAAATGCCAGCGGAGGTGATGAACGAAAGCCCCATCGATGTGAGTCTTGTCATCCCGGGGACCCTCCTCACCTCTGTCCCTTGACGGGAGTCCCCAGGGAACTGCCACATTCTCTAGCTGCTGTCATCGTGGCTGTTCCCTCCTTCTCATCATGAGCAGAGTCAGCCCCGGGATGGGGCAGAGGCCGTGAGCCGTGAGTCACTGCCAGGATGTCGTCACCCGGGGAAGGGACGCCTGGACTGTCTGGAGGCACCGTTCGATGTCCATGTCTTGTGTATTTGTCGAGCGCCTCCTGGGTGCCAGGCAGCATCTGGGCACCGCGGGTGTGACATTCATGACCCTGCTCAGACGTCCCTTCTTCGAGAGCCCTTCCCGGACCGTCCCATCTAGTGTTGCAGCCGCGTCACCCCCCAGCCATAATTGTTCTCAGCTACTTAGCACTATTAGAGCGACCCCCTGGCCCGCCCTCCACGGAAATGTATGCTCTGTGAGGGCAGGGCTTGGGCTCATTTGCTGTTCTGGAAACCTAGAGAGAGGTGGCACGTAGTAGGTGTTCAGTAAATGTGGGAGGAACAAATGAAGGAAATGAACCAGGTAACTCTCTTTCACAGTGATGGATACCATAACGGATTTAAATCAGGATGACCTTAGGGAGACAGACCAGAGTGAGGTGGACAGTGTGTGTGGCTATTTTACACTTGACTGCCAGGCAGGGTGTGTCCTTGAATAGGTGGAGTTTGAGCTTCAATCTGAAAGACGAAAGGGAGCCAGCATCCATCGATGTGAGGAAGGGGCATTCAGGGCGGAGGAAATTGCACGTGCAAATGCCCTGTGGCAGAAAGGGCTCAGTGTACTGAGGAACAGAAGAGTAATGGCAGCTGGTGCTGATAAGTGGCAGGAAGTGAGTACTGTCTCACAGGAAGGCATCTGTTTACCCCCCGGGGCCTGTCTCTGTCATGCCAGAGCTCATTGTCATCTGACCTTTTCAGGTCAGTTTAGAGAGCGGACCCACTGTGTGTAATGTTGAGAGACTCCAGATCTCTGGCTTGTGGACTCCCATAGCCAGAGAGGCTGGGGAAGTGGCTCATACCCCAGACCACAGTGCCCCAAGCATGATGATTTCTTTCTCCCCCTCCAGGGCTGTGGCTTTTGGTAGCTGGATCAACCCATGAGAAAGCTCTCCTAAGTCTTGCGAGAATCCCCCTGGGGCTCAGGAAATACCTCTCACAAGAGATTTCTGAGAGCCATGTGGCTTCCAAATGGGGGTATGTGTTCCGTGTTCTAGTCACTTCCACTTACATTATCTTGCTGAGTCCTCGTAACCATGTGGGTGAAGTGAAACTAAACTCCTCTGACAGATAAGGAGAGCAAGAGACGCGAACATTCCAGCCCCGGCAACTCGTTAACCACAGAAAGCCGGGCAGACGTTGCACTCTGAGCCCGAGAGGCTGCATCTATGAAATGGACATGGTGTGTGTGTGTGTGTGTGTGTGTGTGTGTGTGTGTGTGTGCGCGCGCGCCCCGTGCCTAACCGATAATACGTGTTGGGAGAAATAAATGTAACGAGTGGGAAATGCATGGCATGGGCGCCTCGACACAGAAAGCCATTCTGTAGCGGTGACAGCTCTGTGCTTGCACACAGCTGAAGTCAGCACTGGCAAAGTGAAGCGGGAAAGAAAGAGGCGATTTATTGCCAGGATTAGGAGCAGCTTGCTGACTGGCCCTTCAGCTTGAAACCAACAGGAACCAGGACACTGGACGCTGGAGGCGCAGTAGCAGGAGCTAGCCCGCCTCCAGACAGGTCACTGCAGCTGT
>NW_027532250.1:6148246-6156503 GCF_008692635.1 Crocuta crocuta
TAGTTTCCTCACTCAAAAGTCAAAGTCCTGGTGGGAGAATCTCAGTGGGCTCAGCTTGGTTCTCACGACAGGGGATTTTGACACTCAACAGTTTCTCCAGACTGCCTGCCACGGGGAAGAGGTAATTCTCCAAAGGGACCGTTCTGTGTGCCCAAGAAGAAAGGGCGAAGGGATGCTTGGTGGTCAAAGAAAGACTCATGTCCACTGTGGTGGTGCTGTTGGCTTAGCCGCTGAACCCCCAGTTCAAGGCCTCACCTCTCCAGGCATCTGTTCCTGTTCCACCAAAAGAAGGCACCGAGTTCCGCACTGGGGCGACTCTCAGCCCCGCTGGTGGAATTTTAGAAAAGACCGAGGGCGTCTCTTCTGGCCCATCTCTTTTGATCAGTTTGAAAAACCTTCCCTGCAATTCCCTCTTTCACCTCATTGGTCACGACTGGGATGCACGCCCACTCCTAAGCCAATCGCTGGCAGGAGGCGGGGCGGGTAAGGACCAGTCAGATCTGACCTCTGCTCTTCCTGAAGTCAGGGGTCCCGGAGTGGCCTTCCAGGCTTCGATCCTCTCTCTAGGGTCGTGGCTTCCCTCGGACAGAATTCTCTGGGGCCTAAAGCTTGAAGACGGGGTCCGGTGTCCTTTTCGGCCCTTGTACAAGGTGTCTGTGAAGGTTGGTTGGGTTGTCACTGTGCCAGGGAGCACCATCTGTCCCCTCTGCCCCCTCCCCCCAGGGAGCTCCGCTGTCATAGATATTGAACGTACCTGCAATGTGCCGAAGCCAGGGTGCAACCTGGAGAGGAAAGAAACGCCAGGTGGGAGTACCTAGTAAATAAGGATTGTGGCTGAACTGGAAAACACCATCATCTTCCCAGGCACCGCTGTTGACTTTAGGCAGGTTTAATTACAGGGCCAGGTAAGCGGGGCTCTGCCTGCTGAGGGCTGTTCCCAGCTCAGCCGTCAACTCCGCTTACCTTCCAGAGAGCTGACAATTACATGGTGGCACCTTTTCACTCGCGTGTGACCTAACACAGCCACTCTTCTCAAAAGTTGCTAAGGAAATTGAAGGTGCTGAAAGAAATATTGCAATCGAAGTAATGCTTTAGGGGACGTTTATATGCCTCGGAGTGAATTAGTGTCTTAAAAAAAGGGGGGGGCCCTTTCTCTGTGCACAAATATATACTTTTCACATTCCTTTTGAGGCACCAAGGATTTTAACAGTGGTGTAAATCAGATTTTACAGGCCACATATTTCAAGTATGGAGTTCATTAAATGTGTGAAATTTGACATTTGCTTCAGGGCGTGGCTAGGGTCCCCAGTAATGAATCACAAACTGTGTTGGGCTTTCTGATCAAGTTCAATACGCTAAATACCCCTGCAGACTTGCACAAACAAAGAGGCAGTTTCTCTCCCAGCCTCCGCAAGCCCAGATCTTCTGGGAACCCTTCTTCAAGGGACTAGGTGCTAATAAGAGATGTGGTCTCGCCCTCTTTTTTTTTTTTTAATGTTTATTTATTCTTGAAAGAGAGAGAGAGCAGGCGAGAATGAGTGGGGGAGGGGCAGGGAAAGAGAGGGACACAGAATCTGAAGCAGCTCCAGGCTCTGAGCCGTCAGCACAGAGCCTGATGCGGGGCTCAGACTCACGAGCCATGAGATCATGACCTGAGCCGAAGTTAGACAACCGACTGAGCCCCCCGAGGTGCCCCTCCCCATCTTTATTTAAGTTGAGGAACATGTGTGTTTTTTTTTTTTTTTAAATTTTTTTTTTTTTTTTATTTTTTTTTTTNACATGTGTGTTTTTAAGTAGGCTTCATGTCCAGCATGGAGCCCAACATGGGGCTTGAAACCACGACCGCGAGATCAAGACCTGAGCTGAGATCGAGAGTCGGATGCTTAGCTGACTGAGCCCCCCAGGCGCCCTGACACACACCGTCTTTTGCTAGATTCCTGAGTGGTGTCGGTGCGTTTGCTGGAGCAGGGCCCGTTTACGGAGCCCTTACTGTGTGCCAGGCTCAGTGCCGGCTCTGAGAATACAATGGCAAATGAGACAGTGTCTGACCTGGTGGCATTTGTAGTTTTGGGGGGAGTCCATCATAGAAGAATTACTTTCGCCAACAATTAGGCAATGGCCTGGGAAGTGCTAGGTGACAAACGGTACATGAGAGAAGCCTGGGGCTTTGTGAGGCCCGGGGAGCCTAATTACTTTCTGGCTCTGTTAAGAAAGATCTTCCTGGGAATTGTACTTCAGCTGAGAGTTGAGGGATGGGTGGACCTCAGCTGGATTAAGAGCTGGGAATATGCCATGGAGGGAGAGGGGTCGTGACAGGGGACAGTCCTGAACTCAGTTAATCAGTGGCTAAGTATTTATGGACTGCCCGGGCTCTGGGTGAAGCCTAATAACGGAGAGAAAACCTGGAAGGTGCATCAGCTAGGACTCATGGCTGTGAGTGACAGAAGCCCGGTTGATTGGGAATTTATTGGCTCCTGTAAGTCAAAAGCCAGGGCCGGCTTCAGGCAAGGCGGGATCAAGGATGAAATTGGTATTGGGCATCTGCCTCTATCCCTGGCTCTGTTTTGCCTTTATGTTTGCTTCTTTCTAAGGCAGAACCCCTCTACCTGACGTCCCCAGCGACCCAGGATCACGTTCCACTATTTTCCAGTCCTGGCCGACAGAGTATATCTCCTTCTCGTGGGCTCTGGTAGAGAGGTTCTAGGTATGGATCTCACTGGTTGGCCACACATCTGACCCTGGGACAATCTGCGGCTGGGAGGTGGGCTGGCTCTGGGTCACGTGCCAGTGTGGAAGCCGGGGAGGTGGGTGAGCTCTGCATAGGACACAAGAATGAGAATGGAGCTGGGCNGCGCTGGTGCAAAAAGACGGGCTAACGGATGCCTGGCGGGCAGAAGGTCTGTCACAAGATCAAGGCTTCGGCGAGTGACTCCTGGGACGCTTTTGCCAGGTGGCCACGAGTGCAAAATACTTCACTGAGCCCCTGTTCTGTGTCGCCTGCTGTGCTCAGAAAGAGCTGAAGAAGGGGGCGCCCGGGTGACTTAGTCGGCTAAGCGTCCGACTTTCGCTCAGGTCATGATCTCGCGGTTCGTGGGTTCGAGCCCCGCGTCGGGCTCTGTGCTGACTGCCAGCTCAGAGCCTGGAGCCTGTTTCAGTCTGTGACTCCCTCTCTCTCTGACCCTCCCCTGCTCACGCTGTCTCTCTCTCTCTCTCTCTCTCTCTCCTAGAAATAAATAAAAACGCTAAAAAAGAAATTAAAAAAAGAGCTGAAGAAGGATGAGTCCTTGTCATCTAAGCCTCTGTCTCAGAGGGGACAGGAAGGGCTCAAGGGACCGGCACTCAGGGGTGGGTGATAGATTCTTTGAGAGCCCAGAAAGGTTCCCTGAGCGCGGCAGAAAGCAAGGGAGAGGCGGACGCGTGATTCTCATGGAGGAGACGCCCCGGTGAATGTCAAGGGCATTTCGGTGATTGTCAAGGGCATTTCAGTCAAGGAAGCAGCAGGACCAAAGGCGCAGAGGCAGAGCATGGGCTTGATTCCACTAATTGTTCGCGAGGCAGTTTCTCAGAAGCGTAGAGACCGGCAGAGAAACGTGGGGACACAGCAAAGGAAGTTGGAGCCACAGTGTTGAGTTGCACAGACTTACGTCAAACTCGTTCAGATCTAAGACAGATAAACCTAGGCTACTCTGGCTTCAGGCACAGCTGTATCCAGGAGCTTAAAGGTATTCTAAAGACCGCTTCTCTCTTGGTCTCACAGGGCTGCTCTCCCCCTAGTGGGGGGGGGAGGGGGGAGCAAGATGGCCCTTAGCAGCTCTTGGAACGCATCTTCTAGGCCTCACAACACTGAGGGAGAGACAGAGAGATAGAGAGACAGAGAGAGATAGACACATCAGTAGTTCCAGCCAGGGCGCTGGGGTAGATGTGGCTGGCCTGGCCTGGCCCACGTGGCCCGTCCTGAACCCACTCTTCTGTCCCCTGCTCGACCCGGGATGGAGGGCAGTCCCACACCACGTGATTCAAAGGGGGAGATTGTGACTCCTCCCCGACCCCCAGGAAAACGGACAGATGAGTTCTTGAAAGAAGAGAAAGAAGCTGGAAACCCAAAGCACCGGCGCCCATCACGGGAAGGCTTAACGCTGCAGGGAGGAAGCTCGTACTTATTTCTGGAGGCCATGGGAGCCAAGGAAGGTAGTGGAGCGAGGAAGGTGGTAGTCTAAGCTGTTCTTTGGGAAGAGACCTTTGGTAGTGGTGGTGAGAGAGGTGAGCTAAGGTGATGGTGCAGGAGGCTGTCGTGTGGGCCAGGAGGCGAGGGGCCTGCTGGAGCCTGGGTGGGGACGGCAGAGTGGGAAAGAGCCGAGAGCGGGAGTGAAACGGCCGGGGAAGGAGATGCGCTGGGCGGCGGGCGGGGCGGCTACCGGCCTGCGGGCCACTTGCTCGCGGACGGGGTGGGGGTGGGGGACCTAGGAGCCACCCCCTGGAGGTGGTGGTGATTTTGGAAGGACGCGACCCCGGGCGACGACAGGGCCTTGGTGGGAGAACAGAGCGGCCTGACTCTCTCCTCTGAGAGCATTTGGGGGCCAGTTGCGAATCCCGTGGGCATTTGCGTTCTGACTCGGGGGAGGGTGGGTCCTCAGAGCATGATGCCGTTTTCCACAAAGCTTTCCAGATGTTTGCTTTGTTGGTTTGCTTTATTTATTTGTTAAGTGGTAACAACAGAGAGAGAAAAAGAGAAAAAAAAAAGCAAAAGCAAAGTTGAAAGTGAGGAGCTCTTGAGGAAAGGGGCCGGGAAGGTGGGGGCGGAACATGCTGGAAGCTGGCTCCTACCCGCTGTGGCCCCGATGCCCGTCTGAGGACGGCTCGTTAGGTGTCCTCACCCTTTCTCTGCGCCCAGGACCTCGGAGTCCCACAGGAAAGGAGCCTTCTAGGTTTTCTGCTGATCCAGCCCCGGCGACTCAGCCTCCCCCGGGGTCTCCTGCTTCCCTGCATCCAGAGAGCGGCCGCAAGGGCTTCCTCTGAAGGATCCTTGGGGACCAGCTCCTTCCTTAGGCCCCCCTGCTTGGAAGCGTGGCTCCCGAGACCCGGGCTTGGTGTGAAACACGGCTGTACGCCGCTTATTAGCTGGGTGACCCATGAGAGTCACCGGAACTGTGAGCCTCAGTTTACTTGTTTATAAACTGAGGACTGCAGTTTGCCAGCCTCGTAGAGCAATGCCGTAAGAAGGAAGTAAGAGGGTGTCAGGACGGCCTTCGATGTCTGGTAGGTGTTTCCACGTGGGAGGTTGGCGATGGGTCTTCTACTTTTGAAAAAAAAATTTAAGTTTATTGTTTTGAGAGAGAGAGACAGAGCGCACAAGTGGGGGAGGAACAGAGAGAGAGAGGGGGAGAGAAAGAATCCCAAGCAGGCTCTGCACGGTCCTCGAAGAGCCCGATGTGGGGCTTGAACTCACGAACCACGAGATCATGACCTGAGCCAAAATCAAGAGTCCGAGGCTTCACGGAACGAGCCACCCAGGCACCTGTGGGGACGGGTCTTTATGTCACAGGTGCTGTCCTTGGCAACAGGGGAAACCATAGTGTGAAGAAGGGCAGTGGGGTAGCGGTGGCCATCAGGCTGGCCTGCGGGGGTGGGGCCAGAGGGTACGTCTGAGGGCTTTACTGAAAGGTGTGCACTGGGTATTATAGCCTGGCTCACCTCTTGGGTTCAGCTAGCCTGGTCCAGACCAGGAGTATTGCCAGATAAAACACAGGACACTCAATCAGATTTGAAGTTCAGATAAACCATGAATGAAATTTTTAAAGCATAAGTCTGTCCCAAATACTGCGTGGGAAATACTTATGCTAAAAAATTCATTGTTTGCCTGAAATTCAAAGCTCACCTATGCCCTGAGCAACCTTACAAACTGATCTAAGCAAAAAGAGGGAGTTTCTTACTGAAAAGGCCAGACTACAGACTTAGAGGGATAAAGGGGCTCAAACGGGGGGACTCGGATGGGGCTTCTCTGTCACTGTCACGGCTCTGCTTTCGCGGCACTGACAGTACGCCGGCTGGCCCCTCCCGCGGCCATGGTGGCCACATGCTCACACCTTCCTTCCCAGCAGGAAAGAGCGCGTTGTCCAGAGCCCCGCTGGTGTGACGCTGGCCCGACAGGCTCACGTGCTTGTCCCCGAACAAGTCGCAGGGGTCGGGGGAGTTCCGTGTGCCGACCGCCTCAGGCCTCGGTCACCTAACGCCTCCCTCTTCCCCCTTTTTTGTTTGTTTACCAAAGGACGTTTGGTTATTTCACATTTTGTTTCTCCGGCGGTGCCCGACGCACGAGCTCACACGCCTCTGGTCCCCAAGAACCTTGCTGTCCTCTCTCTTTTGGAGAATCTAGTTCCTGACAACGTCGGTGAGACGGTCCCCAGGGACACCAACGGTGCCTAGTAGTCAAGGGCGGACTCGTTCTGTCGTGGGTCCCTGCTCAAGGCGCTCACTCCCCCCCCCCACCCCGGGTTTCAGCAGACATGCATGTCTTCATTGTCACGGGCGGGACGGGATGGAGGGCGGGTGCTGCGTGTGCACACAGAGTGTCCACGGCCAGCAGTGTATGTGTGTGTGTGTGGACATCTCCTTTGCAGACGGCAAGGCAGGCGCTGCTTCGCAATGACGGTTCCCTGGAAGAGCGGATTATGTAGATTTACGGCAAGCACAGTAGAAAGCCCCCTTTGGGACTGGAAGTAAATGTTCAAGATCTTTCTGCTCGACAGCGCCCTTTTACCGCCGCGCCTGCCACGGGGAATCAAGATGCTTATCGGGTGGAATGAAGAAAAGGGTTTGAAGAGCAAATGCTTTTAAACTCTGCTCCGAGACATGCCAGCTTCTGCCCCCTTGACGGCAGCGCCCGGGGAGCGCGCCATCTTGCCTCCACATGGTCAACCGTCAGCTGCGGGTGAGGCCTTCCAAGTGGGCACGGGAGGCTGCGGGAAGGGGTGGAACTGCCACGGAGAGAGGTTTGCGGGGCGGTTTCGTCGGGAGGAGGGGGAACCACAGGCGCTACCTGGGGTCTGGGTGACGTCCCGGCTCTGGGTGTCTCCTGGCCTCTGCCCTTGTTGTGTGGTCCTTGATTCCAAATGAGGAACCAGCGCTCGAGGAGGGTCCCATCCCTACCCGGCAGAGTGAGTAACGACATGGCCACCGGCCCGCCTTCATGNAGAACTGAAGGGAACCATCTGCAGACCCTCTACTTTGTGGGCTGTGGGCCGGAGCCCTTACACTAGGCCCTGTTCCTCACGGCTGCTGTTGGACAGTGGTGTGATCGTCTCCGGGTCACACGTGAGAAACTGGAGTGGGGCTCTGGGGACGCCTTTGGCCACAAGAATGCAAATCCTGACTCAAACTAACTTCCTGAAGAGGAAGTGTGCGATCTCATCGTCAGGAACTTCAGCAGGAGGGTGGGTTTCAGGAACTGCATGATCAAAGCTCGGCTCCATTGCTCTGCATTCCCCTTACTCTGACCTACCTTGTCCTTCTCGGGAGCACCGTTCCCGGGTTTCAAGCTCCTGTGGAAGAAATGGGAGATGTTGCAAGTGACAGAGGACCTAATTCCAAGTGGCTTAAGTGAAAAAGAAACGTTTGCGGAGAAATGAGAAGCCAATGAGCTTTCCTCTGGCTTCGGGCGTGGCTGGATTCAGGGGTCAAATTTGTCAGCGGCACTTAATCTCTTTCAGTCTCTTGGCCTGGCTCCGTGTTGCCCACGTTCTCGGACATCTTGCTGTATGGAGTGCAAAGCATCAAGATGGCCGATCACAATTCCAGGCAAATATCCTTCTGTCTCAGGAGGAAGGAGAAAAGGGATGTGTGAGTGGGATTCCCTTTTCTAACAGTTCAAACTAAAGTCCTGGGCCTGCTCCTAGGAGCCTAAGCCAATCACCCTGAGTGCTGATGGCCCGGACCTGGGTCCCATGTGGGTCCCAAGAGGTGGGGGGAGAGTCAGCCCCTCCTGAACCACATGAGCTGAGAGTCGGAAAGGTTTGATCCCCGATTAAGAATTGGAGTACTTGGGGGCGCCTGGGTGGCTTAGTCGGTTAAGCGTCCGACTTTCGCTCAGGTCATGATCTCGTGGTTCGTGGGTTCGAGCCCCGCGTCGGGCTCTGTGCTGACTGCCAGCTCGGAGCCTGGAGCCTGTTTCAGAGTCTGTGACTCCCTCTCTCTCTGACCCTCCCCTGCTCACGCTGTCTCTCTCTCTCTCTCTCCTAGAAATAAATAAAACATTAAAAAA
>NW_027532250.1:6156516-6158261 GCF_008692635.1 Crocuta crocuta
CGCCCCCTTCCTCTTGCTTACAGCTCCCATTTTGGGTTTTAATGATATTCTCTCCTACAGCTGATTACAGTGCAACTTTATGCTGCCTGCCCGAGTCCAGGCTGAGTCAGTGTCGTGAAAAAGAATTACTTTGAGAGACTCTGGCCCATGTGTCCAACTCAGTAGACAGAAATGTCTTTGCAGAAGGAAGGAAGAAAAGCATGATGGAAGGAGGGAGAGAGGAGGGAAGGGAGGAGGGGAGGAGGGGAGGAAAGAGGGATGGAAGGAAGGACGTAGATAAACATAATTCCTGGAATATAAACAGTTCCCAAGCAGGGCCAGCACTGCTCCCTCCTGCTGCATCGGGCCGGGTTCTGTGTCAGGACCCCTTCTTGACTCATCAGCTCAAGCGCCCAGACATTAAAGCCTGGGCTGCAGAAGGCGCTTCTAAAGAAATGTCAAATGGTTCCCAAATGGGGCAAATTAAGAGATCTTCCAGAGGACTTGGATCTTCCCACATCTGCCTGCCATTTTGGGGAGAGGTTGCACCCAGGTGAGGTGGGGACTGTAGCGATTTTTGGATAAAAAGTTTGGGAAGTTGGGTGCATTCGGTTCCGAAAACAGATGCATGTAGAGTTGGGTTAACACACTTTGTGAGAGGCCAGGTAGAAGATACTTTCGGCTTTGCAGGCCATTTGGTCTCTGATGCAAGCCCCCTGTACCACTCTGCCATTTGATCATGAAAGCCGCCATAGACAACCCATAAACAAATGTGCATGTCTGCATCCCAGTAAAACTGTATTTATAAAACCAGGCCAGGGGCCATATTTGGTGATAGTTTGTCAACCCCTGGCTTAGACCAAAGAACTTGTAGAATGAGCAGAAGAGCTTTCTGAGTCAAAAAGCTGGTGGGTTTTTTTTTTAAGGTCAGCTTTACTAAATTATAATTTAGATACGGTGAAATGTTTTAAGTGTACAGTTCAAGCCGTCAATACAGAAGGTCTCCCTTGCCTTTTGCGATGGATGGTGCCCTGCCCCCCAACCTCTGCCCAGCCAGCTGTTGGTCTGATGGCGATCCATCAGGTTTTTTTTGTTTGTTTTGTTTTTTATTTCTAGGAGAGGGAGAGAGAGACAGCGTGAGCAGGGGAGGGTCAGAGAGAGAGGGAGTCACAGACTGAAACAGCCTCCAGGCTCTGAGCTGGCAGTCAGCACAGAGCCCGACGCGGGGCTCGAACCCACGAACCGCGAGATCATGACCTGAGCGAAAGTCGGACGCTTAACCCACTAAGCCACCCAGGCGTCCCCCCGGCAGAGTAGTTTGGACCCTGCCAGCCTCTCACAGAAGTGGATGTGGCGTGCTTTGCATCAGGGCTCCGGGGCGAGGCTCTGTCTCCCCTACAGAGGCGGACAGCCCCCCGAGCCTGCTCCCCCTGGACCCGATGGCGGCTCGGAAGGCAGAGAGCCCCAGCATAAGAACAGCAGCTCCTCTGCTCAGTGGCCCAGAGCCACCAGCCAGGGCTGGGATGAGCCATGTTTACCTTGGAAGGCCCAGCCTCTTTTGTAACACTCACTCATTGTTGCCAGGAGCCCAAAAATACTTTTATTAATGGAAAAACAGGGATGGCTCCACAAAGAAATATTTTGACAAGGCCGGAGGAGGCAGCGGGAGGGTTCAGAGCATATCCTCAGGAAGCTTGGGTTTCTTATCTTCTAGGGAGCCCATGGGGGGGGCAGGGAGACAGGGGCAGGGGCGGGGAAGCGGGCCA
>NW_027532250.1:6158961-6168441 GCF_008692635.1 Crocuta crocuta
GGGCACGCTCCTCCTGGAGGGGGGGGCCGGCTCCGTTTCCGCCAGAGGCTCCCAGGCGTGGCTCCCTGGGCTGGAGAGAGCCGGGCCGGCTTTCTGCAACGTGGCCTGGTCTGCACCCCACCCCACCCCCGGGGCCCGGGGGGCTCCAGTCCTGGTTCCGGCCCCATGCAAGTGTTCTCGCTCATGGAGCATTTCCCTCGCCTGCAAATGAAGCTTGGGACCGGCTGCAGACCTCTCTCTGGGCTCCCAGGCACCCACCGGCGCCCGCGGGGTGAGGCAAGTTGCAACGTGCTTTTCTGGCTCTCGAGCCAGCTTTTGGGACCTTAAGCTGCCTTCAGGTGCTGCTTTAAACACCTTTCCACACAGCAGTTCTCTAGTTGGGTGGTACTGCCCCCACTGTGTGGATGGGGAGATGGAGGCACAGAGCAGTTAAGTAACTCGCTGAAGGCCGCAGAGTTACGGAGAGGCAGTGCTAGAGTTTACACCTGGGCCAGCTGGCTCCGGAGTGTGACTCTTAACCAACCCTGCTTCTGCTCTTCTGTCTGAAGTGCATACGTGACTCCATTACCCAACCCCTCTGTACTCGATATCTTTGTACTCTCAAAATAAAATCCATGTCGGTGAGGACAAGTTTAGTTGTTATGCTGAAGATCCCCAAAGAGGAGTGGGCTAAACAGGTTGAGTATTTCTTTTTCTCTTGCAAAAGAACCTGGTTAGGAGATCCAGGGTTGATGTGGAGGCCCCAGGATGCGTAGGGACCTGCGCTCCTTCTAGCTGGCACCTTTGTCTTCGTTAACGCAGTTTCTGCCTCATGGCCCCAAAAGGGCTGCTTGAGCTCCTACCGTCAAGTCCCCATTTTAGCAGGAAGCAAAGAAGGGGAAGTGGAGAGTATGGCCTGTCTCTTTAAGGGTCTGGGGTGCCGGGGGGGCTCAGTGGGTTGAATGGTTGAGCTTCTGAACTTCCGAATTCAGCTCAGGTCATGATGATGTCACTGTTTGGTTTGTGAGTTCGAGCCCCGTGTTGGGCTTTGTGCTGATAGCTCAGAGCCTGGAGCCTGTTTTGGATTCTGTGTCTCCCTCNAACATTAAACATTTAAAAAGTATTTAAAAAAATTTAAGGTTTTGATTCCAGGCCCTTCCACCAGGTGACCTAGGGTAAGTCATTTAACCTTGTTTGAAAAGGGAAAGTATTCCAACTTCTTTCAGAGGTTGTAAGGATTAGATGAGTTCATACGTGTCAAACACTTGGAATAGAGCAAAGAACTAAATAATACATTTTCGTGATTGTTTTTACTGACACCATTTAGAGGACACTGTTCGTGAAGGCGAACAGGACCAAGTTACATGGCTCTCCCACGAGAGCTCCCCAGGCCTCTCCCATAGCAGCACTAGCACCCTGCTTTGTAATGTGCGTTGACCTCTCTGGCCCCCCCCCACTGGGTGGAGATATGCACTGTCCATCTCGTTTTCCCACTGTGTCCCCAGCAACAAGTTCAGGGTCACATGGGAGGTACCCAGAAATCTTGGCAAATGCATGAAGGAATGAGTGTTTCCAGTGACAGCAGGCTCCCTCCCATAGAGGATACTGCCTCAGGGCCTTTGCACATGACCTTTCCTCTGTCTTCAGGGTGCTTTCCCAACTATCTGCATAACCAGTTCTCATATTTCACTCTGCTCGGTGGCCCCTGCTCAGTGAAGCCTTCCCTGACCATCTGGCTAAAACTGTCCCCTTCCCCCCCTCTATCTTCCTGCTCCCCTTTGTTTGTTTCTCGGCATGTATCGCTGCTCGATGGTGTCACCTGCATTCATGTGTTTGCTCTCCCTCTCTCCCGCTGGACTGGGAGCTCAGTAAAGGCAGCATCTGTATCCATTGCACTCACAGCGGCATCTCCAGCGCCCGGATTATTGCAGGTATGTGATGATATTTGTTGCATAAATAGATAAAGCCGCAAGGCAGCCCCTTTGCTTTGTAAAGCACGAGGAGAAAACTGCGAGGTAAACGCACCTCCGTCCTTTTAACAAACGGAAGGCCCGCTCTGCTCTCAGAAAACTGCAAACAAGATCGACCTTGCCTTCCCCTCCTTTCCTCCGTCTCCTGCCTGCAGCGGGAGAACGGCGAGCCAAGCCGATTCCCTCTCTCTCCACGTCAGCTCTCCAGCTTCTAGGAAAATCTTCCCCGGCCCCGAGGGCCCGGGGCATTCCGAGGGCCGCCTTTGGCCTCCTGCCGCGGCTCCGCGATCCTGGAGCGGCGAGGGAGCCCCGCCGAGGGGCAGGCTCTCCCTGGAAACTCGCTGTCAGCAGCCTGATGAGCTGGCAGGGAATGTCCGGGGTTCTCTCCAAATGCCTTGGAAAACCTCCCTGTTGGGTCGCATTCGGCTTGGGGGACCCTGGGATTCCCAGGGCCCTCCGCGGCGGCCAGCGGCTGATTGGGAGGTAGCAAGATTCAGCACTTCTGAGTTGGAAAAAGCGGTGCTGGGTATTATTTCGGGAACAGTCCGTCATGAGAACCTCCACGATGGGGAGGCTATTAAAAGCAAGACAATGTATTTTGAAACGAACCAGGCCGGGGAGACACCTTGCTCCTTGCCACGACCGCAGAACGGGGAGTTCTTTCCAGATGAGGTGAACCTTTCCATCCCTTGGAAGTGGGGAAAGCCTCTCCCGCCGTCCAGCCGCCGCCCGCTCCTCCTCCCCTTCCGGCCCCGGTGGAGAATCCCGTCCACCTCCTCGGCCGCGTGATGGGGTGAGGGGCCTCCCCGGGCAGGGGTGCGTCCCTGCCCTTCATTGAGAAACACCGAGAGGGTCTAGACGCGTGGCTCTACAGCCGACCGCTGCGGCCAAGTTCACGCTCTGCCTGCTGCTTCCTAGTTGATGACCTGGGGTCTCTGGGCCTCAGTTTCCCCACCTGCAAAACGAGGATAGTGGTCTTCGCGCCACAGAGTCGCTGCTGGGGCAGCGAGTCCGGGCACGTCGGGGGCTTGGCGAGGGCCCGGTGCCCCGACGTCACTCAGGAGACACGAGATAGGATGACTTACTGAGCGGCCGCAACCGGCACATCATTCCAAGCCGCACATACGCGGGCCGTGCCTCTCTTCTCCGAGTCTGGGTGGCGGGGGGGGGGGGTCATGAGTCATCACCACGCAAACAAACAGATGAGATAATGTCACAGTCTGTCATTCACTCAACCAACCTTCCCGAGGCCCAGCGGTTAGCCAGGCTTCGTCGGGGGTGCCGAGGAGACGGCGGCGAATGAAACCAAGTTCCATCCTGGTAGAATTTCTGTGTCAGGCGGGAGGCAGGCGAGGCTGTGATACACAGACGAGTATGCAGTTTGTGGTTACGTGGTGAACACTGGACGCAGTACAACAGGGTGTTGAGGTTGAGGTCGGTGGGGTGAGGGTGAACTTTCGGGCTGAGGAGCCGATTTCGGAGATGAGGGTCGTAGAAGAATGTGTTCACAGGGGGACTTGAGAACCAGGACGGAGAGGACTTCAGAAGCCGCACTGGGGGTCACAGCGGGGAAGGCAGGAGAAAGGCCATGAGGTGGGGCCGGGGAGGCCGGGGGAGGCCGGGGAGGCCGGGGAGGCCGGGAGGGGACAGCGAGGGGCATGGGGTCAGACGGGTGGGCAGGCCGGGGTCTTGGAGGCCATTGTGTTCGGGCCTTTGTTCCGTCCAAACTTAGTGGCTTGAAAAAAAGCAAACAAGTGTGAATTATCTCACCGTGTCTGTGGGTCGGGAGCAGCTGAGGTGGGTGACGGGGCCACCTCGTCTGAAGGTGTGGCCCTTGGCAGGGGACCTCGGTTCCTCACCACGGGGACCTCCAGACGGCTGCTTGAGTGTCCCTCCAAGATGGCAGCAGGGCCGCGGGGGGAGGGGCCCGAGAGCGCAAGGCCAAGCCATGTGCTTACGACCTGGGGCTGAAGCCACATGTGGGCGCCGCTGCGGCACCCAGCGGGGCACAGAGCAGGGCGCCCTGGGACTCCGCGGCACGCTGGCCGGGAGGCCGCCGGGGAGGCCGGGAGCCTCTGAAACGGACTTTCTGGCTGATCTGGGAGCCCGTGTGACTGCTGTCTGCGGTGGCAAAACAGGGGTCACTTTCATGCAGTTACTGAGCGCGTGTGCTGCGGGGCCCTTGCACTGCGGCCGCACGAGATGCAGTATCTTGGGCCTCTCACGTCCCCTGGGCGGCCCGGAGGCCGGGGAACATCCCCGGTGGGGAGGGGGACGGGGACAGGAGACGAGAGAGCGGTGTGCTCGGGGGAGGGACGCAGAGGACCTGCGGCTCTGAGCATTTCCGGGGGCAGGAACATGGGTTCAGGGGGGTAAGAGGTGAGCGCTGAGGCTGGAAGGGGTGAGGAGGGAAGATTTTATCGGTCTTCAAGCTGCGCACAGGATTCTGGACTCTATTCTGAAGGTGATTAGATCCCAGTGGAGGGTTTTATTTATTTTTTTATTTATTTATATTTCTGAGAGAGAGAGAGACAGTGTGAGCAGGGAAGGGTCAGAGAGAGAGGGAGACACAGAATCTGAAGCAGGCTCTAGGCTCTGAGCTAGCTGTCAGCACAGAGCCCGACGCGGGGCTCGAACCCACGAACCTGAGATCATGACCTGAGCTGAAGTTGGACGCTTAACGGACTGAGCCCCCCAGGCGGCCCCCTCGCCAGTGGAGGGTTTTAAGCAGGGGAGAATGTCATCATGGGCTGTGCCCTTGAGATGCTGAAGTTTAGGGAAGGTGATTGAGGAAAGGGTGAGGGGGAGACATGAGGAGCCCCAGCAGGGANGGAGGTCTCTAGAATTCCATGGGCCCCGCGGACAGTTCTCTGCTGCTGTAGTTCACCGCTGCCCGCTCGGCATTGTGGGGCCCTTACCAAGCCCACATCCCCCGTTGTGTCCCTCACCCCATTCCCACCACTGAGCAGTGCCAGGTGCGTGGGGTCTGCTGGTAGGTGAATAGGTACCTGGTGGGGAAGTTTCTCAGAGCAAATGAGAGGCAGTGTCGCCAGCGGGTGAGAACATGGGCTCTAAGGGGCGCCTGGGCGGCTCAGTCGGGTAAGTGTCCGACTTCGGCTCAGGTCATGATCCCCTGGTTTGTGGGTTCGAGCCCCGCATCTGGCTCTGTGCTGACAGCACGGAGCTTGCTTGGGATCCTCCCTTTCATTCTGCCCCTTCCGTGCTTTCTCACTTTCAAAATAAATAAATAAACTTGAAAAAAAAGAAAAAAAAGAAAAAAAGAACATGGGCTCCAGTAAACCCGGTGGTTTGGGGTTCAAATCATCTCACCTCTGCCACCTAGTGGCTGTGCAGCCTGGAGCGAGCCGCATAACCTCTCTGTGCTGCAGCCTCTCCGTCTGTAAAATACTAATCACAGGGTTGTGGTGAGGATTCAGTGAGGTCAACCCTGCCACATAGTAAGTGCTCAGTAAATGTCCACATGGCGGTGACAACAAACCTTGGAATTCTGGTTTTCACAGACCTGCGTCTGCCCCACTTTCTGTGCTTGGGATCTCCAGTCCAATTCTCAGCTGCGGTCCGTCAGCCAAGAAGGGGCTGTAGATCAAGGTGCCCGACAGGCGGAGGTGACCATTGGGCTAATGCAGCAGGAGGATCAAGGCACCTGGGTGGCTCAGTCGGTTAAGCCTCTGACTTCGGCTCAGGTCACGATCTCGCGGTTCGTGGGTTCGAGCCCCGCGTCGGGCTCTGTGCTGACAGCTCGGAGCCTGGAACCTGCTTCGGATTCTGTGTCTCCCTCTCTCTGCCCCTCCCCCACTTGTATTTTTTCTCTCTCAAGAATAAATAAACATTAAAAAAATTAAATGCAGCAGGAAGGCCGGTGATTGTGCCCTCAGGAAAAATCCTTCTAAATATTGGTGTCGAATCAGTTGTCCAGGCAGCACCGGTAAGTGGTGTCTCAGCAGAAATACCTGCGTCTCTTATTTACAAGGCTGTTGGGGAGAAGAGTCTAATAAAAGGCTTCCCCGGTGATTCAAGGTCTCCTGCAACCCAGATGTCTTACAGTCTCCCCATGGCCACCTGGACGCCTTCTATTTGCTTTGATTCAGCTTCTTTTTCGCTTTTTCCTCATATGCTGGCCGGTTCCCACCCCAGCTGAGAGCTTCTATTTTGGGAGTTTTCGTGGATAATTTAGTGGGCGGAAGCTCCCCACCCACCCCCCTCGGAGCCTCCCTTAAAAAAAGGGAGAGTGCTCGAGAGAAGTGAAAAACAGTGGGTGGTTCAGTTCAAAAGGACAAAATATTTCTTGCCCTGGCACCGGGAGAGGAAAGAAATTGTCTGAGGAACCGAATAGCTAAACTAAGAAGCCGAAAGCTGCAGCCCATAAGGGCAAATTAGGTGACTCAGCTGCGACTCCCCCGGCTCCGTTCCTTGCAGTGTTAAAGTGCTTTAAAAGGGAAAAATGCTTAACTGTGACAAAGAGTGGGCTCCGCAAAAATGTGGCGAATGCCGATTCTGCCCGGCTCCAACAGGCGGCCCCCTCGCGGCCGTGCTGGGCACCTGTGGGCATCTGGACTCGCCTCCGAGGCCCGAGCCTGGGTGGGACTGAGCCTCAAATTATCCCCGATAATGAGTCTGGCAGAAGAGGACCCAGTGTGCGCGAGTTCCCGGCCTCGCTGCCGGCCTCTAGGGCCCTGGCTCCCCGGGAGGCCGCTGGGAGCAGGGGCTGTGGTGCCAAAAACACGGGCTTTGTTGCCAGACGGAGTTGAGGTCGAGTCCAGGCCGGTTGCATGAACATCAACTCAGCGAGCCTCCGTTTGCTCATCTGTAAATGGGGCTCAGAGCACCAAGCCCAGTGGGAAGGTGAAACAAACGAGATCCTGCAAAGAGCCTCTTGCTTGCGTGGTCTGGACAGCATAACTGTTTCTTTCTTTCTTTTTTAAAAATTGTTTAATGTTTTCATTATTTTTTTTGAGAGAGACAGAGAGACAGACTGAGTGCAAGCGGGGGAGGGGCAGAGAGAGAGGGAGACACAGAATCCGAAGCAGGTTCCGGGTTCTGAGCTCTCAGCACAGAGCCCGGTGTGGGGCCTCAACCCGTGAACAATGAGATCGTGACCTGAGCTGAAGTCGGACGCTCAGCTGAGCCCCTTGGGCGCCTGGAGCACAGCTGTTTCATAAACGGAGGCATTGGGAGGCGGAGGGCACGGGCTATGGGGTCAAACAGGGTCAGTCCTGGCTTTCACACTACTCACAACTTGACCATGGGAAGGTTTGTTTTGTTTTCGTCCATATTTTCAGCACTTACTATATGGCTGTACTGTTCTTAGCATCACATCCTTACATCAGCTCCGAGCAAGGCATTGATAGTGGCCCCGTTTGACAGAGTAGGTCAGTGACTGTCACAGAGCCAATAGTGTGATTCTAGAGCCTGCCCTTGATCCTGCCTCTCAGGTCATCCAACCCGGTGCTGCCCGCTAGAACTTTCTACAGTTCGATGGGAGTGCTCTACTCTGCACTGTCCAAACTCGGTAGCAAATGGCCACATGTGGCTCATGCACCACAGGACTGGTGTTTATGCTTTATTTAACTGTTAGTTATTTTGGATTTTAATAGCTGCGTGTGGCTAGTGGCTACCATCTCAGGCAGCACAGGGCTAACACCTCCAGTGTCAGGGCATCATTTTGCAGAGAGTCCAGAGCAGGCATCGACGGATGAGTCTAACTCAGGGCCAGCCACATAGTAGGTGCCGAATTTAGGGCCGGGGGGTCAGAGGATTTCTAAGTAGAGCGAGCATCTGCACAAGACAGTGGTCCACCACCCTGCCTGCCGCCTGGATCGCAAAAGGCAGTGGAGTGCCGACGGGTGTCCATGCCTCGGGTGGCCAGCCGTGCAGCCTGCCCAGGACTGCCCCAGTTTAAAAAGTGAAAGTCCTGCATCCCGGGAAGTCCCTCAGCCCTCACAAACCAGGGCGGCTGGTCACCCTGTTCTTGCCGCAGACGATGGGGCGCAGACTCCTCAGGGAGTGGGGCTTCCTCGGGAGGCGCACGGCAAAGACTCTCCTCCCTGGCCTCACGGGCTGCGGCCCCGTATTTGCCAAGTCAAGCAACAGGCAAGTCATCTGCCTTCGATGTGCCTCAGTTTCCCTTTTGGAAACGGGGGGAGAGGACCCCCTGCTTGCAGGCTGGCGGCAAGGAATTCAAGGCAAGGTGACACACGGCCCTGGGGGCACAAGCAGCAGGTGGACAGGTGTGGCTGCTCTTGGGGGGAGCAGTGTCACTTAAGTCACTTAAGTCCTGCTGCCGGACGCTGTGCTGGTCGATGCAGGCTTCCAGGCCCGGTGGCTCGGGAGGCCGGGTGGGGGTGGCGGCTTTTCCCGGTTGCTCCTTGAGGAACAGCATCTGCAGCAGAAGCGGTCACGCCTGGGAGCTCAGCGAGGCTGTCCCGGGCCGAGGCCTGGAAGACAGTGGTCCCTTGGATGGAGAGAGTCCCTTGCAGTGGCTCTCAAAGTTCCAGCCGATCTGTGAGGGGGCGAGGGTGCTGATGAGTCACCAGCCCCCCGTGCTACCCACGGTTTTATCAACAGTGTCTGAAATGGCCATTTTCAAAGCTGGCTTTATCTGTGGGCCCAGGATCTCCCCCTGCCCCCACCCCTGCACGCAGGTAGAGGCAGAGCTGGGCTGTGTTGGGCCATGAGCATCCTGACAGAGGCACCTCCCCCACCCCCGCCTGCCACCCGGGGTCTGTGGCCTCTTGACAGGAGCCACGCGTGGCATCCCACGGACCTTCTTCGGGACACCGTGCAAAGTTCATGACATCCATTCCCTTTATCTTCCTGTTTATTCAGAGCATGTGTAAACACATGGGTTGCCTGGTTCCCGGGTCTCTTTGGCCATTTCATTCTTGCTGGAGCCTTTGAGCATCACTGGAAACCTTGGGTTTTCTAAATGAATCTAAAAATAAACTCTTTGAAAAAAAAAATCTTGGAGTTGGAGAGTTGACACAGGCACCGTTATTTATTTCTTTTCCCTCCTTCTCCCCTCCCCCCTCCTCCCTTCCTCCTCCCCACCATCCTTGCAAACAACAAATTTGGGCAGCCAGGGTCCCGGAGGGACCTGGAGGGGCCCTTGGGCCAGTGTCCAGGGGCCCTGAGCACCGGGGTGGAGGTATGAGCCCGGGGCGCTCGCTCAGGGCGAGAGGCCGGCTGGCACAGCGGGGGGCGTCGGAGCGCGGGGCGCGGGGGGCTCNACCCTTCTCCTCGCCGCCGCCCGCCTCTGCTCCCTCTCCCCGACTTTTCTCCCGAACAATCAGGGACTTGTGCTGGCGGCCGAGGGAGCCACGGAGCTGGCTGGCCGCGGAGGAGGCGACGTCATGGATTCCTGACTGTGAAGTTTGCAGGAAAGCCCTTAGTTTTGGAGATGGCCGGGATCCAGCGGTTTCCATGGCGCTGGATAAACAGGAGGAAACAGTGAGGGAATCCCGTTATTTTACTGCATTGAAAGCCTATAAACACGGAGCGCGGGGAAGGAAGT
>NW_027532250.1:6168466-6196901 GCF_008692635.1 Crocuta crocuta
GCGCCGAGCCCCCGTCCGCGCCCGATGCAGAGAGAGGCTGCGTTCAGACCCGGGCCCCGCCACCCCCTGCGCATCATGGGGTCTGTGGACCAAGGTAAGCGGGCGACTCGCCTCCTGTTTCTCGGTCTTTCCCTCCTCCCGCCTTCCAGCCCTGTCCCTTTCGCTCCTCCCGCGCAGCGTTTCCAGCTTCGGGCCCAGGTCGCGGGGAGGCCCGGGGGACCCCGGGCTCCTGGGGGCGCGCAGGTAGAGCGGCCGGGAGGGGAGGGGCGCTGCCCCGGCCGAGGAGGGGACGCCGGGGAGCCAGCCCTGGGCCGCTGGGCGTGGGCAGCGAGGGGTCCCAAGGCGGGATTCCCTGGGCGAGTCGGTCCAAGGACTGTCCCCTCCGTGGGACCGCGGGAGAGACTCCTGCCACTAACCGGCCGGCGCTTAACCATTTCGGCACTGGGCTCTTGACAGCGGATGCCACTGGCTTCATCATCACCGTCATCACCGTCCTCATCATCTAGCTTTTTTTCTTCTTTTAGGAGAACACGCTTGGCATTCCACTATATAATACAGACATGAGGATTTTGCTTTTTAACAGTTAGAGTAGCAGATGGCCTGGGACATTTGAACAACTTTCCTTCCCCCTTTTTGATGTGCCTGATGGATGCAGCCCCCGGCTCCTCTTTTAAGTGCAATGTACCATCAGTTTGTTTGGCGATCTGATTACACCCTGCTTTCCGGGTGTCTGTCTTTCTCCCTCCTCGTGGAATTAGCCCTGGAATCATACTATTTGAACCTTCCGGGAGGGGCTTCGCGTGTCAGAATATGATATAAAGTGGCCATCTGGCTGGGATTGCGGAGGGCTCCCGGCGGCATGCGAGCGAAGCGGGCTGTCCGAGTGGGAACCCGGCGGTGCGCTGTCCCCCAGGCCAGCCCCGCTGCAGCCCCGGCACCGCCAGAGGTCAGGACCGCAAGAGTTAAGTGAAATAAAGCTGCGTAGGAGGAGTTAGCCTCGTGTCATAAAATCGGAGTTGAATGTAGGTTTTGTGCTCTGTGTGGCTGATTAAAGTTCTGGGGCAGAAGAAATGACAATTTCAGTAAATAAACCTGAAGGGCTTTTTTTTTTTTTTTTTTTTTTTTTTTTTGTCAGAGTGAGGCCAAATGCCTGGGGTTTGGTGGATGGTGTGCTTGGCCACAGCAGACCCCAGTGACATATATTTTTAGCTGAGTCGCACTTTGGAAAGCAAGACCCTGCCAGTGCTTTGAACATTTTTACTGGTACCAGTTTTTCCTGTTCTCGGCTCGCGGTCAAGCGTATGACAGTAGTGGCGAAAATACATTACTAACATCGCATCATCTGTAAAAATGACACGCTCGGCCGGCTGACAGATCTCTTATGGACACGAGCTGGTTTTTACTGTCATACAAACCGAAAAGTGGTGTTTGATGTTGTGATGGTGGGGGTGGAGGGGACAGACTAATGTCGCATCCAGCTCTGTTCAGAAAGAGAGAGGGCGAGCTCAGAGGAGAAACTGGGCTTCTGTTTTACTGTGTGGTCCGACAAGCTGAGGCGGCTACACCTCTGCTCTGGGTTCATGAGTTCGCTCCTCTCTCAGGGTTTTGAAGCACGTGTGTTTTGGGTGTGCACATGCATTGCATAGCCTCCCTGGAGCGTACTCTCGCGTGCAGGGATTGTGCGTGCCGCTGTGAGTGTACGCGTGTGGGAGACAGGGCACCGCGTTGTTCCCGGCAAACCACGCTTAGCATGCCAAGGCAGCTGGGCACACAGGATGCAGTTCCAGGCTTCGAAGACAGCTGGCGTGAGTCGCTTCCACCATGTCCTGCTTAGGGATCTCCTGAGGGAAGATCTAACGCCCCTTTAAACTCAGCCCTGCCGTGATCCTAGGAACAGACCTGTGGTGTGCATGCAGATGGGTGGGGTTAACAATAGTGAATAGAAATATTTGCATGGTACGAAAATACTGACCTTGCCGGGCAGCGTTGGGTCAAGGTCCTGGGAGAGACTGAAGATCTGGAAGAGGTGTGTTCAGTTTTATCTGAAGTGGGAAGATGGAAAGTATTTTAGGAATAAACAAACCCAGGGCGAGCTCTGCTCCCTCCCAGACCCAAACTCCCCGTCTTCTGCTCGGATTAGGATTTCTGCTTTGCCACATTGCCGCTGTGTGATCTTGGGCAAGTGACTTAACCTCTCTGTGCCCGAGTTTCCACATCTGTGAAATGGAGCCAATAATAGCATCTCCCTTACAACCTGTTGAGAGATTCAGCGAGGTGACACAGGTAAAGCTCCTACAATGGTGTCGTGCTCGCAGTCAGCACTTGGTAAACATTGGCTGCGATTCCTTTTGCGGTAAAGATGCAAAACAGTGACATCTCGGTATGGAAACCGGATTTCACAGCAAAAATTCTTTGAAGAGACGCAACGCTTTAAATCGCTCACTGTGCTTTTGTAAGTTACTGGGGTTTCCCAATGGCACAGATGGGCTCAGATCATGCTTCGTAAAGTGTGTTTCCTCATCTGCAAAAGGGGATAATGATCGTGATGACCCAGTGGGGTCGTCGTGAGCGTCATGTGAAATGCACACGAAACGCGTACCTCCGTGCTCATTACTAAATGTTATGACTGCTGGACAGTTGAGGACCATGAGAGCTACTTTGCCTAAGGTCACACAGCAGGTTAGCAGCACAATGCCTGGCACATGATGGTGGTGAGGGCACACCTACTGGGCACTGCCTCGGTGTTTTAGAAGTATTAAGCCATTTCATCTCCCGGGCAAGTGTACACGCGTGGTAAGTGTACAATTATTGTCTACTTCACGGAGGAGGGGAGTGAGGCACAGAGAGGTGCTGTAACTGGTCAAGTGTTGCCCAGCAGGGAAGTGGTAGAGCCACAGTTTGAATCCAGCCTCTCTACCATATGCTCTGTTGCCTCTGGAACTCATTAATATTTAAAAAACTTAATGTTTATTTTTGAGAGGGAGAGGCAGAGAGAGAGGGAGGCTCAGAATCAAAGCAGGCTGCAGGCTCCGAGCTGTTAGCACCGAGCCCGACACGGGGCTCAAACCCACGGACCACGAGATCATGACCTGAGCCGAAGTCGGATGCTTAACCGACTGAGCCCCCCAGGCGCCCCTGGAGCTCATTGATAATTATTACAATTCTTTTTTTTTTTTTTTAATATTTTTATTTATTTCTAGGAGAGAGAGAGAGACAGCGTGAGCAGGGGAGGGTCAGAGAGAGAGGGAGTCACAGACTGAAACAGGCTCCAGGCTCTGAGCTGGCAGTCAGCACAGAACCCGACGCGGGGCTCGAACCCACGAACCGCGAGATCATGACCTAAGCGAAAGTCGGACGCTCAACCGACTAAGCCACCCAGGCGCCCCTACAATTCTTCTTCTTCTTTTTTTTTTTTTAATGTTTTTATTTATTTCTAGGAGAGAGAGAGAGAGACAGCATGAGCAGGGGAGGGTCAGAGAGAGAGGGAAACACAGAATCTGAAGCAGGCTCCAGGCTCTGAGCTGGCAGTCAGCACAGACGCAGGGCTCGAACCCATGAACCGCGAGATCATGACCTAAGCGAAAGCTGGACGCTTAACCGACTAAGCCACCAGGCGCCCCCCTACAATTCTTTATCATACTGTTTGACAGATGAGGAAACTGAGGCAGACCCGACCCTGGTCCTGGGCTCTTTTCCCAGCACCACATGGCTCTTCGACATATCCCGGAAGGGAGAGAGAGAAGTGTGGGAGGGCGGGGAGGGAACAGGCATCGTCGTTAGAGATGGGGAAACTGAGGCAGCAGCTGGCTTGTTTCAGTTGTAGGGTGAGTCAGGGAGGGCTTTTTGCCTTGCCTCAGGAGAACGAAATCATGATGTTGCTACTTCCGCTCGAGGAAGAACGGCCCCACGATGGCCAGAAAGCTCTTGTGAGCACTGCCTTCTGCCTGCACTGGACAGAGACCGCTCCAAGGGCCTTCTTCTGGTGANCTTCAGAGAGAAGCACTAATTTTTCCAGATGCTCCTCTGACCACCTTCATTAAAAACTTTCCTTAACTGGATTGTAAGCCCCCTGAGGACAGGGGCCAGGTCTATTTCTGTGACTACAGTGGGGGCCCCGGAACATTTCTACACTAGAGGAGTCAATAGCTTGAGATCCCAGTGATCTGAGTTTAAATCTTGGCTCTGCCCCTTGCTGGCTGCATGACCTTGTACGGGTAACTTCACTTCCCTGTGTCTCAATTACCCCACATTGAAAAGGATGACGGTAATAATACGTAGAGTGACAGCTAGTATATTTAACAACTGGGCATCAACCAATCAGAACAGCAGAAGCAGGGTCCCAACAGACTCCCCTGCTGGGTCAGGCTTCAGCCCTTTATCTGCTGAGTTGCAGGGAAGGTCCCGAGGCAGCAGAAACCCTAATACGGGAGGACAGCAATTATTTATTAATCTGTGGAGACTGTCAATCTTTTAATAAACAATATGACCCTCGAAGTACCCACTTAAAAACAATTGCTGTCCTTATTACTGTCTAATTCACTNTTATTGGCTGCGTCTCCCTTACTACGTGCACGAGTCATTGAGCATTTCACATCTTACCTGGAAAGGGCCAGGCAGGTTTCCGTTTTTGTTCCTTTGTTAGAACAGGGATTTGAGACTCTGCTCAGAACGGACTGGGTGCCCCCGCCCTGTGTTGGTCACGGGGGGCGGGGGGCGGAGGGTGACTGTCCATGTTGGCTCATGTCTTCTTTCAAGACTTCAGCCCCAGGAAGCAGAAACCATAACTGTCTTGTTCACTCCTGTGGCCCCAGTGCCTTGGATGGTGCCTGGCGCTTAGTAAGTGCTCGGTAGTTTTTTGTATTAAATGGGTGGACAGAGGGATGGCTGGGTGGGTGGATGGATGGATGGATGGATGGATGGAGGGACGGACGGACGGACGGACGGATGATGTGATCTGTTAGGGCCACAGAACTAAGACAAACTCTGGAGCAGGTGTCATTTTTTTGTTTCCCTCTCTCGGGCCTCCTTTTCACGACAATGGTGGACGTTGACTTTTGCATTTTCCCACCCGAGGCTGGTGACCTCGACAAGAGTCCTCCTGGGGCCATCCAACAGGCACACGCGTTCACGTTGTCGTCTGTAGTGAATCAGCTCCAAAGACCGTGGTGGCAGCCACCACTTGCCGACTGCCAGCTGTGGGCCGGGCAGCCTCCTCAGGGTTTTCCATGCACCGCCTCACTAACCTCACACTGGCCTGGGAGCTATCGTGCCCTTCTTGCACAAGGGGGTACGGTCGCCCACCCCCCCAGCGTCACACGGCTATGTCACAGGCGCATGCAGTGCGCCCTGCCCTGTGGCTCCGTTATGTGAGGCTGAATGAGTGTAACAGCAAGGTGACCTGTGTTCTCTTTCATACACACTCTGCGTGGCAAGCGCTTTTCCCGTATTTTCTCAGCGGCTTCTCGCAAAGCCCCCAAGAGGCTGGTATAGAATATGATCCCTGTTGAGTGATGAGGAAACTGAAAAGGGGGGGGGTAGTCAAGGCATTCTGAGGGCAAGCCCAGACCTTGTTGATGCCCAGAGCTTGGCCTCTAATGGCCCACGGTCATGTCCCCCCCACCCCCTGCCCCCTCCCCGCTTCCTCCAGCAGGGCCCAGACTGTGAGTGCGGGAGGGGCTGCACCCCCCCCCAGGGACCCTCCATGATGTGTGGGGCGGGGTGGGGGCTGGGGACTTCTCCTTCCTTCCACCTTGACTTTCCGGGCCACCCAGTAACTTCGGGCGGCCCCCAGGCCCTGCCCGTCCAGTCTCTCCAGCACAATGGGCTTGTCCAGGGGCCCATTTCCCCAGAGCCTCTCTCGGTGGTCAAGGCTCCGTTGGTGCCTCGTTGGTGACTCCAGCGCTGCCATCGCTGGCACTGCTGATGCTTCCGGAGCTAGTCTGTGCCTGCTGCACTCAGGCCTTTGCACACGTGCCGCTCAGACCTTCCCCCGCCCCTGCCAGCCTGTTCACCTGGTGTCCCCTCCTTTCACACCTTCCCTCGAGGCCCAGCTCATTCTCACCTCCTCTTAGACGCTCCCTTGACCATCGAGTTCACTTTCATCAACAATTTTGGAGCGTCTGCTGCGTGCCGGTTACCGTCCCAGACGCTGGGGAAAGAGCCGTGAGTGAGAGACAGTCTGTCCTCATGAGGCGACAGCAAGCTTGTGAGCCCGGGAGTGTCCAAGATACTTTCAGATGGTGTCAAGTGCAGGAGACCGAAGTAGGAGAATAGCTGGGAATGACTTGGTGTAAACATGTGTGCTTGTATGTGTGCCTATGTGTGTGCACAGGCGTGCATGTGTGTATGCACTAATGTATGCACGCATGTGCATGTGTGTACATGTATATATGCATGTGTGCGTGTATGCATGTATGTGTGGATGTGTACTCATGTGTGTATATAGGTATGTGTGCATATGTGTACATGCGCATGCTTGTGTATATGTGCATGTGTGTATGATGTATGTATGCGTGCATGTATGTGCGCATATATGTACATGCATATGTGTATGTGTATGCATGTGTGCACGCATGTGTGAGTGTATATGTGTGTATGTATGTGTGTATGTGTATGCATGTGTGCATGTATATGTGCATGCATGTATACGTGTATGTGTATGCATGTGTATACACATGTGTGAGTGTATATGTGTGTATGTATGTGTGCATGTGTATGCATGTGTGCATGTATATGTGCATGCATGTATACGTGTATGTGTGTGCATGTGTTCGTGTATATGTGTGTATGTGTGTGTGTATATGTGCACGCATGTACATGTGTATGTGTGTGCATGTGTGCACGCATGTGATTGTATATGTGTGTATCTATGTGTGCATGTGTGCATGTATATGTGCACGCATGTGTATGCATGCATGTGTATATGTGTATGCATGTCTGCATGTGTATGCACGTGTGCACACATGTGTGAGTGCATATGTGTATGTATGCGTGCATGTATGTGTATATGTATGCACGTGCGCACGCACACATGTGTGCATGTGCGCACACACACGTGCATGTGTGTATGCATGCGTGACTGTGTATGCCTGTGTGTATGTATATGTGCATGCATGCATGTGTGTACGCATATGTATATATGTATGAATGTGTGCACATGTTTATGCACGTGCGCATATATATGGGTATGCATGTATATGTGTACATGTGTGTGGGTGTATGTGTGTGCATGTACGTGAGCATGCATGCATATATGTGTGTGGCTATGGGTACATGCATGTGTGTATATATGTGTGTATGCATGTATACGTGTGTGCATACATATGTGCATGCATGTATGTGCGCACGCATGTGTGGTGCATGGAAGTATTCGTTTCCTATGGCTGCTCTCACAAGTTACCACAAACTGGGTGGCTTAAAACAACAGAAATCCATTCTCTCACAGCTTCAGAGACTAAAAGTTTAAAGTCAAAGTGTCGGTGGGTCCACGGTCTCTCTGAAGGCTCCGGGGAGGACCCCCTGGTCTCTCCAGCTGCCGGGGCCCCTGGCAGTCCCCGCTTGTAGACATGTCTGTCCCTTCCCGGCCTCTGCTTGCGTGGCCTTCTTCCTTGTGTGTGTGCGCGTCCCTCCTTTTTGCCGAAGGCTACCAGGCATTGGATTTGAGCCTTTGGTTCTAGAGAGCTCGTCCTAACTTGATTACATCTGCAAAGACCCTGTTTGCAAGTGAGGCCACATTTACAGGTACCTGGGCTTAGGGACTGAACGCGTTTTGGGGAAGAGACGCAGTGGGACCCTACAGTAGAGACGGCTAATTCAGACCGAATGGCCCCCTTTCTCCTTAACGAGCTTTTTCACTGCCTTCTGAGTGGCCTGGGGTCTGCCTGTGAAACATCTGGGGGAAGAGCATCCAGGCGGGAGGAAGAGGCCCCCGAGGAGAGAGATGTTCTTGGAACGTCCGATGAACAGCGAGAAAGCCTGTGCGGTGGACCCGAAAGGGCCGGGAGTGTGATAGGGGATGAGGTCATGGAGGCAAGCCAGGGCGGGAGCAACTTGAAGTTCATTCTCAGGGTCATGGGGAGGCATTCGGGGAATTTTAAGCAGCAGAGGGTGTGGTCTCGTTAATCCTTGTAAAGCTCACACTGACCGTTCAGTGCAGAGCAGCCTCTCGTGCTGAATACACCTGAGAGGCCGTGGTGGTGGCCTGGGTGGGGGATGGTGGTGGCTGGGACCCGCATGGGGCAAGCGAGGTGGGGAGAGGTGGTGCTTCCCGGTCCGTAACGTCTGAGCCTCTGTGATTCCCAGACTGTGTTCCCTTGAGCCCCAGGGTCCTGCAAGAACGGTCCCTGTTTTTGGCGATGGGGGGAGGTGCCATTAATTTTGTGACTAATACAAACCACTTCAGACACATCTTCCTCTCGGTCCAGCCGAGATGCCCCAATTCGGCCCCTATTTCATCCTCTGCTATCACTGGGAGTCATAAGACTTGTTTTCAGCGTTTCATCTTGGTCCAAAATGTCCCTTAGCAAATCCGCCCTTAGCTAATAACCAAGGAACAGTGTGGCTCAGTAATGACTATCAGACTTGTGTGGGACAAAACCATTTCCGTGGTGGCTTGTGTGACTGCAGAAGTAACACTCAAAACCTACTCTGGGCCTAGTTTCCTTAACTGAAAAGTGGATAATAGTAATCCTTACACATGGGCGGGGGGCGGGGGGAGGCGTTGCTTGGAGATTTACGGATCACGTCTGATGCTCTCAGCATATATAGAAAGTGATCAATTCATGTTAGCTGCCATTTTATTGTTTTAAATTCAAGCTAGTACTTTCCTTCAGTCTCATAAGCTTCAAGTCTGTCCTAAAGGGGATAAACCCATTGTCTGCCAGATCTCTGGGGTCTTTCCCGTGGGTTCTGGGTGAACGACCTCCGTCACTCACCCAGCGAGCTCAGACATGTGTATGTGGGCCGGGACCCAGGTGCAAGGTCCCGGCTAGGTCTTACAGAGAAAAGCCCAAGACACAGAAGATGTGCTCGTTTGCTTCTGAAAGTCAGAGAAAGATTTTTCTTTTTGTAAAGTCGGGGAGACAATCCTCCGTGGAGCCATTTACATGCTAAATCGCGACAAGTTCCTGTAAGATCTAGTGATCATTTTGACAGAGAGAGGCAAGACAGAGAGAGAGGGCAAGAGCAGATGCCAGGTGCATTTTTGGGGGGTCAGGGTATGAAGCTGATGGAGGGGAGCTCTGAGGTCCCCGAAGTCACCTGCTGTCCCCATCGCTCCCCGACTTCAAAGAGCACGAGGTGACCACAGCTCTTCTAGTCTGCAGAGACAACAGCAAGGGAGAGAATGGAAGCGAGAAACGCAATCGTGGGGAGGCTCGGTCATCTAGGGGGACAGCCTGGGTGACAGAAAGGCAGAAGGCAGATGGCTGAGACATGGTTGTGGGGGGTGGGCAGAGACCAACCGATGCCCGGTACCCTAACCGGCCAGCCCTCCGCTGCCTGCCTTTAAGGCTCTGCTTCAGCAGCAGATGAAGCCTCCCCCCCCACCCCGCGCCCCTGCCCCGTGGCAGAAAGATGGTGCACCTGCTGCTTAATGAAAGGGAGGGACCGCGGTTTACGAGGAAGGTGAGTTTGCCAAGAGGATCCCCTGCTAAGGATCAGTTCCAGAAGGCAGAGGGGATGTGCCAGGAAGCAAAGCATCAAGAGGAGAAACACAGGACGTACTGGGTGAGCAGGAACCAGGTTGGAGGAGTCAAGAGCCCGGAAGCAGGGTCTCAAGTTCACAACCTCACAAGCTCACGGGGACACGGGGCAGCTGGGTGGGGGCTGCGGTGGCCTGTGAGCAACAGAATCCTCTGACGGGGGCAGACCTGACTCTGCTCCAGCGCACTGGTCCATGGGGGACTGTGGGCCTGCTGTGGCCAGATCTTCCTTTTTGTTTTAGAAGATACTGAAACATCGGGGGTTGCCTGAGTGGCTCAGTGGTTTAGGCCTCTGACCTCAGCTCAGGTCATGATCTCATAGCTCGTGGGTTCGAGCCCCGCATCTGGCTCTGTGCTGACAGCTCAGAGCCTGGAGCCTGCTTCGGGTTCTGTGTCTCCTCTCTCTGCCCCTCCCCTGCTTGTACGCTCTCTCTCTCTCATAAATGAATACACATTGAAAACAAAAGATACTGGACATAGGGGATTTTTATGTAAAATCTCCTAATTTAAAAATGTTAGTTGGGATTTACAAAATGACCCAGTGGGCCACACACAACACACCTGCAGGGAGGGTTTGGCTGAACGACCGCAAACCTGTGATTTCTGCCGCGGTCAGACGGGGCGTCTCCTTACATTCCACACCTTGATTTGAGCTCGGCCTGTCAGTAGAGCCTCGCTCCTTCGGAGCAGTCCCCTCCTGGAGAAGTGCTGTGCAGACTTTAAAAGATGAGAAGCCTGGGGGGCTCAGTTGGTTAAGTGCCTGACTTCGACTCAGGTCAAGATCTCAGGGTTCGTGGGTTCAAGTCCTGCGTCGGGCTCTGTGCAGACAGCTCGCAGCCTGGAGCTGCTTCAGATCCTGTGTCTCCCTCTCTCTGCCCCTCCCCCACTCACACTGTCTCTCTCTCTCTCTTTCTCTCTCTGTCTCAAAAATAAATAAATATTAAAAAAATTTTAGAAAAAGACGATGTAGATGACTGGGTGGCGTAGAAGTCCGGTCTCAAACCATCTTACTGTTCCCCCAGTTCATCAGGCACTCATTCCTGAAAATGGCTTCGGAGGCAGGAGGGAAAAAACAGAAGACTCCATAAGCGAGATGAGTAATATTTTAAAAATCAAAATTAATGTCAAAAATCCATGTGAAACCAAAAAAAGAATAAAAATTTTAAATGAAGACAGGATCAGTATTACTCATTTTTCCTTTGGTCTCAGACTCCGGTGTGGTACGATTACTAATTCTGTCTTTGTTAGAATTGTAATAGTTTTCTTGCCAAGGATTTTCTTTACGTCCATTTTGATTTTTTTAATTAAAAAAAAACCTTTTTTAATGTTTATTTATTTTTGAGAGAGAGAGAGAGAGACTGAGCACGAGCAGGGAAGGGGCAAAGAGAGAGAGGGAGACACAGAATCCGAAGCAGGCTCCAGGCTCCGAGCTGTCAGCACAGAGCCCGACGTGGGGCTTGAACTCATGAGCCGTGAGATCATGACCTGAGCTGAAGTTGGATGTCCAACCATTCATTTTGATTTTTAAAAACATTTTATGGAAATACCGTTTATTTGATTGCTGAGATTTCGGGTGCTTCTTGACTTTAGCCTCAGTTGGCTAATCCGAGTTCCAGTGCAGCCATCTGTAAATTACCATATTAGCATGTGGGGTGATAATCCCAGTGTGCTTGGTGCTGAGGCAGGACTGTTTCTGGAATCTGGTGAAGAATGTTCCTACTTTTTGGATTAGACTTAAAAAAATGTTTCAGTGCCTACATTTTGTAATCAAGCTTTTATTACAATGGGAATTGTCAAGATGTGGAGTTCGTGAAGACAATTTGTGACTTAGTCGTTGAGTTCTGCCATCATGCCTGGCTGCGTCACTTTGCAGAACCCGGTAAAGTGAAAGTGTGCAGCCCCATGTTCAAAAATTAAGAATCTTAAGGCGGCGACAGCAGAGCATTAACTTAAGTGTGGGGTCTTCCTGAGCATGGGGTCCTGCGTCACTTCACAGGTCGTATCCCGTGAGGATGGCCCTGACTGTCACTCAGGGGAGCATCAAAGAATCCTGGAATATTAGATCCAGAACGAGGGCTCAGGTATTATCCAGTTCACTCCCCCATCTTACAGATGGAGAGACTGAGGCACAGAAAGGCCAGGTGACTGGCTTGAAAGTTACAGAGTGAGTTAGAGAAAGAACTTGGATTGGATCCTGGGCCTCCCAGCTCTGGAATGTTCCTTATTACACCAAAAGGTCACCCCATCCCTGGCCAGACATTTATGTTTTCAGGACTATGGGTGCCATTGACCTTTAGGGAGGTCAGTGGGGGCGGGGGCAGTGGTGATTGAATTCAGATGTACTGGTCTTATTTTTTTAGAGAAAGAAAGAGAGAGAGTATGCACACAAGCGGAGAGAGAGAGAGGGAGAGAGAGAGCATCTCAAGCAGGTTCCACACTCAGTGCAGAGCCCAACACAGGGCTCGATCCAATGACCCTGGGATGATGACCTGAGCCGAAGTCAGGAGTCGGATGCTCAACCAGCTGAGCCACCCAGGTGTCCCTCCATATATATTATATAGCACATATATAATATGTGCTATAATAACCCCAAGCACATATTTTCTATGACAGGATGTATTTCTAGAAGTTTTTTTTTTCTTTCTCACAAAAAACATGTATGGGCAGAATTTCCCTGAAGCCACTGCGTCCGATGAGACGATTCTCTTATAAAAATGATTACAGGTGTCATAGCCACGCAGGAGGTGGGGCCGCCGATTGTACAAAACACAATTTAAGTCCCATTGGACTGAGGAAAGCGGGGCCCCAGGTGCCCCTCCCGAAGCAAGTTCACGTATGGACTGATCTCCCAGGAGAAGCTCTGACGGGCTCTATTTCACTCCTTCCTTCCTCATCTGCCTTTTGTGCTGCCTGCCGTGTGCTGGGCATGGTTCTAGGGGCTGGGGGCACGGCCGGAGGGCAGGATGCCCGGGTAACTCTGAGTTTCGAAGAATGAATCATATTTGGTTTAAATAGGTCTCATGTAGGGACGCCTGGGTGGCTCAGTCGGTTCAGCGTCTGACTCTTGCTTTCAGCTCAGGTCATGATCTCATGGCTCATGGGATTGAGCCCCATGTGGGGCTCTGCACTGGCGGCGCGGAGCCTGCTTGGGATTCTCCCTCTCTCTCTCTGCCCCTCCCCCACTCGTGCTGTCTGTCTCTCTCAAAATAAAGAAATCAACTTAAATAATTCCCATATAATATATGGAACATACACTAAAAAAATGTGTTGTTCGTCTACAATGGAGATTTAACTGGGTGCTCTGTATTTTTAATCTGCTAAGTCTCACAACCCCTAGACACACCAGTGAACAAAGCAGACACACATCCTTGACCCAGGGGGGGCTTACATCCAAGTGAGAAGAACGGGCAATAAACAGATGAAGAAATGTACAGATGAGTACAGTATGCTGTAGGGATGAAGGCTGTGAGGAACCCAAAGCAGGGTGCAGGGCCAGAGCACCCCAGGGCGGGCCGTTTTTATTTGGATGGCTCTGGAAGGTCTCTGAGGCAGTGACGTTTGAGCTGAGGAATGCACAAGGTGAGGGAGTGGCCTGACAAATATCGACAGCAGTCGTTGGTGCAAAGGCCCTGAGGTGAGGCCATGCTAGGCACCGTCAAGGAACAGGTGGGCGATCGGGCTGGTAGAAGCGAGGTAGAGGAGGGGAGAACGGCGATGGATGATGTCCAAGGAGAGCTGGGGCTCGGGGCGGCTTATCCAGGGCCTTGTAGGCCACGGTCTTTGTATTTAATTCTAAGCGCGATGGGAAGCCATAGGAAGGGTGATCGGATCTGTATTTTGAAAAGATGGTCAAAGGCAAAAGCAGAAGTGGCAAGACCAGGGAGGAGACTACCGCATTTGTCCCGGGAAGTGGGTTCTTGGGGAGGGAGGAAGAAGCCTTAAGTTGAGAAATAGTCGGGTCCGGGTTTGCTGCAGGTGTGCCTGTGCCTGTGGGTGTGAGAAAACAAGAGGGGTCCGGAGCCACCACCTGGGTTTGGGTCAGAGGCCCAGTGTTTTAATGCTTTATTTATTTCTGAGAGAGAGAGAGAGAGAGACAGCGTGAGCAGGGGAGGGTCAGAGAGAGAGGGAGACACAGAATCCGAAGCAGGTTCCAGACTCTGAGCTGTCAGCACAGAGCCCGACGTGGGGCTTGAACCCACGAGCCGTGAGATCATGACCTGAGCCAAAGTCGATGCTTAACCGACTGAGCTGCCCAGGCGCCCCAAATGTTAATTTATTTTTGAGAAAGAGAGCATGAGCAGAGGAGAGGCAGAGAGAGATGGGACAGAGGATCTAAAGCCAGCTCTGTGCTGACGGCAGCAAGCCTGACGCGGGGCTCGAACCCACCAACCGCGAGATCATGACCTGAGCCGAAGTCAGACACTTAACTGACTGAGCCGCCCAGGCGCCCCCCCCAAGCAATTGTTTAAAAACTTGAATTTGAGGGGCGCCTGGGTGGTTCAGTCGGTTAAGCGTCCGTGCTGACAGCTCAGAGCCTAGAGCCTGTTTCGGATTCTGTGTCTCCCTCTCTCTCTGACCCTCCCCTGCTCACGCTGTCTCTCTCTCTCTCTCTCTCTCTCAGAAATAAATAAAACATTAAAAAAACGTTTTTTAAAAAAACTTGAATTTGATCTTGTCACACACCACCTGATCCTCTTCCTCTGTCCCCCCTTGCTCTTATGTCTAGAATTCTCCACATGGCCCAGGGGCCCCCACTTACCCCCTAGCCTTACCTTACACCTTCCTTCAGGACCCTGAGCACCTGCCACTCCAGTCTTCCTTCGGTCTCGCCAACACTTCATACTTCCTCCTGCCTCAGGACCTTTACACATGCTTCGCCAGCTGGCTGTTCGTTCTGCCCCTCACTCTTCCCTCGCTGGCTTTCTGATCTCTGCTGGAACATCACCTCCTAGGGAAGCCTTCCCTGAACCCCTGTCTACATCAGGCTTCCTTGATACATGCCCTGTAGCAGCTTCTCCTTCATGGCACTTACCTCAGTGTGCAGGTATATGTTAGGGTCAACGCTTGTTGAATTGAGCTGAATTCCTGGACCAGGGCCAGAACAGTACAGTGTGTGACTAGAAGTTTCAAGCCCTCGGGGGCTTCCTGACTTCCCCTTGCCCTTGTGTGGGAAAGGCTGGAGAAAACCGAAGGGGCTATAGGGCTTCTGCAAGGAGTCAGCCGCAGGGCAGAGCGAAGGTTGCCAGAGCTGCGCTGTCAAGGCCTCTGCCCTGCGCCTCCCCCCGCCCCACCCCGGCCCCCCTGGGATGGCCACTGAATGCATAAAGGTCACGCATTCTGCTCCCAGTCCTTGCTCCTAAGAGCACAAATTAATTATTTTGGAATTGAAACTATGTCTTTCCCCTCAACCCACCCCTCCACGCTTCAAGGTGGCCCTTGGAGAAGAAACGCCTCTCACCTCCGGCAGAGACTGGGGGCGGGGCCTAGTCTGAACCTCTTCCCTTGGAAGAATTCAGATTGTGTGGGTGCAGAATCCAAACCTTAGAAGCTTTTAAAATATACCCTCTGCTCAGAGGAACAACTGAGGCAGCTAGAGTCTTAGAATGTCCTGAGCCACCCTTCCTAAAGCTGAAGTGTTGGTGGCACTTGTCAGTCGTTAGGTGCTCTCCCCGTCATTGCCTCACCTTGCCAGGTATCTTGAGAGGGTGTTGTTCGGGGAACGATTGAGGTTCTTGCTCTAAAACCGAGTGGCCAGAGTAACCCTCAGCGAGGGGGAGCCTTAAAAAAAATCTAAGGAACTTATACACACAGGAGAGTTAAACTCTCTTTTTCCCCTTCCATCCCTCCTCCCAACATCCACTTTTCGATTGAGCTATTGATTGATCCATCTACCATCATCCAAACATCTACTCTTCCATCGACTGATCAATTGATCTAGGCATGTACTGATTAATCCATCCAAACATCCACTCTTCCATCCATCCGAGCATCCATGAATCCATCCAAACACCCACTCTTCCATGCATCCATCTAGGCATCCATGCATGCATGCATCCTGCATCCATCCATGCATCCATCCAAACACCCACTCTTCCATGCATCCATGCATCCATCTAGGCATCCATGCATGCACGCATGCATCCATCCATCCATCCAAACACGCACTCTTCCACGCATCCATGCATCCTGCATCCATCCATGCATCCATGCATCCATCCAAACATCCACTCTTCCATTCATCCATCTATCCATCCACACATCCACTGGACAGAAAGCCACGTATGAATGGGGCAGTCATGACCTCTGCCTCAGTAGGTCTCATAGGCTAGAGGAGACAAAATTCTCTGGTCAGGCGTGGGTCATTCACCCCCCCTCCCCCTCAGGGGAGGATAGGACAACTGGGTTGACAGTTTTGCCAAAATTGTGTCAAGAGTAGTTTCCCGAAGGAGCGCCCTGGGTGCTGTTGTCAAGCGGGCAATGATTCCAGGCAGGCAAAATCAACAGATGTCCACTTGATGAGAGGCATTTAATCATTATGGGTGGGGGGTGAGAAAGGACACGTGAAGGTGACAGCAGCACTTCTTTCTCCCTACAGCGTAAGGGCAGGCTGGCTCCTTTGTTTATCCCTGACCACATAGAGCACCCATCTCCTTCTAGATTCCCGGCTCTAAGTGTCCCAGTCTGGGTCATCCCTCTCCCCTCCTCCACCTACATTTATCAGATGCCCTAAAACGTTTGTTGGATTAGGGAGCAATGAAGAGGACCATTTCTGCTCTGAGAGCCAGAAACTCTGGTTTCCGGAACCCTGGAAGTTGGCCAGTGCTGAGCCAGGCATGGGTCCCTGCAGTGAGAGTGTAAACCAGTGCTTCTCATCCCTGGCCACACACTGGGCGCATCTGGGGAGCTCTTACAAAACCCTGATGCCCAGGCCCCGCGTTCAGACATTCTGATTATCACTGGTCTCCGGTGGGGCCCAGCCATTGAATTTGTCAACAGCTCTCTGGGTGATTCTGATGCACAGCTTGGGTTAAGAACCACAGGTCTCGGTGCAATTTGGAAACCGCTCATCATTGCTGTCTCTCTTTGCTTCCAGGATGCACGCATGATGACGGGATGCTGTCCTGTTGATGGCTGCATCCCCGAGATCTGTGGCCGGGTCAGGTACCTGGCAGGTGCTCAGGAAATCTTTGTGGAATGAATGGCGATCACTAGCTTTGCACAAATGCCTTCACGGAGCAGAGCGGTGAGAATGTGAAGGATGCACATTCTCAGTTCTTTCTGGCACACAGGGAAGGATTTGAGTCATTCCCCGTGTGAGGTCAAGTTGTGGCTCTCTGGGAATCCTTGAACCTCTCCCATCTAATCTTCTGATCCAGAGACTCTCAACACTGGGTGCAATTTGGATTCATCTGAGGTCACTGAGGAAAAAAAAAAGAACTTTGGATATTCTGGTTCCGTGGGGGCTGGAGGGAAGCCAGGGCACATGTAACAAGTGTCCCAGGTGATTCTAACGTGCTGTAAGGGTTGAAGACCACTGTTCTGATCTCCCTTTCTGCCTCCATGAGTCTATTTTCTGACATCACCTAACTTGGGCCGAGACCCCTGGAAGTGTTTTATGGGGGATGGGGGTGGTACTGGATTCCTACGTAGTGTTCCCCAAACGTACCTGTTCATAACATTCATGTTCGGTGCTTATTTAAAAATACACATTCCTGGGTGGCTCAGTCGGTTAAGCGTCCGACATCGGCTCAGGTCACGATCTCATGGTTCACAAGTTTGAGCCCCGTGTTGGGCTCTGTGCTGACAGCTGGGAGCCCAGAGCCTGCTTCAGATTCTGTGTCTCTCCTTCTCTTTGCTCCTTCTCCACTTGTGCTCTGTCTCTCTCAAAAATAAATAAGCATTAAAAAATAATAAAAATATACACTCCTGAGCCTCTACTCCAGACTCACAGGACCAGAAGCTCCAGGGAGAGGCCCGGGGACCTGTGTTTATAACAAGCGCCCAGATGTACTTGTTACCCACCCGCCTCTCCAAATACACCGCCCTTCTTTTCCTGGCAACACACTAGCCCCTTCTCGCTTTAGCATTCATTCCTTGGGCTTCTGCTGCCCAAACCCCTCTTCACCCAGATCAGTTAGGTTCATCCAATGTCACCCTCCCAGAGAGGCCCTACCTGAACGCCCAAGAGAATAAAGGCTCCTCAACAGCCAGCCCTTACCCCAGACCCCTGGTGATTCCCTCCGACACTATTCATGATGATCTTTGTTCTCTCGTTTATCACCTTCATGCCTGCCTTCCCCCACCTTGAACTTCGCAGGTGGTCAGTGTCTGGTTCAACCCTCCGTCCCTGACACCAGGCGCATGATAGAGGTACGGATGTAAGAGTGAGGCTTGTGCTCTCAGAGTATCCCGGGTTCTTTCTCAGGTCCTGGGGAGCTGCGTTCAGGGGTGTGCAGGTGACTGAACCGTAGGCCAGTATCGCCACAGCTGTGGGCACCCAGAGGCACCTGCAGACGCGGGCTGCGGTGGAGGAGATTGGTTCCCCGGCTTAGAGGAGACAGGAGGGAACGGATTGCGATCAGCTGGGCGACAGCACTGCAAGGGGCAGCGGCGGGCTTTCCGGGTCGGTCCCGGGTCCCGCAGAGCGCACCGCCTGGCCGGGCCGCGGGGAGGGCGGCNCGACGGCGGGGACGCCCCAGGCCGGCAGCCCGCGGGCAGCCCCCAAGACGAGTTCGACTTCTCCATCCTCTTCGACTATGACTATTTGAATCCTATCGAAGGTCGGTGGAGGCTCCCCCGGCCTGGCCCCCTGAGCCCGGGCGGGGGCTTGGGTCTGCNGCGCGAGGCAACCGAGACTGCTGCCACCCTTAGGGGGCGGTAGGCTCACTCTTGCCCAGTAGGGCGTCAGGCTGCAGTCACTCGTGACTCCTCCCTGGGGTCTCCGGTAGCCAAGCTAAAGGTGGCAGGGGACTCAGCTGGCCCCCGGCTTACAGGGTCGTCATCGGAGGGGAGAGGAAGTGACCTGCCTCGGTTGGAGGCTGTGAGGAAGCCAGAGAGCGGAGTTAGCTGGCAAGGAACCCGGGCACAGAGAGGGCTTGCCAGGATTCTCCTCCGAACAGCGCCTGGGAGTTTGTTGGGGACTTTGCCCTGACACTGATGAAGAGGTTGTCTGCATCTGATGCTGGAGGGTGGTGTGACTTCACTGCTCGGAAGCCCCCCCCCCCCCTCGTTTCCTCCTTGGTGTCTGCTGCCAGCCTTTGCGGGTTCCCCTCAGTGGATTAGTTTGAGCTTTGTTAAACAGTGATCCCTTGCCCCCACGGTCCTAATGGAGGGATGCGGGGTTTGGGGGAAGGCTGGCCTGTGGATTCGATTCAGGAAGAAGCCTACTCCTGTCTAAACTAGCTGTCAGTCTGTGTGTTGAAGTGCCCTGTGCGGCGGGGACTTCCCCAGGCCGGGCCATCGCTTCACATGGTTAACAAGAGCATTTGTCAGGAGGAGGAGGAGATCGCATGCTCAGCCTCGCTGTATTTTTCTGGTTAGCAGGTTGTCTTGGAAAAAACAGAAAAAAACCCCAACCGGGCTTCCTGATTTTGACAGCCCAGCCCAGCCCGGGGCTTGTCGAAGCCTCCGGGGCAGGCCTGTTGGTAAGTTCCAGATGCACTGGGGCTTGGCCGCATCCGGAGTGCAGGAAGGGGCTGTGTGTAGGAGGATTTTTCACAGAGATTTGGGGGCTTGGTGTTTCCCAGAGGTGCTGCGTTAGGCAGGTGACCGGGAACTGTTCACTTTCCTTCCCTCCCTGTCTTCACCAGCCACTTAGGCGAGGGGCTTTTGCTTTGACTTGGATCCCGAGCAAAGATAGTAATGGGTAATCATTCTGTATTTTGGCTGGAGATGGAAATAATTAGCCAGCAAGAGACCAGACTTCTCGGAGTTGCAATCTGGAGGCCATCCTTTGCTTTGAAAAGATACAATTAAGAATCTGCAAGCGATCCCTTTAAGGTCGCTTTAACATCCGTGGTCTTTGTTTGGTAAGATTAAAGTCATGTTTTGCAGGGAACTAATACTCACACCCCTCCCAGATTCACAATCAGCTAACTCTTTTTTTTTTTTTTTGCACGGTGGAGATTTCCGGGGAAATAGTTTCCAAGCCAAATCTGATGGGAGGTACTTTTTATAGTTTTTCTTGGCAAGTGGTGCTTGGTGGCCGCCAGATGGGTGTCTAAATGGCCACAGTGAAAGCCCTGGAATCATTAAAAAAAAAAAAAAACCCAACAAACTTTATTTGGTAACAGTGTTTGTTAACAGAAAAGTTATAAAGACAGTACAGGGCACCGGGGTCCCCATTTTATTAACCTCGTACATTAGTATGGGTATATTTGTTATCATTCATGATCCAATATTGATGCATTTTGATGAACTAAAGTCCATACTTTATTCAGATTCAGGTGGTCCTTGTTTTTTTGTTTTGTTTTGTTTTGTTTTTTAATGAGCTTGATAGTTTTGAGGAACACCAGTTAGGTATACCGTAGGCTGTGCCCGAGTTAGGGTCTTTCTGACGTTTCTCTCCTGGAAAGACCGGGGCCGCGGGCTTTAGAGAGGAAATCCGCACAGGTGAAGTGACTGTTTCCATCACATCACATCAAGGAAACCTATTACCGACCTGATTGATCACTGTTGATAATCGACCTTGATCAACTTAGCCATAGTAGTGCTTGTCAGGTTTCTCCCTCGTAAAGCTACTCCTTTCTACACTGTGCTCTTTGGAAAGAATTTCCTATGTGCGCCCCTCCCCTCCCCCGTTCGGAGTGGGGAGTTCGCTCTGGAATCTGTAAGGAATGAGTCCTTGCTGGGAAGTAGGCAGCACAGAAGCATCACGGCTGAGGAAGGGAAGAGCGGGTGTGAGCCTTGAGAGGCTAAGCGAGCTCTTCCAGATGTGGGTCTGGCTCTGGCTTCCCGGGATGTCCCTGGGGTCACCTCTCTGCTCCTGAATGATGGAACTCTCCAAGGGCTGACACCAGCCTTTAGCTTGCAGTTGGGCTTTGTCCCCGGTGACAATATACTGGCGATGCACACGAGAGCTACCCTAAACTCTGTGCATGAGCTTGGCGAGAGTCCAGGAAGGAAAGGGCCCGCTAATGGGACAGGCATTTTTCAGACCTTGATGACGCTACTTACAAATCTTGGGAAAACTGGATGCTCGTTTTAAGGAACTCTAACATTGTAGCAGATGCCTTTGAGCTCCTGTAATAACCCGCCAACCCTAGCAGGTGGGCACTCTGGTCCCCCTCCTGTTACAGAGGAGCCACTGAGGCGCAGAAAGGTGGAGGAATCTTCCCAAGAGAGCAGAGCTGGTAAATGGCAGAGCTGAACGCTGAACCTGGCTGCCTTCCTCCAGAGCCAGCATTCTGAACTACTGTGTGAGGGTCCGCCCTTCTCTTGTCTGATGAGAGCCATGTAAAGCCGTTTGTTTGCAAGGGGCCTGGCACTTGGGCAAGACTGGAGTTTAAAACATTTACCCTCAGAGTGATCCTGGATGAGTCATTTAACCTCTCTGGACCTTGTTTGCTTATCTATCAAATGGCTGAAATAATACTACTCTCACAGGCTTATTGGCCTTGAATGGCTTGACCTATTTGAATCAATACAGGGTAGGATTTGTTATGAGCATTTTATTACACCCTTGGCCTCAGTTAATGTGAGCCATTATTCATTTACTCATCCAGCTAACTATTGAGCACCTGTTGTGTTAGATCCTGGGGATATAGACTAGGGAATAAGACCCAGCCCTTCCCCTCATTGAGCTAATTGTGCTTCTCTGGGTTTCTTTTGCCCAATTGCATTGACTAATACCTGCAGCAGCCTGCTACACAGTAGTAGAAATGGTAGGCACCCTTGGCTTATTTCTGACCTTATCCGAATAACTCAAGTGTCATCTTCAGGATCGAAGTGAATGTGTTTTAATATGTTAAGAAAGTTTCCACCCATTACGATTTTCTTGAGAGTTTTGATGAGGAATGAGAGTTGAATGATGTCCTAGACTTTTTAGGATCCGTGGAAGAATAGGGTTTTATTCTTCTTAGATCTCTTACGCTTATATTAGATTTCTTAATATTGAAAAATTACTGGCTTAAACCCCACTTAGTCACTGTGTACTACTATTTTCTTATAGTGGTAGGGCTGAGTGTCTGATACAATCTAAGATTCCTGTCAGCGGTATTCACGAGTGGGACTTGTCTGTAGTGTCCTTTTTGGTGTGCTGTTTGGTTTGGATTTCTTTACTTTTCTATGCCCAGGAACAATGTGTGTATTGTTGGGACTGTCTCATTTCTAAAGTGGTGATAGAATTCCCCCGGGAAGCCATCTGGGCCTGGTGCCTTTTTATGAGGTTGTTCTAGGATTGCGTTCTCTGTGCTGTGTGTGGGAATTAGCTTGTACTTTGTGTCTACTGGAGCGCCTTTTGGTACACTGTATCTTTCTAAGAAATCACTTCATTTATCTTGGTTTTCAAATTTGCTTTAGAGACATGCAAAGCAGACTTTTCCTGTACGTCGCTGTCTCCCTCAGTTGAAAAAAGTAACAAAGAATGGGGACCAAGCTGTGGGAGCCCTGACCACTGCTACTAACTTCATCGTGGAGGGGAGAGAGCTGTACGCATTGTCAGTGGACAGATTAGAAGCTTAGTTCCTCTGTGTGTGCTTGTGGATTCGGTGAAACGAATTCTTCTCTCAATGCGTAAAACACACACTGGGAGAGCTGGACGGGTACTGGGAGTCCTGTCACCTCCAGAGGTGCGACCATCGAGGACTGACCCATTGGGAGTGATCACTTCCGGGAGGTCTCGTGGGTCTAGTGTGTCCCTCCTTCACTTCCTGGGCAGCAAATGCAAATGGTACCAACCTTGACATTTCAGAAAGGCCAATCGACTCCTGGCCATTGCTTGCAGAGTCTATTCTGGTGGTCCCTAAACTTGTTGGGTCGCAGCCCTTGGAAAAGCTGACGAAAGCCACCGAGCCTACACGCACCCGCTGTAGGAGCGCCCGTGTGCACACGTAGCCTGTTCGTGCACACTGCACATGTGCATAACGACTGCACCCCCACCTGCACCCCCCGCTCCTGCCCTCCACGTGCGTTTTAGAGCATTTTCAGGTAGAGTCCCAGACCCTGCCATAGCCCCTTCCCTCAAGTCACCTGCACTTCCACTCAGGAACACCTGCTCTCAGCCCATTCACAGGGGACAATTAAAACCTGATTCTTTCAGCAAACACTCGCTGAATGCTGGCTGCGTGCCAGGCCCTGGGGGGCGGGGTGGGGGGAGGTATAGAGACAATCAGATGTGGTCCTGCCCTTGCCTGGCCCCCGGGGCCAATGTGGGACACAGCCTGGTAAACAAATAGGGACAAATGAGGTGCTGGGCTTTGGGATCATGGGGTGTTTTTGGTGCTTACTAAAAATAGAGCTCTACCCTAAGCAAGCAGGTTCGCTGAAACACATGTGGCATTCAGAGACGTTGCCGTCTGCGTCCAGTTAAGGACAGGCCTTATTAAGCCTGCTTTGTACAAATAGCGGCTCCAGGTGCAGCTGGAAAGGTGAAACGAAGGCGAGGATTGAGCGGTCCCCTTGTCAGGGAGGCAGAGGAAGTGGGGAGAAAGTCGCCCTAATCATTCTTCACTACTGAACTCATGTCATCCACGCTTCCAAGTTAAAGGGCCTCTGTTGTTGAGGCGATTGGGAGGGAGGCTCTGCGAACGTTAGAGCAGTGTTGTTTGGTTTGGTTCCCAAGGCTTCTGATCCTGAATATACTTGAAAAAGGCAGCCCTGTGGCCCGTGGTCCTCAATCCTGGCTGCACTTGGGACCAGTTGAAGTGAGACTCTTTGAGGGAGGGTGGTCCGTTGCCTTTGCTGAGTCGCGCGGAGGTAAATGGCACGGCAGGCCTTGAACCCAGGCTGTTGGGGTCCTGAGTCCCAGCTGTCAGCACTATAACTCAGCCAGAATGTCACGGACTCTGGCTCTGAGGGGTCCCGTGTATGGTAGCGCGGGGTGCGTTCACCCCTTCGATTTGATATTTATAGAAATATCAACTTTATGTCTGCTGCTGTCCTTAGGGGATTATACTCCTGCAGCAAAAATAATAATGGTAAAGGACAGGAAATAAATGGGAGTTGTGCTATTTTTCTATTGCTTTCTGCATCCTGGGGGGTTAATTTGCTTGCCTCCTGGGGTACCTGTTCCCGCAGCTCCAAAGGCCATGGGTCAGACCACCAGATCTGAAATCAGAAAACCCTGACTTGAAATTCTGACTTCCTCGGCTCCTACCTGCATGACCTTGGCCGGTAAAAGTACCTGGCATTAGTAAGTGCACAATAAGAAATTGCCAAATGAATGGATGAGAAGTTGCGTAATCATTCCTTATTAATGGTCCGCCTCCGGGCATGTGATTTTGCTTCTCTGGGTTTGTGTTTTCTCACCTGTGCGGTGGGGAGGGTGATGGCAGTGCTCACCTGCTGGGCCGGAAGTGAGGTCACCGGGAGGCGGGGCAGTGCGGAGCTTGGGCGGCGGTTGACAGTGATGATGGGCCCTGAGCTAGCTTTCAGCTCCTGACTTCCTGAGGGCATTGGCTCCTTGGAAGAGACCATCTTCACCTTGGGTGAATTCTGAGCCTTAAGAGAAGGAATAGGGAAGAGTCTGGTCCTTGGAAAGGAGCCCTGGCTGCCAGGCTTGAGTGGGCGTTATAGAAAGTTCTCTAACTTAATGCACCTTCCATTCTGAGTCAAAAAACTCTCATGTGGCTCCTGCCTCAGCTCTAGAACTTGGCCGTTTGCAACAACTTTCTCAAATGTCCAGACTCCAGGGCTTAGAGTTTGTCCTGTGGCTGCCTCTCTTAGGGGGAGGCAGGGTTTCCCCGGGTGTCCCTGCCCTGGCCCCCTGGGACCCTTGAGCCCGGGCCAGGAAGGAGCAGCCTGTGCAGTGGGATGGATTCTTGTGGCTTCCCCCCGTGAAGGGACTTCCTTCTGCTCTCCTCCCCAGCACAGGAAATAGCCGCAGCCTTCGCAGAGCTCTGGCCAAACTTAGCTTCCCCAGGCTGGTGTGAGGTTTGTGTTTTTGCTGATTGTTCAAACTGCGCTCAGGGAAGAAGGCAAGACTTGACCCCGGGGCTCTCTTCCTGGGAAGGGGCTGGGGCTGTCTGCTTCTTTCCCTGGAGCAGAGCCCACCAAGGGATACCCTCAAAACAAGAAGAATGGCCTTTGACTTTTTCCTGAACTCGTCTGATGAACTTTTCCCACAACAGGGAAGCAGAGAGATAATACGATTAGCTCTCTTGTTCCCATCACCCAGCTTCAATAATTCCCAGCATCAGGGGGGCGCCCGGGAGCCTCAAGTCAGTTAAGCGTCTGACTTCGGCTCAGGTCATGATCTCCCAGCTTGTGAGTTCGAGCCCCACATCGGGCTCTGTGCTGACAGCGCAGAGCCTGGAGCCTGCTTCAGATTCTGTGTCTCCCTCACTCTCTGCCCCTCCCCCGTGTGCTCTCTCTCTCTCTTTCTCTCTCAAAAATAAATAAACATTTAAAAAATTAAAAAAAAAAATCATTCCCAGCATTAGGCCATTCTTCTTTCACCATCCCGCCCCCCAGCCCCCCATATTCTCTACACTCCCACCCCTAGTTCCTTTCACATTCCAAATGGTATATTATTTTGTTAATAACTAGTATCTTTGAGTCTGTAGCTCTCAAAGATAAGGACTTGGGGCGGGGGCGGGGAGGGTAATCCAATGCCATCATCAAACCTAAAACAGCACAATAACACTTCATTTCAAATGTCTGTTGGCAGATTTCCTGCTTGTGTCACAAGTATCTTTTTGCCGTGCACTTGTTTGAACCAAGATCCAAGCAAGATCTTCACATTGTATCTGGTTGAGGGGACCGTTACATCTCTTATTCGAGGAACGTCCCCATCAGTCTGTTCTCTTGCTAATGGTCGAAGAAACCAGGGCAGCTTGTACAGTTCTCCTGTGCCGGACTCTGCCAGTCGCATTCCTGGGGTGTCTTTTTCTAATTATTATTTTTTAAATTTTTGATAGAGCGAGAGACAGAACATGAGTGGGGAAGAGGCAGAGAGAGAGGGAGACACAGAATCCGAAGCAGCCTCCAGGCTCTGAGCTGTCAGCACAGAGCCCCATGTGAGGCTTGGACTCACAAGCCATAAGATCATGATCTGAGCTGAAGTCGGATGCTTAACTGACTAAGCCACCCAGGTGCCCCTCCTGGAGTGTCTTTTAACAGGTTCCTCTGTCCTTTTCATTTCTGATAAACTAGCATTTCAACACAAAGCCCTCTGCCTTGGATTTTTAATACTCCCCCGCCCCTCGGTGTGGGGGAGGGGATCTAGATCTCCCAGGCAGGCCAAACTATGAACAGAACCAAGAGATTGCTTTTCCTCTGAGTTGGCATTTGGAACTCTCCCTGCCTCCTCGTCTGAGGTTTGGGGGAAGAACGGTTTTCGCCAGTGGGCCTGGTTTAGTTAAGATGCATTTCCAAAAGCCAGCCCTTCCCATGTGAATTTTAATTGAGCCATGCCTGGGTGAGCTTTCTGAAGAGAAGAAAGTCGCCTGCAAAGCCCGGGATTTACAAAGGTCCTTATCAAAACAAACCTGCTTGGACATGCCTGCCAAAGGGAAAATGGTAAATGAGGGGAAGAACTTTATCTACAGTGCCTGTAATGGTTTTTGTAAAGAGTCCAGAAAGGGGCTGTTTACCTGTGTGCTCAGAGGAAGGTGGGAGGCAGGTCCGAGACCCGCAGTGGGGGGACCTCCCCTCTGTTGCCCCGGAGAAAGGAGGAATGTCACGAATGGCTGGGGTTGGCCTGCCGCTGGGAGCGTGGCACCAAAGTGAAACCTGGGGGGAAAGTGTAAATAAGGAACCTGTCAGTCCATCAGGTATTAATTTTAAATCTCTGCCCCTGGCCAAGTTCAGGGGCCCCTGCTGTTCTCAAGGGGAAGTTTCCACTTGGATTTCAAGTTGGCTTGAGGAAAGGTGGCAAAATCAGCTTTTCAGGCAGCTCCAGGGGCTTGGGGTGTGGCTTTGAGGGGCCGGCACGAAGGGGAGGGGCCTTTGCCTTTTTTTTTTTTTTTTGGTAAGAAGGTGTGACCCCGCCCACACCCCCTCGTGCACGCCTTTGACAGAGAGGTGGCTTACACGGGGAGCCCAGTTTCTGAGGCAGGATTATCTGAGGTCTATTTCTGGTTCTGACCGGATCTTTCCTTCTCGTTTTGTTGAGGAAGCTGGGTGAGCCTTGCTGTCTGTCATGCACCACATGACACGTGTGGAAGGATGGGCTCTCCTGTTAGAAATGGACCTCACTAAGTCAAGTTCAAGGTCAAATGGCCATCTTCCTTAACAATAAATTATGGTGTCGTCCTATGGGAGGCATAGCTGCAAGGGGTTAAAAAGGAAACCGTGGCTGCCTACTACATGGGTGAATCTTGAAATGTGGGCACCCTGTAAGATCTCACTTATCTGATGTTCGAGAACAGGCAAACCCAGTCTCTGGTGAGAGAAGCCAGGCCGGATGAGGCCTCCCGCCTGCGTTAGGGTTACTGGCTGGGTAGGGCCACAAGGGAACCCTTGGGCGGAATGGGGATGTTCTATACCTCGAGTGGTGGATATAGCCAAGTCCATGCCTATGTAAAAAGGCACAAGATGTACATTTCACGCTCATGCAATTTCCTGCACCTAAATGAGGTCTCAGTTTGAACCCCAGCTCTGCCCCTGATGATCTTGTGACTTGGGGCTGAATCTCTGCACTCTCACGCCTCAGTTTCTCCATCGGTAACACAAAGGACCTGATAAGAGCTGCTTCCCAGGGAGAGGTGTAAGCTGCAGAGAGGGAGACAGTACACGGGAAAGCTTGCGGCCCGGTGAATGTCAGCTATTCCAATGAATAAAAGTAGGAAGGTCTCTGAACTTCTTGAAAACAGGAGGGGCCCATGGAATGGGCGGGAGGTGGTTCTTTGCACCCCAAGTTGAGGATGGAGGTGAGGATGTGTGTCTGCTCAGAGGCTCTGCTGCTTTAGTCCAAAAGCTGACCTTGATGCATGTGGGTTGGGGACTCCACACACTCGTCTACCCCTCCCCAGAAGGAATGTGTGTCTGCCTGTGGGTTTGCAGACAGACACGCCGGCAGCCAGTTGGGAAGGCTGATTGCTTGCAAATTGTCCCAGCTCTTGTGTCCCAGGCGCCTGGCCTCCCGGCAGCCTGGGAAGCAGGACGGAGCCTTCTTTTCTGTCCCGTCTGTGGCAGACGGCTGTCTTAGCTGGGGCAAGGACAGCAAAGAGTGGAGCATTCAAGGTGGCTTTTTCTAGTGGTTCCACGCTGACGAGACAGGATGGGAAACGGCCCTTCTTCCCTTGCTGCCGTTTCTGGACCTGACTTCTCTGGATGGAATTTCTCACCTTTCGTGCCCTGCGTCTGTATGTGTCCTCTCTTGAGTGACGAATGCGACCACCTGATTCTCTGGCGTTATAATACACATGATTCATTCATGGGGAATCCAGCTCCTGTCCTGTGTGCGTGTGGTGGGGCCGCGAGGGGTCTGGGGGGGCTTTGGGGAAAGTTGGCTGAGCACTGAATCTTGAAGGCGGCCTCCAGCTTTTCAGAGAACGCCTTTGCTGTAGGCAGTGCAGGCCACCAGACAAAACAGCTTCCCCTTCCTGCCCCTTTTTGGAGACTGTTCTCAGCAC
>NW_027532250.1:6197242-6197561 GCF_008692635.1 Crocuta crocuta
GTGGGGTGGGGGGAGGCAGGGCTCCTTCCTGCCACCTTCTCCCCCTTCCCGCCTGTACTATGTGGTGCCAGGATGTGGCATCCTGAGCGTTGCCATGGCAACAGACTGGGTGACTCAAACCCAGGGCCTGCGACTCGCACCACCTTGGGGTGTGAGCTCATCGAGCGGTGGGTCTGCCGCCTCAGACAGGGACGGCCCACAGCCCTGGGGCCCCGCTGCCAGCCTGAGGGGCGTCTGGCTTCTGGGCCATGACCTGGCTCCTTGCCTCCAAGTCCCTCAGGCCTGAAGGCACTGTTTCTCCTTCTCCCCCAACTCCCTC
>NW_027532250.1:6197684-6222438 GCF_008692635.1 Crocuta crocuta
CTCTCTGGGTTTCTATTTTGGTCATTCTATTCTGCTTCCTGAAAATTCCACCCGCCCATAGTTCTAGGCGGAGAAGATGTTCTCTTGCTGTTCCTTTTTTTTTTTCAAAAGCGATCTGTTGGCTGGTGGGTTGGCACCGAGCAGCAGCCTCAGACTTGGCTGTGTGTCCCCGAGGGTGAGCAACAGGCCTGGAAGAGGCCCCAGGAGGAGAGGCCCTGGCAGAAACCACCATGTGGCCTGATGGTGATTTTAAAATAAATCTTTGACTCAATCCTGGGGCAAATGGAGGGACTGTGAGTGTTTCAGAAGAAAGGAATTCATGTCCTTAGTGGTCAGTTGTCTCTTGATGGGAACCCCCAGAGCAGTTCCGATTCTTTAAAAAATTTTTTAAAATTAATTAATTAATTTACTTAGAGAGCAAGTAGAGGAGGGGCAGAGAGAGAGAGGGAGAGAGAATCCCAAGCAGGCTCCACACTCTCAGTGCAATGTGGGGCTCGAACTCATGAACTGCGAGATCATGACCTGAGCCCAGACCAAGAGTCAGATGCCTAACCGACTGAGCCACCCAGGCGCCCCAGAGCAGCTCCAATTCTTGGGGTACCTCATTTCCCCAGTGGGTGCTCCATAACCCTGATGTTGGGGTTAAGGTATCACCATCCAAGAAATAGCCCCTTTCATCAATAGGCAGGCTAGAATAATGGTCATGAGGTAGAAGGGCCAGACTGCCACTTAGAAGCTGTGTGACCTTGGGAAAGTTAGTCACCCTCACTGAGCCTCATTTCCCCATTGGTAAATTTGCTTCAAAGTGTGAGACCAACATTAAAGGCATACACAGTGGTTCTTGGTGTAAAGTAAGTGGCATAGACATATCAGCCATCATCATTTTTGTTACTGCAAGCAGCTCCCTGGGTCCCTAACACTTCAGTAAGATCCAGTCGATCAGCTCCCAGAGGGCACGGCGGGGAGGGGCGAAGAGTAAAAGCATAAAATAGAGGGGGTGTTGGAAACCTTCTTGACCTAATCCACATATTTTCTGAAGGCTAATAGAAAAACATTCTCAAGAACAGTAAAACCTTGGTTTGTGAGCATAATTCGTTCCGGAAACATGCTTGTAATCCAAAGCACTCATGTATCAAAGTGAATCTCAAGAACCATTAGCTCAGTTGTGATCATGTGACATTTGGCATCACGTACAACTCTTATTGCAAGATATTGCTCGCTTATCAAGTTACAATTTATTAATAATGTTTGCTCATCTGTCACAGAATAGGTTACTTGCAACCCAAGGTTTTACTCTACTGACTAATCCATCGTATTTTCATAAAACATTCTTCTTTCACTTTTTTTTTTTTATTTTTGAGAGAGAGAAAGCGAGAGAGCAAGAGAGAGAGAAAGACAGCATGAGTGGGGGAGGGACAGAGAGACACAGAATCGAAGCAGGCTCCAGGCTCTGAGCTGTCAGCACAGAGCCCAATGTGAGGCTCGAACTCATCAACTGTGAGATCATGACCTGAGCTGAAGTCTGATGCCTACCTGATTGAGCCACCCCAGGTGCCCCTTACTGTCTTTTAAGTATGTCCTACAGCCAACATGGGCTCCAACTTATGACCCCAAGATCAAGAGTCATGTACTCCACTGAGACAGCCAGCTAGGTGCCTGAGCTGCTTTCTTTCTTTCATGTTTTTGAAGGCACTGGGGGCTAGTGTGTATCACACAGGCAAATTGTTGTAAAATAAAGCAGTGAGTGCAGAGAAAGGGTGGAAGTTTCATTTAAAAGGCCGTTCTTTCCGTAATCATAATCATAATGATATACTCATAGACCTGGTTTATTGAGTGCTTACTGTGTGTGCTCTGGGCTTCGGTTGGATTAGGAGACCTATCAGGCTGGTGCTTCACTGACTTCATCACTGGGTGATCCACGAGGACTCGGGGGTCCTGCTGGTCACACGGTCCAGGGGCAGGGCAGTGGAGCTGGGGTCCCCCGACCCTGTGCTGCATGAGGCCCGGATCTCCGACACCTTACTGAGGTGGGGACGCAACCTCCTCCTGCAGCGTGGCCAGCAGTGGCCAGAGACCTCCCAGACGTTCGCGGAGCCTGGACGCTGGTGGGAGCCCCGGGAAGCAGTGGAGGGAGGGTGATGAGAGCCGGGACTTGTGGTGTGATTTCCTTGCTGGGGGCTGACGGTGAGCAGATGCCTCGGTTCTGAAGCATTCTGGGTTTCAAGGCCTGACTCCCGGGTTACTGCTTCCATCGCTCTTTTGGGCCCCTGGTGTGTGCAGGGCATGCGTGCGACCCCAGCGTTGCACGGGGCCAGGTTCTCAGCTGGGGTGCGGGGAGCGGGTGTGCCGACTGCGGGACAAATCTGGCAATACCTGGAGACTTTTTGGTTGTCACGGCCGGGAGCATAGTAGGCATGTTATTGGCATCTAGTGGTTGGAGTCCAGGTGAGCTGGCCCCCCCTCCNTGAATGCCGCTAGCTCCGAGGGTAAGGGTCCCCAGCCAGCTGCTTGATGGTGCTGTCTGGTCTGCCCTGGTTTGAGCGTGGGACTTTGGGAGTTTTAGCTCCTTGTATCTCAGTTTCCTTGTCTGTAAAAGGGGAATACCCAGTGCCCAACTCGTAGGTGGTTGTGAGGGTGCAGTAACTCACTATGTGTAATGTGCTTACCACAGCCCCTGGCAGGTAAGTTCTCAATAAATGTTCATTGCTTTCATTATTTCTTGTTATTTTTGATTTAGGACCCCTTCCTGCCTTCAAAAAGCTCACAGTGCGTTAGGGAGACAGACAATTGATAGACTTCATTACGTGATTGTGCAGGTTTTCTGGGAACACGGAAGAAGAGCTTTCTGATCTGGGCTAGGGAATCAAGGAGGGCCTTCAGGAGGAGGTGGCCCAGGTGTAATGTCGATGGACAAATAATGGCTTGCTAGAAGTGAGGATAGGTTTGGAAGGGAGTCCTAGGCACAGGGAACAGTGTGTACAAAATCATAGAGGCCCAGAGGTCTTTGAGCAGGGACTTCTGAATCCCCCATCACAGCTTTTCCCCTGTTTTCCTCTTTCTGAGTACGGATGCCTCCAGTGCGGTGATCCATGGCAGGTGAGGTGGCCTTGCGTGGTCCACTGGCGAGGGCATTGCATGTAATGAGCACCATTTTTTCGCAGCGCTACTTGGCTTTGAACTAGTCCGAGGTAGAGTCTATTAGGTGTTACTGTGTCTTTCTAGCACTTGCTGTTCCCTCCCCACCCCCACCTCCAGCCTTAAAAAAGGTAGGCTAACTGGGGTTGTGGAAATGTTCTACAGCTTTATTGTGGTTGTGGTTACCAGGGTGTGTAACATTTGGCAAAACTCCTCAAACTCTACATATTCAAAATCCGAATATATATACGTCCTACCTCAATAAAAAGAGAACATTCAGGGGCAGAGAAAGAGTGGGTCCCCAGGTAGAGCCTTTGGCTGGCCACAATGTCTCGAACCTTGAATTCAGTAACTTTTATTTTTATTGTGTTTTTACCCTTCCTTCTATTTATGGAGGTGACACAGATTTTCCATTTGTGGTAGTGGTATAAAGTTTCCTTTTAAAATGAAAAAAAAAAATTTAAAGTACTAGGTGAGGGAATTTAAATAGAATATTAAGTAAATAGTATTTACTGGCAGTACGTGGCTGTAGCAAAGATCATGCAAGTGGTGAAAACAACCCAACAACAAGCTTTTTGGAACGCTTTCTGAGAAAATCTGGTGGTTCTGAGATGAAACGAACTTTGCCCGGGTGCTGTGTGGGCATGGCCGTGACCCCCAGGGGCTAGCTGGGAGGGGGCGCGGTCGTGAAAGGAGAAATAGAGAACCATAGCTGCTTAAAGAAACGTGTTCACGGTGAGCCGTTTGTCTGGGATACTTACTGTCCCGCCCCCAGGGGGCCGAGAATGGAACGATGATAAATTACCTTCAAACTCCCTGCTTTCTCTGAAACTTACAGAATCTTGAGAGGAAAAGAAAACGGAAAAACTCGGCTGCTTGGATTAATTAAACCCCATGTAAATGCTTTGGATGCTTCTGCTCAGCAAACCGGCCTTTCTGTTTTGCGCTGTCCACCAGCGACCATGAGCGATGTGTGTTTTCGGGGCCGAGTTTCTGTGACTGTTCCCATCAGGCCCAAAGGGGTGGTGTTTTGGTGAGATGTGCTGTGGTTCTGTCTGATGAGACCAGAATTTCTGCAAAGAGATTTTCTGTGGTTTGGTTTTGCTGGTTCACGGGGCAGCGGGTTATCAGAATGCTGTGGGACGTGGACTTGATGGTGATCTCTTGCTGGAATAAAAATCAGCGCTCCATTACCTGCCAGGAAGGAGTCGGTGTGTGTGTGTTGTTGACTGAGAACTTGAGAACCTACAGACCCCAGCTAGAAAAATCAAAGGATTTCACAGCCAGAAGGGACCAGGGAAACTGATGCAGTTTACTGCTGTCCTGTTATTAACAGGAAGGTTGAGACACGGAGCCAGGCTGGGGGTCTTTTCCCAGGTCACATAGCTAGTTGCAGCATAAGGCTGTGTCTCAATTTCCTGCTTCTTAAACCAAGGTGTCATTACTATATATCCTGTTATGCCCCATCCCCTTTAAAATAAAATAAAAACCTGATTCTTTTGAGAATTGTATTTCTTTTCTCAAGGTAATGCAGAAAACGGAATCTCTTTTCGGCCATGCCTCTACTGATAGCTTAGTTCCCTTCCCTGGAAGAAGTCCCTGTTACCTAGAACTTCCAGAGAGAGCCTAAGCACCCAGCAGCTGTGTGTGCGCGCGCGCATGCGAGCGCATTCTTTTATCCTGTGTTTTTGTACTATGCATACTGTATGTACCTTGCTTTTCTTTGGCGCTTTATCTTGTCATTCCATATCAAGGCTGAAAGAACTTCTTAAACCCTTTATATAGTTGTATTGTTTTTTATTTTTGTTCAACATTTACATTTTATTTACTATAAACTGTGCCTCACAGCAGCTTACAATTTTTTAAAGTTTACTTATTTTAGAGAGAGAGAGAGAGAGGAGAGAGAGGGAGAGAGGAGAGAGAGGGAGAGAGAGAATCTCAAGCAGACTCCATGCTGTCAGTGCAGAGCCTGATGTGGGTTCGAACCATGAACTGTGAGATCATGACCTGAGCTGAAATCAGGTGTTGGATACTTAATGACTGAGCCACCCAGGTGGCCCTGTTTTTCTTTTCTAAAGTTTATTTATTTTGAGAGAGCAAGCATGAGTTGGGGAAGGACAGAGAGAGAGGGAGACAGAGAATCCCACGCAGGCTCTGCCCTGTCAGCGCAGAGCCACAAACCATGAGGTCAGGATCTGAGTAGAAACTGAGTCACACGCTTAACCAGCTGAGCCACCCAGGCACCCCTATATAGCTCATTATTTGAAGAAACTAGAATTCAACCCATCCCCAATTGATGGACATTGGGCTGCTTTCAGTCTTTTGGGATTACCAAATTAACTAATTTTCCACATACTTCATTTTGCACATATGAGGGTTTATCGCAGGATAAATTTTAAGTTTCATCTATTTTTGAGAGAGCGAGAGCTTGTGCACGCATGCACAGGTTGGGGAAGGGCAGAGAGAGGACAGGGAACGAATCCCAAGCAGGCTACACTGTCAGTGTAGAGCCTGATGAGGGGTTCGAACCCACAAACTGAGATCATGGCCTGAGCCAAAGTCAGATGCTTAATTGACTGAGCCCCCCAGTGCCCCTGCGGGACAAATTTCTAAAGTGACATTGCTTGGTTCCAAAGATATGTATGTTGGAATTTTGGTTAGGTATTACCAAATTGCCCTCTCTTGAGGTGAGATCTTTCTACTGTTTTGGTTGGATATTAGCATCTTTGAGTAGTAGTTTAAATATTTCACATAGACTTTTCTGAACTCTATTTTTTCCTTTTATTCAGCCAACCAACACATTTTTTGGGTGGGGCTGTCCAGGTGCTAGGAATACCCCAGGGGGTGAGAGAGCCCTTATGGAATTTCCTGTTGGTAGGGGTGGGGCTGGAGGTTGGAAGAGAGGCAGACAATAAATAACTAACTTCACAGTTTCTCATTTGGAATTTTGGAAAGTGTATGGACAGAACAGAGAAGTGTGGCCTCTGATCTAGCCACGGAGATCAGGAAGCCTTCCCCAGCCCATGACGCTTTAGCTGGAAGGAATGAGTGGCTTTCGTTATGTAGAGAAGGGGCCTGGGTGGGGTGGGGGAGGAGCTGTTGTGGCAGAGGGAATAGCAGATGCAAAGGCCCTGAGGCAGAAAGAAGGTAGGTGCTTTCTAAGAACAGAAAGGCCGCCAGTTTGGCCGGAGTCCAAGGGAGAGTAGAGAGGTGAGGCTAGATGTGGCCGGCAGGGCCTGGCCTGGCTGGTCTAGTTCAGATTGTTCATTTTTAGCCTAAGGCCTGTGAGAAGCCATTTCTGGGCTCTCACCCTGGCAGGGGGGTGGGGGTGGGGGCACCATCTGGACCCCATGAGATCAGCTCAGCTAAACCAGGCAGCGCTTACCCCAGGATGGCCCAGAAAGGATACCGAAGAGGAGGAGGGTCACCTGTGCAGCGATCTCGGCTCCCCCAGGCAGGGGCCAGTCACACGGCTGTAGGAAGAAGTCCCCCATCTGGCTGCCCAGACCTTGGACATGGTTCTTCCGTTGTTTGCTCACTCAGCGAATGTGGATGGACAGCCCGTGCTAGGGATCTGGCAAACAAGGCTGAGCCTTGGTAGATACGGTCCCAACACGGGTGCAGCTTGGAGTCTAGCACATGGGCCACAGTCTTCTCTAAAGGGCCAGATGACATTTTTGGCTCTGTGGGCCATCGAGTGTTTGTCGCAACTATCAACTTTGCTATTGATGTTTATTTTTGAGAGAGAGAGAGGGAGAGAGAGAGCGAGCATGAGTGGGGGGAGGGTCAGAGAGAGCCGGAGACACAGAATCCGAAGCAGGCTCCGAGCTGTCAGCACATAGCCTGATGCGGGGCTTGAAGTCACGAACTGTGAGATCATGACCTGAGCCAAAGTCGGACGCTCAACTGACTGAGCCCCCAGGCGCCCCTATCAACCCTCCTGCTGTAGTGCAAAAACAGCCACAGACCATATGTAAGCAAACAGGGATAGGTGCCCTCCAATAAAACTTTATTTACAAACTCAGTCTCTTTGCCCGCCCCTGACCTATCAGGACGAGGGTCCCTAAACAGATGATACCTGATGCGGTGTGAGCTGGTGACAGGTGTTAGGGAAAAGGGGTGGGGTCTTTCTGACAGGCCACTCTAAGGAAGGGTTGACTGAACACACACATGAAGGAATTAAGGGAAGCACCCGTGTGAAGCTCTTGGGGCGAGAGTTTCCGGCAGAATGAACAGCACTCGAGACCCTGAAGGCGGAAGGTACTTGAAGAATAGCAAGGAGGTCAGCGGGGCTGTTGCTGAGTCAGGCTGGGATACAGGGGCAGGTACGGATGGGGAGACAGGCCAGGGCTCAGGGATATGCGCATAGACTTCAGATCTCATTTGGGGAAGCCTTTAAAGTTGTGTGGACGGGCGTTTCAAGAGGCTACTGCATGGCGAACAGACCGGAGGGGGCGAGGAAAGAAGTGGGGGGCCCAGGGAGGAGGTGACTGATGTCCAGGTGAGAGGGGATGGCCAGCGCCTTAGGCCAGGGGACTTGTGGTGGAGAGAGAGAGAGACACGTGAATGCGGCTTTTGTTTTGACAGGGTCATCTTGACTCACTCTGGATTGGGTGTAGTGAGGTGTCTTAGAGGGGTCAGGCTGAACCAAGGCCCGGCAGGGAGGTGGGAGGGGGAGCCTCTGCCTAGTGGAGGGGTTTGCAGGGGGCTCTGGGCGCTGGGAAGAACAGCTCTTTGGCTCCATAAATCCACTCTCCAGCGTGCCTCCTTTGGCCGTGGCTCAGAAGTCCGAGACAGAGGCCGCTACTGAAGAAAAATCTGGTCCGTCTGCCTTCGCTGTATTTTATGGTTTGGGAAACTACTACTAGCCGCGGCTCTGCCTTTTGAGGGCCCAGGGGCCTGTCTGTGGGGTTTCTCATCCTGCTAATTCCGTGTATCTGGGCACATCCCTTCCCTTCCCTGGCCCTCAGTATCCTCATCTGCAAAATGGCCCAAGATCAGATGTGACTCGGGGGTCCTGGTTCTAAGTTAAGCCACTATTTACACTGGAGTGTGCGCAGCTGGGATTTGAACCCAGAGCTCCTTGGACTCCAGAGCTGCATCCCGGGGCTGCACCAAAGGTGCAAATTGTTGAAAGGAGCCTAGCCCATGGTTTTCAGACTGTGGGTCCTGCCCCCCCCTCCCCCGGGGGGGTAAGGCAGGAAATCTGTTGAATGACTTGCGACTAGCATTTAAACCCAATAACCCCAGACAAGAGGAAAGATAAGGGTAAGTAAGTGCTGCTTCACAAAGCTTCTGTTTCGGTCTCCAGTAGATCTGGCGTGAAGCTGTGACAGAAGGTGCCAGAAAGTGCGTTTCTTCCAGGGGTGTCCCGTCCCCCCCCCAGCCCCCAACGAAAAGTTTGGAAGTCGCTGGCCGGGCGCGCCCTGCAGGCCTCTGGCTAGCGCTGCATGGCTTGACCGAGCTGTGCTCTGTGCACCTGCTGAAATCTTTCCGCTTCCATCTCTGTCTTGGAGGAGTCTGGGATGAAGTGGCCTCCCTTTCCTCTGGTGAGGGAAGGGGGTCCCAGCTCGGGGGTTTGGCACGGTGGGNGAAAAGAAAAGAAAAAAGAAAAAGAGGAGACAAAACCCGATCTGTGATTTCTCTGCCTGGGAGTTCTGTTTTAGAGGCTTAAAAAGACTCTTCCCTCCCCCCTTCTCTTTCCAGAAGAACCGAATGCNCCCCAGTCTCCCCGGCGAGCCCCCGGGCCGATTCGGAGAGCCCGATCGGGCGGGGCCGCAGAACTTTCTGAGCTCGGGCCCGAGCCCGCGCATCGAGATCACTCCGTCTCACGAACTGATGCAGGCAGGGGGCCCCCTCCNCTTCCGGGCTGCCAGACTTGGGCGGGGGGCCGGCTCAGTCCGCAGGTGTGTCTCCACGTGCGCACCTGCTGCTCCCCAGGCGGCGGCGAGCGCGCCGGGATTGCCCCGTAGCACGTGCTGTTCGTGCATCGGCCCTACGGGGTTTATCCAGCACCTGCTGTTTGTGGGTGTTGGGGGGAGACCGTGGGGAACCAGACGGGCCAAAAGTTCCGCCTCCGTGGGGCGGACATCATGGGGAGCGCAGAGCAAGCCTTCGTACGTGGGGTTCACCGGCCTCCTCAAAGGGGAATCGGGGTTTCCCGGCATCTGCTGTGCGCCTCCCGGTGACTGGAGGGCCGAAAACAAAGAAAGCGTGAGCCCTAATCCTTGAGGAGGTTAAAATCGTGGTGAGCCGAGGCAGATGCGTGTAGATGGCGGTGTGTAGGCTTTGGGGATCCGCGGGACGGGACCTGAGTCCTGGTTCTACCCCTGGGGGGGGGAGGGCTGTGTGATCATGGGCATTTCTGGTGCCGCCCACCTGCTGTGCCCAGGACAGGCATCGCTAGTCAAGCAGGACACGCTTTCTCATCCAGCATCTTTCTGATGCCCTGCCCAAGGCAGACATTGCTAATCGATCAGAACTTCCTTACTAAACCCTGGTTCATTCCCTGTGGGTTAGTCCCTACCTCATTATGTGTTTTCATTTTTTTTGGCAAGATAACAGGGTATGTATCAAAATCTTGGCATGGAGCCTGCACAAAGTAAGAGTGCAAAAAAAGGGGCAGCTGCTGTTTTTAGGGGGGGGGGTCTTCTTATCAGGGAGGCACTTTATTTTTTTTAATGTTTTATTTCTGAGAGAGAGAGAGAGAGAGAGAGCGAACAGGGGAGGGTCAGAAAGAGAAGGAGACACAGAATCTGAAACAGGCTCCAGGCTCTGAGCTCTGAGCTGTCAGCACAGAGCCCGATGCGGGGCTTGAACCCACGAACCGTGAGGTCATGACCTGAGCCGAAGTTGGATGCTTAACCGACTGAGCCACCCAGGCGCCCCTAGGAGTAACTTTAGAAAGTACTTCCTCATGGACAAGCCTTGTCCTAGAAGATTGAGCTCGCAGTGGTGGTTAGAGTAATGACAGTGACCATAATAATCATGAGCATTTGAGGGTGCTTGCTACCTGCCAGGCACAACTGTAAGTTTTTTCCATGTATCGTTTTATTCTCTAGTAAATCTAGTTGGTATTGTTTTCATCTTCATTTTGATGCTAAGAAAAATGAGGCGTCCAGAGGTTAGAAGCACATGACGTTCCCTGAAAACGACAATAAAAATCATCTCGACACTTTGAAAACCGTGGGGTAACAGTAATAGCATGAGGCTGTTGATTCTTTTTTTTTTTTAATTTTAAATTTATTTTAAGTTTATTTACTTTTGAGAGAGAGAGAAAAAGACAGAGCATGAGTGGGGGAGGGGCAGAGAGAGGGAGACAGAATTGGAAGCAGACTCTAGGCTCTGAGCTGTTAGCACAGAACCTGACGTGGGGCTCAAACTCATGAGCAGTGAGATCATGACCTGAGCTAAAGTCGGATGCTTAACCTACTGAGCCATCCAGGTGCCGGAGGCTGTTGATTCATCAAAGTGTTTGGTTATGGCAAATGGGAAACTTTTTTCTTTTTCTTTCTTTCTTTTTTTAAATATTTTTTTAAATACTAAATAGAATATCAAAATAGATTATGTTAGAGCTGTTTTGATTGATGGGGTGAGAGTAGTCAAGGGCTGTGTCCCCTGGGGCTTGCTTATCCCACATTAGACCAAACTGGACCACGGAGGCCTTTCAGTCTGGCTCTTCCTCTAAAGCGGTTCTGAGAACACCATCACAGGTCCATGGGTGTTCCTTAAAACACGAGTTTCTGAGTTTTAGCAAACAGATATCTTTATGCAGAGGCCACTCCCAGCTGTGGACAGAACGTGCAGTGATCTCAAAGGCCATTTGGCCATGGAGTTCTGAGTTCTGTGACCAAAGTCGTGTGGAGCCACCGTAGAAAACACTGATCAAGGCTAGCTCCTGGTGCAGGTTGAGAAGCCTGGGCTTGGTGAGGCGAGTCGGACGTGCCTGTGATCACCCAGCTTGTCAGTGACGGAGTTGGACACTTAGAATCTCAAATTCTTGACTCATTTCTGCTACAGATCAGTCTGCAAAATATATTTAATGATTGAGATTGGGGAGGAGCACTAATATAAAGTATGATTGTGCTGCATTGGTCTGAGACCTTATTGTTTATAAAGACTTTATTGTGTATCCTTCCTTCTCTCTTCTTTAAAAATTTTTTTCTAATGTTTATTTTTGAGAGAGAGAGAAAGAGACAGAGTGCAAGTCAGGGAGGGGCAGAGAAAGGGAGACACAGAAATGAAGCAGGCTCCAGGCGGGGCTCGAACTCACATACCGAACTGTGAGATCATGACCTGAGCCGAAGTCGGACGCTTCACCACTGAGCCACCCCAGGCGTCCCCCATTCCTTCTCTATTCTTGATCCAAATGGTTCCTGAATACTGGCAGACGGCTTTAGTCCCTACAAGGGCCAATTTGTGCCAGCTGATGAGATGTTTGTAAGAATTTTCTGTAAGACTGAGAGAATGGGATGTTCAGGGAAGTCTCATGATAATATTTGTTTCCAGATGTGTGGAGCAGAGGGCTGGAGTTCAAGTGCAGAATTTCACATTGGTTCCGATGGTCTCATTCTTAAGATTGTATTGTAGTCATCAAAGACTTAATTCTGGAACCAAACAAAATTTGAAGTTGATACTTGGAGATAGTCCACTGGGTCTTCTACTCCCTGAAGTTTTTTGACACTTCAGACGATGATAGTACAGGGGTGAGGCGATTTTTTTTTAATGAGCCTTATTTTTCAAATTAAAAAGAACTTGGATACACAGTGACAGTGTGAGTATGTAACACGTAGCACCTCGGCTGTAGGCAGAAGCTGCAAGGCACGTTGAGATTGAAACTCAGGTGACCACTAAGACTTCAGGGCAGGGGTGGGGATGGGGTTTCAGGAGGTGATCTAGTTGTGAAGAAGAGACGGAGACTTGCTCGCATCGTAGGACATAATTTTAAGTTGGACTGCATGTTCCAGTTGGGTTCCAGCACTGGTGGAGTTTTCGGGGTGCCACTCCCCTGCATCTCCCCCTGGTACTGCTGTGATGGAGAAAGGGTGGAATTGGCTTCTTTGCAAATGCCTAACTAAGTCCAGTTGATAATGTCAGTTTTCAGCAGCTCGGGGCTTAGTGGAGAAGAAATATCCTGGTTGGATTAATGATTGGTGCCACCATGTGCAAAATCAGGACACAGTGACACAAATCCATGCATTTGCAGCTTTGAAGCTACTTTGAATATCCAGGGCTTCTTTGAAATAAAACGGCTCATCACTCATCCATCTATCCATCCATTACCCACCCACTCACCCACTCACTGAATATTCACTGAGAACTGATCAAAGATCAAGTGTTGTTCTAGAGTCATTCTATAAATGAAATATTTTCTTGGCTCTGTTTTAAGTCAGTTAGCAAGATAAGAAATAGCATATCTCTAGTAGCATAGAGATGAGCATGGAGCACTGGACTACGAGTCCAGAGACATAAGTTGGAGCCTTGTAATCTTGGGAAGATATCTGTGTTCTCTGAGACTCTGAAGGAATGGTCTAGGTAGATCATTAAGACCTTGGTCAACTCTTAAATGATATAATCCTAACCATATGTCAAGCACCTGTTGGGTGTGCTGGGTAAGGTTAAGATTCTGTAAGAAAATGAAACTTAATGGATGTCATTACAACGTCAGATGTAAAGGCTTGTATATCTAATACCATAACCACAAGTAAATTAGATTATAGGCGACAACTTTGAGGTATGCAGTGTATGTACAGGGAAACGTAATTATAGTCTAATATTTTTTGAGTAGTTCTTGTGCTAAGCTCTTCATATGATTGCTGTAGCCCCATTTCACAATGGAGGAAACTAAGACCTAGGGAGATAGAGGCATCTGCTCAACGTAGTTAGAGGTGGAGCTTGGACCTAAACGTGGGTGGGTGACTCCAGTCCTGTTCTTGACTTTTACTCGTCCTTTAAATTTAGGGGTCTGGGTGGTTTGACTCATCCGTACCAAAACCAGACCCCTCTCTATGGTGAGATGTTCTTTACTTGTCCTGATGATCAATGGCCATGACTAGAAATGGTCTCTCCCTAAAAGCAGCTTTTAATTGAGAGCATCAAACTTGGAAATGAAAGAGCTGAAACATATTATGAGACACTGGAGATAGAAGAGGTGAGGTTGCTTGCCTAAAGTCACACTGCATCACCAGTGACCCACACGGGCCCCTGATTTCCACTTCAGGGTATCTTCTCCCATACTCACTCCTTTGGAAAGGGAGAACATTCTGGGTGAGGGGTGATTTTTAGAGGAAGGAGGTAGTACTCGTCAAAGTTCCCAGAGAAAAAGGAATTAGAGCATTTAGAAATATGAGAACTCACATGTAATGAAATTCGCTTCATAAACTAAGATGTCAGTCATGCTGTTTTCATCAAGGATGGAAGACAAAACAAAGGAAAAGATCTTTATCACGTGTAGAATCCTACCTACCCTGTCTGAGAAATATGTGCTCTCCAACAGCCAGTACTTTACTCTCATACCCTCTGGACATGATTTTTCAGAAAAGGGACCATTTACGTTTATTGTACAGGTTGACTGGTTCTGATTTCTTGTACGCATGACTGATTCTATTTCCTCTTGCAGTATCCCGGTGACCGCATCCCTCCCTCCACTCGAGTGGCCACTCTCCCACCAGTCAGGCTCCTATGAGCTGCGGATTGAGGTGCAGCCCAAGCCACATCACCGGGCCCACTATGAGACAGAAGGCAGTCGAGGGGCTGTCAAAGCTCCAACAGGTGGCCACCCCGTCGTTCAGGTACGAACATGAATTCTTTTCCTTTTTGTGTCCTTCAATTTCCACCGAGTGATCTTTTTTTGCTCAGCCACTGTCTGTTATTTGTTGGATTGTGGTATGTGTCTCAACCTCCTACTTGTCTCACGGATGGGAAGTTTGAGATGGAACTAGTATCAGAAGTCCAGCTACTCGGAGGCCAGAGAAGAAAGTCTTCCTGAGCTGGATAAGGATAGAAATGATATTCTTAAGCTATTTCTTCCCTTCTCTTTCTGATTGAAAAATTGCTAGAGTTTTCCAGGGGTTTGTGTATTGACAGAAGGTTCTGAAGCTGTTATTTTGTGTTTAAATTTCAGATGAGAGTCCAGTGAGGAAAATCTGTACACTCTTGTAAAGTACAGAAAACTAGGGGAAAATTAAAATTACACACAAAGTAAATATTATTAGCATTTTGATATATTGCTTGTTGCCTTCTTTCTGTTCTCAAACACGGCAGTGTCTATTGATATACATTTATGTGCTTAATGTTATGGTGATTGGTGTTCTGATTTTGAAAATATTATACCATGAACGTTTCCTCCAGTTTTTCCTTAATCATTATCTTTAATGTCTCTGGCTTTTGATGTAACCTCAGGTTTTTTGTTTTTGTTTTTGGTCAAAATAAGTAGAGAAGAATGCATTTTGCTGCAAAATAATTAGAGTTGAAATTATCTTTCTTAATTGTGTAATCTATTCAACCAGGGAGTGCTGCTTGGTGCCCACCAACCAACTCAATTAAGCAGAACCTTCAATACATATAAGTTTAACTTTTATTTGCATTTGCCTTAAGGTGGGTGTATTCGATGATAAGAATCTGCTGTAGCATGTATAAAAGCCCTCTAGAGAGGTTGTTAAAAATGCAGATTCCTAAGCATCCCCTGAAACTACTTAATGAGGAATTATATAACACGAGTAGAGCTGAGACCAGCAAACAAACAAAAGTCCAAAATCTCTGAAATCTCCGTCGGTGCTTTGGGTGTATACACCTGGTTAAGGACTTTTATGATAATAATAGAGACTTCCACATCCTGGCAGTTGCTTTTCCCAGAGCTGACATCACCCTCTGTGTCTCTTTATTGTTTCTTTTCCTTGACATTGAGTCACATTTTCCTTTTTCTTTGCATGTCTAGTGATTGTCGACTGTATTCTAACATTGTAATGATAACATGCTTACATATTGAGACTCTGGATTTTGTTATCTTCCTTTAAAGACAATTTCAGCAGCCGGCTGATCACTTTCAACTTGTGGAGACTTGATTTAGTTATGGTGGATCTGTGGAAAGCCCAAGGTGTTTCCCATGGCCCCTCCTGTGTCAGTAGCCTTTATGGATGCCTGGTCGGGGAGGTGACTGCATGCTGGTGGTGTGGAAGTGGTCCTCAGGCAGAGAACTGGAGTGAACGTGGGCTCCTGGGTTTCCTTTCCCTCAGTGGCCACAGTCATATGCTGCCTGCTGTCTAAAAAAATGCCTGAAAATAGTTGCCTTATATATGTTTGTCCTGATTTATAGTGGTTTATGGCGGGACAGCTGGTCTGATACCATTTACTCCGTCATGCATGATAATTTCTTTTTTGGAAAAGGAAGTCTTTGTATCATTATTGGTCTAGGCTTATCCACTCTAGGATGGGGACTCCTCAGAGGGCGCCGTCGGTCTGTATGTTGGAATCACAGTTCGTCTGTGTGTTTAGTAAAGATAGAGAAACTCTCTTATGGCCGATTAGAAAAGAAGGCTACGCTTGCAAAACCAGGCCAGGAGACTCAACTCCGAAAGAAGCCAGACTTGAAAATGGTCCCAAATTTACTTCTCTGTTCAGTCACAGTCGGTCCATTCAGCAAGTGGATTTATTCATTCTGCAAGTATTCGTTGAGCCCCTGCTTTTTGCCCTGTACCGTGCTTGATACGAAAATACAACGAAGAATAAAAATGAAGCCATGATCTCTTTCTTCAAGGAGCTCATGGCCTAGAAGCAAGAATCATTGACTAAATCGTCACGCACAAATGATACAAGTACAAACGGCAGCAAAGTGGCAGAAAGGAAAAGAACGTGAGCCTCTGGGCATGTGAAATGGAGGAGCCAGTGGAAATGAGGGAAGAACGTGTGAAGATTTCCCTCAGCCTGGGGCCGAGGGCGCAGGGGGAGCCGCTGCGTGTGCAAGTGCCTGGAGGCAGAAGGCAGCGGAGGGAATCCCATTAGAGGAGCAGAGGAGGCCAATATAGCCAGAGGACCGGAGGGAGGGGGAGGGAGGCGGGCAGGGGCCAGAGTGTGCAGGGCCTGGGTAGCCAGCGGGGAGAGTTTGGCTTTATCCTGAGACACGAAAAGCAGGTACGAAGCGTGACCGGATTTTAGGCGTTGAGGAGCCCCGGCCAGGATTGCCCGGTTGGTGGAGGGGCTGAGATGAGGAAGAAAGTCAGCAGACTCTGTCCAGGGCCTCTGTCTTCTCAGGGCTGTGTTGGATCTTCATTCCCTGACCACTCAACAAGCATTACTTGAGGACTCCCGTGTACCAGGCTCGGTTCTAGACTCTGGGCTGTGGTGTGTCCAAAATAGCGAGAAAGTCTCAGCCTTACGGTTGAGCAAAAGGATAACAACAGTTCCCATTCAGCATGCATTTACTGTGTGTCAGCCTCTGTTCCCAGTGCTGTATGTGTTAATTTATTTAATCCTCAAAGGAGCCCTAAAAGCAGGTTACAGTGAGGTCAAGGAGAGGTCAAGGAGCTTGTTCAAGGTCATAGCTGTCGAATGGGCCTGGGATTTGGACCCCCGGGTCTGGCTCTCTCTGCTATACAACGTTCCTGATTTTTCAGGTCTCTTCAGACCGTCTTTCCCTGACTCCACACTCTTACCAGGCGGAGAAAGCCCGGAGGAAAAATGCCCACACCTCCTGCCTATCAATTTTATGTGCTGGCACCGCACTGGCTTTTTGGGGCCCAAACTGTGATTTCTCGGGCAGGTTCTAACTGGCTCTGCTTGGGAAGGCCCACTGGTCCAATTGGCTTGGCCAGAGAGGTTGGACCATGTGCAGTGCTAGGCTCTGCTCACCCATTCATTTAGGGCTGGGGCCATGGAAAGTTCCAGAGAAGGGAACAGGCTGGACGTGCAGCCCAAAAGTCCCTGCTGAACTGTGCTTGAAGTTCACGCCCCTCCTTCTGACGGCCCCCAAGGAGCCCTCCCTCTTCATGCTCGTGACTTTGGAAACCCAGTGTATGACTTCAAGCTTTGCAGCCACATTCTCTAAAGATACAGAGTAGAGTATTTTTTTAAAAAAATTATTTGAATAGACTGTGTTCTCTTCAGAATGCGATGTGCTAACCACTGATTTTGAATGTAGTAAGTCCCTTTTTAAAAAGCTTCTTTGAAAAATGAAGAGGAGACTTAAGACAAATGCTATTACCCTGTAAGTGGAGTGAAAACCCCTTTCGAAATCTGGGGGGTTGCCCTTTCATTCCCAGAAGAGCAGTGAAGCCCTGTTTTGTACCTTGCCTCGATACCTCTGCTGGTTTCTCTCTTGATCTGTCTCTTATCTCTACATCTGTTTCTATTTCTGTTCTGTACCACGGCTCCTTCCCCCCTCAATGATTGGGCCCCACCCTTCTCTTTTTTTATTTACCGCACACTATAAAACTTCATTTTTCTGCATCCCTTGTGGTTTTATGCTCCTCTTTTTATGAAAATAAAATGAGTACAAGGTCATTTCTTTACATATAAAATTTAAAATCTTAAGCATATGCCATGTTTAGCATTGTGTGTGTGTGTGTGTGTGTTTTTTTCCTCTTGAACATCACCTGGTCTTGGAAGAAAGTTTGTTCTAAACCTTTAGTGCTTTCAGATCTCCTGACTCCTTCCTTTGGCAGATACTTTGTTGCAGACCAGCTGCGGGCCAGGCGCTCAGTTAAGTGCTGATAATGTAACGAGGGGCAGGATGAATACGGTTTCTGCCCTGATGATGCTCCAGGAGCACTGAGGCACAGAGCAGACAAGAATGGTTTGGCGTGACCATTCCTGAGCTGTGAGCGGCTCAGGGAGGCAGGTGACGGCAGTCTGGAATGACACCTGGGCTCTGGGGCAAGACCTGATGACTGGCTGGGATCCCACCTGTTGGACGTACAACGTAAATTTCACAACTCACAATTTCAACCAAACCAGCCATGCTGAGAGAATACTTAGAGCTGCTGGAAGGGAGCCTTGCTGCGGATGTGACTTATCACCTGTGACCTAGAGCAGGTGTCAGAGCCAGCAAAGTGAGGAATGATGCCCTTCTTCTCTGTTTCTCGGTCTCTCTGGGTAGTGGGGGGAGAGTGTTCCTTGCACAAGGTATAGTGTGTGCAAAGGTCCTGAGGCAGGGAGGAACTTGGTGTGTCTGAGGAGCTGAAGGAGGGCCAGTGTCACTTGAGTTTAGCTTGTGGGGGTGGTGGGTTGGCAGGGCCACACCGTGCAGGACTCATAAGCCGAGGTGAGGAGCCTGGGTTTTATTCCAGGGGAAGGGAGTAACGAGTTTTGAGTAGGGGAGGAAAGTGATTCTGATTTACTGTTTCTAGGATGTTGTGGCTTCTTTGTAGGGCGTGGGTTAGAAGGGATGGAAGGAAGCAGGGAGATGAATTTGATGGACTGTGGCGGTACCAGGTGAAGATCAAGGTGCTGAGGACAAGGCAGCAGTGGGAGGGGGAGGGAGAGGAGGGATTCAGGACTCGGTTCTGGCTTAGATGTGGGAGGTGAAGGGGTACCTGAGTACCGGATGTCGTGTGGGGAGACTTGGGGGAAGGAATCATTTTCTTAGGAGAGGCTAATGAATTCAGTTTGGGGTGTAGGAAGTTGGGAGCACTTGTGAGGTGTCTGAGTAAAGATGTGAACAGGCCGTTGAACTTGGGGGCCTGGAGCTCAGCAGCAGAGTGCTGGCCTCGCCGACCCTCCGGCCTGTGGGACGGCACAGGGCCACACGCACCATCCCTAGACAGCTTTGCGTGGATCCACTTGTACGAGTTTACTTCCCACACTCGAATAGGACCCTGCATCTCTCCAGAAGCAGTGGGCCGAGGAGAGAGCTGGAGAAGAGCCTGGAGAAACAGGATTCACAAACCGAGAAGCTGGTGGCGGCCAGGCAGTGAAAAGAAATGGCCGAATTGGCCAAATGTGCGGGACAGTAGATGGCGGAGGGGAGTAGGGCACAGCAGACCGTGGGCCTCGTTGCCAGCAGGTGGGTACTAGTCAGCCCCCGCTTGTACCGTGTGGGAGCGTGGGTGCAGCGTTGCCAGGGCTCGTGGGTTTTCTTCGGGAGAAGCTCAGAATCTGAATTTCCATGTGAAATGTCTGGTTATTACGTTTTGGCTGCAGAATCAAACTTTGTGTGAGATTTGGCCCAAGGCAAATATCCTCACGTGGTGTGTATCCTCTCGGGCAAATGAGGACTGTGCTGCCTCAAGGTTTATCAAACAGAAAGGGAGATAAGAGAGAGGCTATATTTATACAGTTTCTACGAACTGTCTGGTTAGGGACGGGGGACTCTTAGCAGCCGGGCTCACCTTGTTTCCTTTGTAAAGCTTTCAATGCCGTTGAACTGGAACGAGCTTCTGGCTCTTTCCGAGGAAGCAGGGCATCTTAATTCTGTGGCCCGACTTAGATGTGGAAGGATCAGAGGAGAAAGGGGACCACTCGACTCACCTTGAAAGAGCCACGTGCCCGTTGGCGGAACCCAGCCGTCATTTCCTTGTTCTGCTTCAGGACAGGACGCCGGGGTCCTTTGGTGGACAGAACTTCCATGCTCAGCCTGCAGCGCAAAGTGGGGCTTTTCCGCATTTACACAGCTCTGCAGCTTCCTGGGATCTAATTCTACTCCAGTTGATTTGATGCCGTTTTCACGGACACCTGTCCTGGGCTTCCGGACCCTTTAACCATGTCCCCGCGTGGAAATTCCCGGTAGAGGACACTGTGTCATATTCCTTATCCGTCCTTGTCCTGGGGCTTTCGAGACACGGTCTTCGTCCCCCTCTCTAGGACTTGTTTTCAGCTGCAAGAATGGTCGGAAAGGCATCCTTGCGGTTCGAAAGTAAGCAAAATGAGAATGTTTAACCAGAGTACACACCTCCAAAGACCAGATGTTCAGACATATGGAAAAAACGTGGGTAGTCCTTGGGGAGAAAGCCCTTTTACAGATGCACAAACCCGATCTTGGTTTCATGTGGGGGTAACGTGGACGAGCTTCTCACAGTGGGGGGCGGAGGCCAGGGGTGCACCTGTCCAGGCCACCCCTCCCCCCGCCTCCTCCCCTTCTCCCTGATCTGGAGGAGGCCGGTCAGGTCTCCAAGCTTTCATCTCTTGCGAGGCTGTGATTTTCATCCTGTTGGATTTTAGCCTTTATACTTGCCACGGCTCACTTCGAATTCTATCTCAGAAAGGACAGAAAGAAGCCAGGTGGAGCATTCCCCTCCCGGGGAGCACAGCTGCCGTCGTGACAGTGAGCAGGGCTCCTTCGGCGAGGGGCTGCGCACGCGGGCTTCTAGGTGGCTACGCCAGTTTTGTGCTCAGTGAGCACTTCTCCCTCATACCCTCCGCTTTTAAGACCAGAAAACAGGAAGCCGATCTTGCAGATGCCGATTTGTCTAGAAGCTACTGGGTTTGGTCCTCCAGAGGGTTCAGTCCGGCCTTCTGGAGCGGGAGAGGAAAGCAGGGTGGGCCGAGCTGCAGAGGCAGAGAGAGTGTCTCCCGAGCTCCCTACAGGCTCCTTTGCTCATTCGTCTGTTTGTTTGAAATATTTACCAAGCACCTTCTACGCGCTCGGCACCGGTCCCGGCGCTGGGGGTGCGGCTGTGAACAAAACAGACAAAAATCCGGGCCCGCGTGGAGCTGACGTTCTGGCTGCGGCGAGATAAACACCACGTCTAATAAGGAGGAAAGTTAAATAGCCTGTTGGAAGGCGATAAATGCCATGGGAAAAACGACCAGGCCGAGGGGACCTGGGCGTTGGGGGGGCTCGGCCCGGCATCCTTGCAAAGGAGGAGAGAAAGTGGGAAAGGCAGGTGCAGGGAGCGGGGGTGGGGTGGGGAGTGCTCCTGGCTGAGGGGACATCTGGGCGGGCCCAGCGGGCACCGGCTGGGGACGCGGGGGAGCCCAGAGGCACGGGGTGAGGCAGGACGGACGCGTAGGAGACAGAGGCCCAGAGGGACAAGGATAAGCAGATGTGGGCGTTGGACGCTGAGGACTTTGATTCTCCGTGAGGTGGCAGCCGGAAGGGATGGGGTGTGACTTCGGTTTTCTCGGCATCTCTGTGGCTGCTGCGTGGGTGAGAACAGATGGGGGGGCAGGGAAGAGGNNNNAAGAGGCGGGGGGTGGGGGCGCTGCCAGGGCCCAGGGGAGAAGGGAGGGTGGCTGGACCAGGGGCCGGGGCGGAAGGCACAAGAAGTGGTTGGATTCCGGGTGTATCTTGAAAGCCGGGCTGACTGGTTTATTTGCAAGACTGGCTGTGGTCGAGAGGCATGGGTGTGGTCGTCCCCAGGGCTGAGCCACCCTGCCGGTCCCCACCGAGGCTTGTCTTCGAGGGGATGGCCTGACCCGGCCTCACAAAGGGGGGAATGGGCCCAGGTGGGGAGGCCGATGCCAGCTTCTGGAGGGTCCGTCCTTACCAGCTTCTCACTTGGCTCTACCCGTCTCTTGATTAGAACGCTGGCCATTACTTTAAAAACTTTAAAGAGCATGGTCCAAACCAAGGGCATCTGCAGACCAGATGTGGCCTCCTGTGTGTGACCTCGAGCGGCCAGGGAGGCCTTGTGAAGGAGCGGAGACCGAAGCTGGCCTCTGGGGGTGAGCCGGGCGGAGGAGAGCAGGTGTCCTGGGTGGTGGCCAGGTGTGGGTGATGAGCAGGGGTGAGGCTGGACGATACTGTGCTCGCGTCCACATCAGACGATAAACTGTCATGAATCAGCAAAGCATTGCCCCCAGATATAGGGAGAAGGCAGAAAGCTTCCAGAATCTTGGAGAAACAGTTGTTCCAAAGAGGGTGATTACATCTGACGCTTGCATTTTGTCTGGCAACCGGCGGGGACCTATAGGGGAAACTTGATTTGTCCCACAAACAACCTTTTGGGTCCCTCCTATAGGCCGGGCACTGTGATGTAACAATGAGAGCTACACTTACAGAGCACTTACTGTATACGTCCCTTAGAGTGACCTACTTAATCTTTGCAGTGATGCCATGGCGTGTAGGCGGTAGGATTACAGCTCTCGTTTTATGGACAAGGGAACTGGGACACAGAGAGGTTAAGCAATTGCCCGATGTCACCTAGCTGATGAGCGGTGGCACTGATTGGGACCCAGGAGGCCTGAAGCCAGAGCCTACATTTAATCAGTGGTCTGTGCTGCCTCTTTGAAGAAGAAAGAGTGGGTAGCTTGGAGCAAGGCAGGCTTCATGTTCACTGGCTCTGGGGCTCTGGGTAACTGGCTGGGCTGCGTTTTCCTCAGCTGCAATGTGGTGAAGACCTGTGTCTTTCGGATTGTTCGGCTGTGTCCCGAGTTGTTAGGATGCTCAACAAAAGTGTCCAGCGTGGTCTTTGGCACAAAGCAGGTATTTGAGCTGCTGTTCTTTTGTTGAGTGATGTAGTGATTGGATGTGGGATCTTGGGAGCTGTGCTAGCCTAAGATTAGATGCTGGTGCCTGTGCAGGTTTTTTCTGGCCGAGTTAACCAGCTCTGAGACTCAGGGTGCTGTGAGCTCTCCGCAGGTCTTTATTTATGCATCGTTTGTTTGTCACATGCACGATCTAACTTTATCCTTGCGAACAGAGTGAGGCGGGGCTGTCATTCCCATAGCACAGGTGGATAGGGAGGCAAGGGAGAAGCTCACGCACATCTTTTGGCCAAAGGCAACTAGCGTGTTGCCCTGACCTTGGCATTTAGCTTCTGGATTCTAATCTTTCCACTTACCTACCCGTTCATCCCTCACCTGCTCCCAGCCAGGCCTGCGTGAAGCCCCAGCACAGAGCACTGCAGCTGGGGTCAGCGCCAGGGTAAGAGGGGCTGGGGCTGAGCACAGTCACCACACAGCAGCTTTGGGCGGTGCCCGGCTGGGTGTGACTCGAGCCCTGCACCCAGTGTTCCCCATCCAGGTCCCACCTTGTCTCCACTTTCTCTCCGGAGGGACTCCCAGTGAAGCAAAAGTGTCCTCTGGTCCTATGAGGAAGGAGGCATCTGCTGGAGGTGGATTTTCAAGCCCCTGTTGGCTTCAGTGCGCCGCTAGAGGCGGGGGGAGGTGATGGCTTCTCCCCACGGCCCTCTTCCCTCTGTGACAGCGGCACAGCCCTTCTCCAGATCCTGGGGCATAGTGGGGGAGGTTAAAGCCGCTTGTTCTGAGCCTCCGGGAAGACTGTGTGCTTACTCTGCCCGTGAGCATGTCTATTTATTGAGCACTTACTATATGACAAGCACATCACATGGATTGGCTTGGGCAGGAATGTTGTTCTTGCTCTATGCGTGGAGATCAGAGGCATTGAGTGCCTTCTCCAAGGAGCACATGGTCGTGAGTGACCTGGACTGAGCTTTCCCTGCATGCCTACTGCAGGAGGTCATGGTGCTATTATTAACCTCATTTACAGATGGGGAAACCGAGGCTCCAGGTCACACAGCTCATCAGAAGGGATAATAGTCCTGCCTCCCTCCTAGCGTCTTTGAGAAGAGCAAATGACTCACTGCAGTGAAGTGCACGGGCCAGGGCCCGCATGCTGCAAGCGTCCATGTGTGCTCATTGTTCTCATTGTCACTGAGGCCGATTACTGTCGATTTCCTCTGCACCATCCTGTTAGGGTAATAAAGGGGGCATTGACGCTTACCTGGAAGTTTTGACTTCATGCCACAGCCCTGGAGCCAGGATGCACAGAGTTACATGCCGACGGGATGGGCGACGTTGGTACCTGTCATTTATGGAGCGCGTGCTCCGTGCGCGGTCAGAGGACTTGCTCAGGGGCGTGGAGTCGGGGTGTGGAGACCAGAAGTTAAAAGCACGTCTGCTGAACTTCTTGGCCAGACATTTTCCCTGTTCTGTGTAGTCCTCAGGGTTACATTAGGTTTGAAAAGGGGTGTGTGTGTGTGTGTCTATATCCACAGATATAGATAAAAACATACACACATGCATATGTACATATACACACACTATGCATCTATACGTATATATATTTGTGCATCAGATACATGCATACATATGTATACTTTTTATCCAATTATTTACTTTTTCTTGGTTTAATATGTATTTGTTGTATTAAAAATACAGGAAAATCTAACACAGAAACCAAACAACACCCTTTGTCACCTGCAGAACTGTTGGTTTTCCTTTGATGTATTTCCGTTCAGTCTTTTCCTGCTGTGCCTGTGCACTTATGCTCATAGCTCCCCACTCCTGCCCTGCCTGCACAGTCCGGTCTATACCAGGTTATTGTGATGACCCCAGGGGGAAGTAGCATCAACTCAGATCTGAGTTAGACTGGGAATTCCTTTCTATCTATAAATTCCTTTCTATCTGTATATAAATGGGTATAATGCGATCATTGTTTTTAGGTAGTGCTTGGAGACGCAGAGAAGTTAAGTAACTTGCCTAAGGTCACACAGGAAGCAAGTGAGGTGCAGACTGAACCTAGGTGTCTGGCTCCAAAGGAAAAATAGGAACCTTTAATGACCCTGAGATAATGTACCAGGTCATTCCTTGGGGCTCTTCTTGTTACTTACATATTGTGAAAAATTCAGGGAATAAATCCAGTTTGGTTGAGCCTCAAGCCAGATTTTTGGCTCCTGCCTTCCATTGCGTCTTGCACCCCCTACTCCCCCCCGCCCCCCGGCTT
>NW_027532250.1:6222533-6228375 GCF_008692635.1 Crocuta crocuta
CTCATTTCTTGGTTTAAAAGCCTGTCCCCCTCCATTACTTTGTTTCTGTGGATGGTGTAGTCTGAGCTTGGGATTTGAGATGTTAGCATCTCTGGGGAATGGGGGGTTGGGGGGTCGGGTGGTCAGCTCCCGACGGCAAACGTGGATGATCAGAGAGCAGCCTGTGAGAGCTGCTCACGGGCCTCCCTGTCCAGCCTGGATTCTCCTCGCCACACCAGTGGTAAGGGTGTGAAGAAGGATAACTGGACCCCCTGAAGCCTCAGTTTCCCCAGCGGCAAACTGGATGAACTGAGACTTAGAGGGTTTGTGGAGGAGGGTTTCTATAAGGCAGGGAGCCCAGCCCTGAGTGAGGATTCCCCTGGTTTCTCTTCGAAGTGGAATTTGAAGGGAGGAGGTGCATTCACGTGGTGTGCAGTTCGGAAGGTTCAAGGCCGGCCTCCCACCCTGCACCTGAGTGGCCACTTCCTCTTCCCGAGGCCCCAGCATCACTGTTTCTGGCTACCCTTCCGGAGCGGGTCCGTGTCCCTATGCTTGTAAACATTGCGGTCACTGTCCTTGTCACCAGCAGCAGCACTGTCATTTATAAAGGACTTGGCAGGGTGTCCTGTGCATTTTAAATCCCTAATAAACGATCCAGGCAGTTATGGGTGTCGCTTTCAGTTCCCCAGGGAGGAAGTGAAGCCGAGGCGATCTTATTGGTATAGACCTTTCCGCACAAAGCTTAGGGGCTCCCACCTTCAAATGTCCTAATTTGACGTTTGATATAAAACCGATTCTGATGAATATCATTTTGAAGCGCGCGTCAGGTGAATGTTAAGGGTTGGCTCTCCCTGACCCCAGGCTTGCATCAGCTGACACGGGCCGTGTGACACCCCGGGCACCCGTATCCTTTCTCCCTCCGTCAGAAAATGACACGTTGAAGAGAAAAGCAGTTGGTGCAGCCCACGGTTAAAAAGTAGCAAGAAAAGGGTCGAATAGGATCAGGAGTGTTTTTTGGTTTATCTCTTACTTACCCAACAAATAGGGGTTGGACCTCCACCACGTGTCGGGCACTGTGCGAGGTGCTAGCCATGGTTTGGCCCACGGGCCAGCAGCGCAGACACCCCTGGGAGCGTGCTGACGATGCAGAATTTCAGGTTCCCTCAGAGCTTGCTGAGTCAGAGTCTGTCTTTTTACAAGATCATCAGGATTCGTGTGCATGTTAGAGTCTGAAGCACGGTATTCTAGGATAGGAATTGTCAAACTCAGCCAGCCCAAACCGGCCTGGCACTGCTTTCTAAATAAAGTTTTTTTTTTTTTTTTTTTAATGTTTATTTTTGAGAGAGAGGCGGAGTGTGCGCTGGGGAGGGGCAGAGAGAGAGGAAGACAGAATCCAAAGCAGGCTCCAGGCTCTGAGCCATCTGCACAGAGCCCAACGCGGGGCTCGAACTCGTGAACTGCGAGATCGTGACCTGAGCTGAAATCGGACGCTCAACTGACTTAGAGACTCAGGCGCCCCTCTAAATAAAGTTTCAATGGAACATAGCCACGCCCATTTATTTACATGCATTTATTTACCCTGTGAGGGCAGAGACGGGTCCTGGCCACAGAGACCATATGACCTGCAAAGCTTTTAATGGTTACCGTTTGGCCTTCACAGAAGAGGTTTGCAGCCCGGAGTTAAGGATAGAGCAGCAAACAGAACGGAAAGGGCTTCAGCTCTCCTGGAGCCGATGTTCTGTTGGGCGTAGATATACAGCAAAACCAAAAAATGTACAATCTGTCGGAGAGTCAAAAGCAGCAAGAAAACTGAGTGCAGTGAGCAAGGGAGCTGCGTGGCTGTCCTGGGGGAAAGTGTAGGGAGGGAGCAGCCAGCACAAAGGCCCCGGGGCCGGAGCGTTCTTGGTGTCCACCCTGTGCATCAGTACGGAGGTGGGAGCCAGCCAGGTCTGCCTTAGAAGTTAAGTGTTGACCGTGAACGTGGGTTTTGGCTTTCAGTTTTCACATGACCTTTGCTGGGGCATTTTAGTGCCTTTTTTGAATGTAGACAGAGGTCCCCATCTCACAGCACAGGGGAGGCTTCTGTGTGTCACTGGGTACAGTTGCACAAGCCGTGCACTGCAAAAGGCACTGCATACCAGGAGGGCACTTTTCGCATTTGCTATTTATGAAGGCAGTGTTCTGACGCATGCCTGCTAAGGGTGCAGAGGAGGAGGCGGCTCTTGCCGGTCTGCATAAAACTGCCAGACAACTTAGCAGCGGCCTGGTGGTGTAACTCTTAAAAAGAGGAAAAAAGTCTGAGTGTAAAGGTCTTTAGGTTACAGACGGTCATCAGCCTCTGCACTGGTTACTCAGCTCAATTCCGTTCCCCGCGCGGCCCCTTAAGGGATTTGGATTTAACTCTTGATGGCAGGAAAGGCACTTTTGCTGGCTTAAGAGACATGCCTACTCCCTCCCTTTCTTTCCTCTTCCAGGTGGGGTTTCCGTTGCTCTCTTTTCCCCGCCCGCTATCAGACCAGACCACCTGGGGCGGCAGGTGGGGAGTCTCGTCCCCTTCCCCCTTGGCCTGTGTTTGCTGTGCAACTTCGGCTCACACATTTCTCCTCTCTGAGCTGTGGGAGCCTTGGCTCTGAAACCAGGGGGCAGCGCTCCGTAAGCCCCCTCCCACGTCTAACCTCACAGGAGTCTGTGATTCACGGTGTTAGTAGGTATCACCTGAGGAGAAGTGCCTGCGTTTAGTTTTGTTCCCTTTGAGGTGGGAGTTCCAGCCTCTCTTCAGCCTGGCCTGCCTTAACTTGCATGGTTTCCTAGCTCCAAAGTTGACTCATTCTGGGACCTGAAGCTGGGCTTTTTGTTTTGTTTTCTTAGAATTTGGGGTTGAATGAGCTAGAAGGAGACTTAGCAATCATCTAGTTGAAGGCCTGGTATTTCTGAATCATGTGTCATTTTACTGAGGGCTCCAGCTACCATTTTGTTGAGGGCTTTGGTTACCATTTCACTGAGGGCTTCCAGTATGTCTGGCCTTTTGCTAACATTGTGTCATTCAGTCTCACACTGAGTACTTGAGCTAGGTTCTATCCTGATTGGTTTGCAGATGACCAGATGGAGGGCCCAGAGAGATGATCTGAGTTATGAAGACCTCACGGGACTAAGGCAGAGCCACCACTCAGACTGTCACAGGCAGAAGTTAGGAACATGTTATTTACTGAGCACATACAATATGCCAGACGCTGTCTCAGCGGCAGCTTCCATTGCCCACTGTAACCTTGCAAATTAGGGCCTGTTATTTTACAGGGGAGAAAACTGAGCCCCAGAGAAACGTGTGCCTTACCCAGGGTAAGGCTTATGCAGGTAGTGAGAGGAACTGCTTCATACTTCTGATCTTCTTCTTCTCATGCACTTCTCTCTGCTCTGTGAACGTTTAGTGCATCCTGTTTACCTGTTGGCATCTGTGTGTTTTCTTACCATTTCTTACCGCCTTCTCTCTGCTCCCTGGGGCCAGGCATCATCCTCTCTTGTCTGGGTGACAGCTAGACTTTCCCAGCCGGCTTCCCTGTCTCCACATGTGCCCCTTGTCCTGTCTGCTCCCCACACAGCAGCCAGACGCACCTGTTTGAAACGTAAATCAGTCCATGCCCCCTCTGTTCCCAATCCTGTGCCTCTCCCTCTCCGTACACACCAGCTCCCTCACCATGGACTGCAAGGCCCTGTGTCACCTGGTCCCTGCCCCTCTCTGTGCTCTTCCTCACTCACCCCACCCCGGCCTTACTGGCCTCTTGCTATTCCTCAAACACTTCAAGAAGGCTCCTGCCTCAGGGCCTTTGCGTGTGCTATTCCCCCTCTCCTGGATGGCCACTTGACCCTCTTCTCTGCTGCACTCAGGTCGCACTTCAATTGTCACCTCCTCAAAGAAGCTCTCCCTGATTGCTCTCTCAAAATAGCTACCTCTTCGCCTGCCGTCCTCTGTCCCCGTACTTGCGATGCTTTCGTTCATAGCCTGACACATTCTTCCTTTCTTCCCTCCTTCCTCCCACCCATCCATCCATCACCCCCCCCCCCCCCTCCCTCCCCNCCTGGGCCCCTCAGACGAGCGGGGAGTCCGGGTGATGGATATGCTGACACAGGCTGTTCCTCAGTGGCTTTCCTGTGCGAAAGGAAGTGGAGGAAGGAAATGACAATAATTAAGGAGCACCAATTCAGTTCGCGGGGACAAGCCCAGGCTTCCTCTGCCCCTGGTCTCTTGGCCCAGCGTGACTTTGGCCGCGCCTGGGGCAAACAGAAGCGTGACTTGATGCAAGAGGCATAAGTTAGTTTTATAATGATTAAGAAGAAGAAAAAAAAAACCCTTATTTTTCACTTTCCTTTTTTAATCAGTAAGTATGCTGTGGGTGTTCCCTTGTGGTTTTTCAGTCAAAGAGACGATTGTCGTTGATTTCCCTGGGGCTTCAGCTTTGCGTGTGTCTAACTTTAACTTTGAACTAATGCTTTTAGGGCTGTGCTCGGATGCGGGTCCTGGGGTCCATCTCGGAACAAGGCAACAAGCCTGTTTATTGTGCCCAGATCTTGCCCCGTCTTCGTCCTGTTCCGGATAAGCCCCGCACGGCCCCGTCCTGCCCCAGAGGCGGAGGGGAGGGGACCACATGGTGGAAGGCGGGGGGCTGCATGAACTGGCCCCCGAGGGGTGTCCTTTACGTGGGGCCACTAAAAGGGGCTCGTGTGCAGTTGTAAAACAGAGGCGGTTTAGTGCTCGATCGGGGGTCTCTAGCCAAGTGCTGTTGGGGAGGGAAAAACCATGCAGGAAAGGGTTGTACAAAAATGGGATCGTGTTCCGTTCACACAGCGTCTGCAAAGCAATGCGTGGCGCGTACCTGCGGATGTTTGCACGCGCCTCTGTGTCCCTGCGCTCGCTCGCTCTTTCCTTCTGTGTTTATGTTTTGTGGGTGTGTGGTCTCCCAGGGGAGCCCAAGAATTGGCTCCTTGACTCTAGACCTTGGGCCGGTGTTGATGTCAGGCACCTTGCCTCCTTCTCCTCGGCCAGCGGTGCGCCTTGGAAGGTGCATGGCCCGGCGGGGAAGGTGGGTGTCGGGAAGCTCTGACTCGTGGGGGCCTGGGTGTGTAAGCCCTCCTCTGGGCGGTGCCAGGCTCCCCCTCGGTTCTGGATGGAAGTCGTTTCTCCCCTCCCCACGTTGAGTCACTGAGAAGCTGTATTCTGTCTGAGCTGAGTCTTAGGGCCCCACTCGAATCCCTGTAAGAAAGGAGGCTTCAGGGCCAGCTGGGATTCTGGCCCCAGGGAGCTGGCTTGGGTCTGGAGGTCCTTGCTCGCAGCCCGAGGCCTGCGGAGCGACCGGGTGTCTGTTTCAGTCCCACGCTGGCCTCCGTTCCAAGCGTGGGGGGCTTGGAGGCGGGCACGCCCGTCTGCAGTCACCCTCGGTACAGAACGTGGCCGCCTCTCCAGAGCCATCTTTCCCTGTTAACAGAGGGCTTCGGAGTTTGGGCGGCCCCGGCCTTGCTCATCCTTAAGGAGTTAGAGTGAGCTTTTCCTTTTTACAACAGACTTCATTTCCCTTTCCTTCAGAAAGTTCTTCTTGGCAGAACTGTGGCTTCTCCGCCTCTGACCTCCCGGCCGCAGGAGGCGAGGACGCCTCCCTCACTGGGGAGCAGGCTGGTGGGGGCCCCTGTTTACGGCAGCCACATTGCAGCCCCTCAACCTCACGGGTCCTGGGACTTAGGTCCTGAATCCCGGGACCCGGGTGGAGCCGTGGAAGGCTCTTGGCGGAGGCAGGTTGCTGACGACAGAGTGAAAAGCTACTGAAAGTCGTAGCAAAAGGAGAGGGCTTGGGTGGGGCGGGGGGGGGGGCGTTAA
>NW_027532250.1:6237041-6238965 GCF_008692635.1 Crocuta crocuta
CCCCCCCCCCCGCCCCCCCCCCCCCCCCCCCCCCCGTCACTGCTCCAGCTCCAGTCCCAGGTGCGTTGCCTGCACACAGCAGGCGCTCAGTCTGCTGCACTGTTCCTTTGAGGCCTCGGCGAGCCCCACTTTGCCTGGGCCCCTCAGACGAGCGGGGAGTCCGGGTGATGGATATGCTGACACAGGCTGTTCCTCAGTGGCTTTCCTGTGCGAAAGGAAGTGGAGGAAGGAAATGACAATAATTAAGGAGCACCAATTCAGTTCGCGGGGACAAGCCCAGGCTTCCTCTGCCCCTGGTCTCTTGGCCCAGCGTGACTTTGGCCGCGCCTGGGGCAAACAGAAGCGTGACTTGATGCAAGAGGCATAAGTTAGTTTTATAATGATTAAGAAGAAGAAAAAAAAAACCCTTATTTTTCACTTTCCTTTTTTAATCAGTAAGTATGCTGTGGGTGTTCCCTTGTGGTTTTTCAGTCAAAGAGACGATTGTCGTTGATTTCCCTGGGGCTTCAGCTTTGCGTGTGTCTAACTTTAACTTTGAACTAATGCTTTTAGGGCTGTGCTCGGATGCGGGTCCTGGGGTCCATCTCGGAACAAGGCAACAAGCCTGTTTATTGTGCCCAGATCTTGCCCCGTCTTCGTCCTGTTCCGGATAAGCCCCGCACGGCCCCGTCCTGCCCCAGAGGCGGAGGGGAGGGGACCACATGGTGGAAGGCGGGGGGCTGCATGAACTGGCCCCCGAGGGGTGTCCTTTACGTGGGGCCACTAAAAGGGGCTCGTGTGCAGTTGTAAAACAGAGGCGGTTTAGTGCTCGATCGGGGGTCTCTAGCCAAGTGCTGTTGGGGAGGGAAAAACCATGCAGGAAAGGGTTGTACAAAAATGGGATCGTGTTCCGTTCACACAGCGTCTGCAAAGCAATGCGTGGCGCGTACCTGCGGATGTTTGCACGCGCCTCTGTGTCCCTGCGCTCGCTCGCTCTTTCCTTCTGTGTTTATGTTTTGTGGGTGTGTGGTCTCCCAGGGGAGCCCAAGAATTGGCTCCTTGACTCTAGACCTTGGGCCGGTGTTGATGTCAGGCACCTTGCCTCCTTCTCCTCGGCCAGCGGTGCGCCTTGGAAGGTGCATGGCCCGGCGGGGAAGGTGGGTGTCGGGAAGCTCTGACTCGTGGGGGCCTGGGTGTGTAAGCCCTCCTCTGGGCGGTGCCAGGCTCCCCCTCGGTTCTGGATGGAAGTCGTTTCTCCCCTCCCCACGTTGAGTCACTGAGAAGCTGTATTCTGTCTGAGCTGAGTCTTAGGGCCCCACTCGAATCCCTGTAAGAAAGGAGGCTTCAGGGCCAGCTGGGATTCTGGCCCCAGGGAGCTGGCTTGGGTCTGGAGGTCCTTGCTCGCAGCCCGAGGCCTGCGGAGCGACCGGGTGTCTGTTTCAGTCCCACGCTGGCCTCCGTTCCAAGCGTGGGGGGCTTGGAGGCGGGCACGCCCGTCTGCAGTCACCCTCGGTACAGAACGTGGCCGCCTCTCCAGAGCCATCTTTCCCTGTTAACAGAGGGCTTCGGAGTTTGGGCGGCCCCGGCCTTGCTCATCCTTAAGGAGTTAGAGTGAGCTTTTCCTTTTTACAACAGACTTCATTTCCCTTTCCTTCAGAAAGTTCTTCTTGGCAGAACTGTGGCTTCTCCGCCTCTGACCTCCCGGCCGCAGGAGGCGAGGACGCCTCCCTCACTGGGGAGCAGGCTGGTGGGGGCCCCTGTTTACGGCAGCCACATTGCAGCCCCTCAACCTCACGGGTCCTGGGACTTAGGTCCTGAATCCCGGGACCCGGGTGGAGCCGTGGAAGGCTCTTGGCGGAGGCAGGTTGCTGACGACAGAGTGAAAAGCTACTGAAAGTCGTAGCAAAAGGAGAGGGCTTGGGTGGGGCGGGGGGGGGGGCGTTAA
>NW_027532250.1:6239155-6240944 GCF_008692635.1 Crocuta crocuta
ATAAATAAGGGGCAGGGGGAGTGCCTACCTCTCAGGAGTGACATGCAAGTGAATCACTGATGTGTGCTGCGTTTCCCCTGGAAGGTAAAGGGAGCACTTTGAAGCCAAGAGGAAATAGAGGACGTGTGACAGAGGAGCCACGGGCTAAGGAGGCCTCTGGATTTGCCTCCGATTGCCGGCTATACCCCTCCTGCGCTGGGCACCTGAGGCCGCTCACTCGGCCTCTCTGAGCTAATGTATGGAAGTGCCGTCCCTCATGCAGGGCTCATCAGGGAGGTGGGCACCGTGAGGGCCAACCTTCCTCCCCCCCTCCTGAGGATAAATCAGCCAATGATGCCAGGGAACTGCCTTAGAGAAAGGTTTGAAATGAATGACAATGACGGTGATGGTGATGATGGTATCTGCTGACATTTATTGAGTGCTTACCGAATGCCAGGCGCTGTTCTAAGCTGTTTGCATGTATGGTGTCATTTACTGTTCACCACAGCCCGTGTGAGGGGGTATCTATTATTACCCCTCCTGTACAGATGGGGCCAGTGCCGGAGAGCCCGGATGAAGGTTGCCTCAGAGATGCAGATGGGCCCGGGGAAGCTGGCGGCCAGAGCGCCCAGGTCCCCGGTCGGGCGCTTTGCTACTATTTTCTACCCATGCTGGTGGGAGAAGCTAACGCCTCGGACCTGGTGCCGATGTTGGCACGGAAGGTGGGGGGAGCGAGCCCGGCCCCCTGTGCCCGCACCGCCAGCCTGTCTGAGTGGAGCGGCCGGCTTGCTGCTGGTTCAGCCACTCGAGGTGGGGAGCCGGCCTGTGTCCAGGGCCGGCCGAGCGAGAAGGGGACCGGGGGCTGAAGGCTGTTGCAGTGCTGAGTGCTTCTCTCGCCCCAGAGGACACCAGGCTCACGGTGTGCAAAGGAGATGTCCCCCCCAGGAGAGGGGAGCAAGGTCACCTCTAGGACCAAAGCGATTTCTCCGGTCTGTCATCGCTGTCACATCACGCAGATGTGACGGTCCCCGGATGTCACACGTCTTCCGTGTGAGAGCGCGGTGAGCATTCTGGCAGTGGAGCGAGGGATACGGCTGCCGCGCACCTGCGGGGTCGCCGCCGTGCGCAGACTCCGTTCCTCCTCCCGAGTCCGGGAGCCCGGTGACCCGGGCGCCGTTCCCAGCTGAGCTGCGTGGAAGCGCTTTCGGGGGCCAGCAGCCAGCGACCCCGGCGGCTCCAGCAGAGCGGGGATCTGCCCCCTCCCGAGCCCCCAGGTTCTCCTGCTTTGAAATCTCTTCCCCGGGTTTCCCGAGGGGAGAGCCGGGGCCTGGGGGCCCGCGGGGACTGGGGCAGCTGCCGCCCGGCTCCCCGGAGGCCCAGGCTCGGAGGCGCGTCCTCGCGGCTGAGCCTCTGGCCGCTCGCGGGCACCCGGATGACCGCGGGGACGCGCGGGGCGACTTGAAAGGACCATGCGCGGCCTTGACGGGGCCCAGGCCCCGGCTCGCTGGAGGCAGTTGAAAGGAAAGCTGCCGATAAGGAGACACTTTATCACGCCTCTTGACAGGCCTCGCTTCCTCCCCCTGCGGCCCGGCCCTAAGCGCCTTCCAAGCCCCTGGCGCGGGCCGTCCGCGGGTGGCGGTGGGCCGCGGCGCGGGCGCCAAGCCTTTGAAACCCTCCAGAGGGGCCCCGCGCGGCCCTTATCTCGGCCCGACTCGTCCCTGGGCCGGAAAAGGGAAGCGCAGAGAGGAAGGGCTTTCTCCCGTGGCTTTTGTGTTCGGTTCGCATTAAACGAGGCCGGCCCGGGGTTTTG
>NW_027532250.1:6240986-6250913 GCF_008692635.1 Crocuta crocuta
GTCTGGGGCCCCGCGGGAGGCGCAGAGGGCAGGAAGGGCAGGACGGAGACCAGGGTGGGCCACGTGGGAGGGGGACGGGACCCGCACCGGAGCCGGAGACTCGTCACCGGGGCACGGCTGGGGGCGTGAGAAGCGGGCGATCGAATGCTCCAGTGGATTCTCACAGAAGCAGACGTGCGTAGAAACGCGCGCACCCGCAGGGCCGTGCCCAAGCCGGTTTGTACCGGTTCTCGGGAGCCCGTGGTTCCCCGTCTTTCCGCAGTCAGGGCTCCTCTCCCAGGCCCGGGGTCGCAGGGTGGGACTAGTGTGTAACGCTGGGTCCCCGGAGGCCTCTCCCCGGCCCCGGGCTCCCCCGCGTCCCGCCCATGGCCTCGCATCGGCGGGAGCATTTCCACCCTGGAAATGAGCAAACGCTGCCAATCAAGCCTTTTCCCTCGGAGAACGGGTTGTCAGACGTGTACCAGCCCCTGCTGTATCCCCCGCAGGCACACGCGCACACACTTGTGCACACACACGTACGCGCACACACGCGCACAGAATGAGGAAGACAGACGGACACACAGGCAAGCAGCTGCTTGAACAGATGCCACTTTTTGTTTCAGGAAAATACATCAAACTTTTTATACATCGGCTTTTTGTGTGTGTGTGTGTGTGTGTGTTTTTTGTCTGACCCCCTTCTCTGCACACAGGACCCTTGCAGGACCCTTCTGGGCCGTGGCGCGTTTCCCTCTTGCAGTGAAGTCTCTCACAGGGCTTCTTGGCCCCTTGAGCTGAGGTTTGCTGAGCCTCTCCTGTGTCTGGGTAGTTCTCGGGACTACTGGCTGCCCTCGCCCCCGTCACCCAGGCTTGGTGGTGCTTTCTCCCAGCCCCTTCTGTGATCTGCTCGGTCAGTGTCCTGCAGATGGGTCCCTGGTAGATGAGTTCCGTGGTGCTTAATCAGCACTTTAGAAAGCGCTTATGTAACTCTTTTCTTGGCCCCTTGGTTTTGTTGTGTATTTACGTGCACCTTTGATTTCTGACTGGTGATCCGGGGTTCCTGTTTATGGTAGTGACATAAAGATTATTTGTCGATACATTTCTAGAAGTAAAAATCAGAGTTAATTTTTTTTAATGTTTATTACTTTTTGAGAGAGAGAGAGGGAGACAGAGTGTGAGCAGGGGAGGGGCAGAGAGAGAGGGAGACACAGAATCCAAAGCCCGCTCCGAGCTCCCGAGCTGTCAGCACAGAGCCTGACGCGGGACTTGAGCTCATGAACTGTGAGATCATGACCTGAGCGGAAGCCTTTTGTTTAACCGACTGAGCCACCCAGGCGCCCCCAGGAGTTACTTTGAAAGAGAAAGGTTCAGTAACCAGTAGTCCAGTAAAAGCTCAGGAACATCGTCGGAGAATGGCTGAGGTTTGAGGAACCCTGTTATGGCCGCTTGTGGGTGTGCCNGTAGAATATCAGTGTGGGGTCAAGAGAATGGGCCTTTGAGTGAGCCCTGCCGAGGACGAACCCAGCTTCTCCTTCCCTGGCTGTTTGACCTTAGACAAATTGCCTACCCTCTCTGTGTCTCAGTGCTCTGTATAAAACAGCAGCACCTACCTCACGAGGTTGGCATGAGGATTGGATGAGCCGATGGATACCCGCCCTTAGAACAATGCCCAGCACGTAGCAAGCACTCAAGACGTCCTTAGCCGCTGCTGCCCTTGCAGTTGGCGTTAGTACGATTAATTATAGCACCCCCCCGTGATACCAGTTTTCCCTTCCAGGCTTCCTTTTTTTGGGGGGGGGGGTCAGGAATAGACAGGGTTCAACAAATATTTGTTGACTTGAATTTGAGATTTTTAGAAAGCTGCCAGGCCTGGCACCTTTTGACCAGGAAAAAGCAATTGGGAAACCAGACAGAGAGTAAGCAGCAATTTTATTTCCAGCAACTGCCATCTTCACTCCTGTNATACCTTTTGAGACGCTCACTCAGATTGTGCAGAGGGGAGGCCAGGGAGCCTCCCGTATTGACTTGGGTGTTGTCACCGGATCTATTTCTGAGCAGTTGGATTGTTTGACTTCTTGTCGATGGCCGTTTCGTTCAGATTCCCTTTCAGTGCTGGCTCTTTAGAGAGTTGGGGTTTGGAGGGAAGAGTGCTGTCAAGCAGACCCGGCCTCTGATGTATGGGTCAACTGTCTGCACCTTGAGTTTGGTTTTGTTTTGCTCTGTAATTTAATTGAGGTTCACCGAAGCACAGCTGCCTTCTTCCCACTGAGGTGCGGTCGACGGGAACCTGGAGCATGGAGAAGACGCCGTTACGGTGGGAGCAAGATGGGCCCTCCAGTTAGGCTTATAGGTGAAACCCAAAATCACAGTTTCGCTAGACACTCGAACATTTGTTCTCTCCTGTGCAAAGTCTAGAAATGCGTGCCTCAAAGCACCGGGAAGCCAGCAGCAGTCCAGGCTCCTTCTGTCTTCCTGTTCTGCTCAAGGTTGCCTCGTGGTCCCCCGTGACTGCAGGGGCTGCCACCGTCCCAGCTGCGTTCTGAGCAGTGGAATTCCAAGGAGAAAAGGAGACAGGGACGTAGCCACGTTTGTTCGCCAAGGAGGCTGGGAAGTAGAGGCTCAGCCAGGCTCACTGTCCCCGGAGACAATTGGGATCCTGTTACAAAGGAAGGGAAGATGAGTAACGGGTAGAGGGATAGAGGCCAAGAGTCTTTGCCACAATAGATGACCTTGAGGAAGAAAGATACTGTGACACCACTTTTATATGATACAGTTTTAAGGTTTTGAGAGAGGGGGCACTTCATTTCTAGTCTGATTTTCTATTGCCTGTGGTCTCGGGAGGTGAATGTTCAAGCTGTAGGCGTGACGGGCTTTGGGAGAAGTCCATAGAGGGTGCCACCAGAGAGGGGGACAGGAAGGGTCCCCTGTGATGGAGGGTCCCTGGGGATCTTTGAGATTTCTCTCTTGAGGGCCGGTGTGCCAAAGTCAAAAACCTCAGCCCTCCCTCCCACTCGTCCTGTCTGTCTTCTTCAGGGCTGAGTCTCCAGCATCTAGAACTGTCTCCAGCATCATGGGCATTTTGTCTAGAGTCCATAAAAGAATAAGTGAATCTGAGCCTTTTTTGCCTTATTTATAAAGTCCGGACAAGTGCACGAGGTGACACTTAGCACTATTGGGAAAGAGTAGGTACCTAATAATTAATGAGCAATCTGTATACTCTAGACTTTCCACGATGAGCATATATCACCTTAGTTATAAGAAAAAAGAACTTTTAAAAAAGTAATAGTGGCACCTTGCCCAGAATTTTGAGCGCTGACATTAAAAGGGCTCTGGCACCTGCTACCTCCATGGCTCCTTCGGACCCGCTCTATGTATAAAGGCCAGGAGGACCAGAGCCAGGCTCTGGGTCCAGGTGAAAAATGAGGTATTCATTTCAATGAGGAAACAGACATTGAAGAGGTTAAATGACCAGTAGGATCCTTTCAGATTGTGATGAAGCGTTTTAAAAAGAAAAAGTAAGTAATAGGAGAGGGTACCTGGGGAGGGGGTTTACTTTATGTTGGGGGTAGTCAGGGGATTTCTCTCCAGAGATGGGTTCATTTAAGTTGACATTTGAATGACAATAAGGAACCAGGCAGGTGAGAATCAGGGAACATTCCAGACAGAGGGAACAGCAAGTGCAAAGGTCCTGAGGCAGGGGAACTCAGATGGTTGAAGAATGAGGAAGTAGCCTGCATGGCTGTCTACGGTGGCCCAGGGAAGGAGCCCTAGGAGATAAAGCTAGAGAGAGAGAAGAAGGAATCTGATCATGCGGCCTTTGCAGGGCGTGGAATATGAATTTGATTTTTTGTGCACTGGGAAGCTATTAGTGGATTTCGAGAAGAATGCTGTTACCTGATTTACAGAGATCTCTCTGGCTGCTTGTAGAGACTCTTGGGAATGGGCTGGGGGTGAGAGGGAGGCAGGGACATGATCAAGGGGGTGGATGCAGTGGTCTAGACCAGAGGTGGCAGTCGTGGGACCCGGGGAGGTACAGGAGAAGGTGAGAAGTGAAGGCCCGAGATTCTGCCAGCTTGATGGACAAGGGGCGGGGCTTCAGTGCGGGCGTCGTCCCAAAAGAGCCTCCTATCCGCAGTTGTCACCGTGATTGAAGAACGCTTCTCAAAGGGGTGATTTTGTCTGCCAGCGGGTATTTGACGAAGTCCTGAGACATTTCTGATCATCAGCCACAAGTGGGGCGGGAGGGCATTACCAGCATCTAGTGGACGGAGGCCGGAGATGCTGTTAAAGAAACACCCTACGGTCCACGGGGCGCCCCTGCAGCGGGTAGTGGTCTGGCCCCCACATCAGTAGTCAATTGTGGTCGATCTGCTAAGGCTGAGAAATTCTGATTCATTAGTGGTATTTTGTTTTAACCCCCATATCTTAAATAAATGATGGGACCACGGTAACCCCAAATATTCCCATCCATCCAGAGAGTTCCCCAATTCATGGCCACAGGGTTGTGCAGTAATTGTGCAGTAGGAAACGGCTGTCGGTGTAAAGCCCTCTCCTGGAGAGGCGCTCTGCTCAGTGAGCAAACGAATGAATGAGTGAGTGAGTGAGTGAGTGAGTGAATGAGTGCGGGAGCCGCCTCCATAAAGAGTTGAGTCAGAGCCGATCGACCCCCAGTCTCGCGTCGTGTTAGGAAAGCCAGGCCCCGTGCAGCCGCACACAAGAACGGGCTCCTTGTTCCTGTATGATGTGATTTGTTGATCTGCCAGAGAGCCCCGCCCTCCTCCCAGGTCACCGCCACGGCCGGCTCCCCGCCGTCTGGCCGTGCGCAGGGCCCGGGAGCGGTGCGGGGCCCTCCAAAAACCCACCCCTGGAAATGAAAGAAACTGGAGCTTAAAAATCCCAAAATAGAGTACGGAAAGGTACACCTCACGTCTGCCTTCCCCCTTGTCCCCCTCGTGGCAAAAGTGACTCAGAGTTCTTGGTCCGGGTCCAGAGAGACCTGCGCGGCCCTTGGGCTGGGGGCGGGGGTGTGACTGCATCGGGGATGGTTCTCACCTTTTCNCTGGCCGCCGTGAAAAAGGAGGGGCCGGGGCCGGAGCATATGCTTCGCCTGGATGACCTGGTGAAACGTTTATGTAAAGCTGAACTATAGTTTCCTGGAGGAGTTTTTATCAGAATGTTCTCTTTGGGCTGCTGTCAGGGCGGGCAGGGTGGAATTCTCACCCCAGCATCCTTGGGGTGTCTGCGCGCTGCCCTGTCGGGTACCACTAGATAGGTCCTCACACCCACGAGCTGCCTTGGGTCCTCAGCTGCCCCCCACAGGGGGGCTCAGCCCTTCCTCCCCTTCCCCGCAGCCCAGCATGTATTCTTTTCCTCAGTATCAGGCCGGTGCCTGGAACGAGAGACTCCCGGAGAAATGTTTTTGAAGCACGCTGTCCCTTTCTGTTGGGTCTTTGGGTGAACGCACAGGCGGGCGGGGGGCGTTGGCCGGGCCTCGCTTTCTCCTCGCCACCTCCCGGAGGCTGCCAAGTCCCTGCACTTGTGACTCTGTCTCTGCCTGGGTTGATCCCTGAATGCTGCCTGGAGAAGAGATTGTAGACTTCATTTTTCCAGCCCCGGTTTGTCTCTTCTCTGCCTTCCAGTGGACTTGGCCCTGTATGATGTGTCTCTTTCACGGTGAGACACATTCCTGCCGACTGGCTCAAACGGCAGTGAATTTAGGCGGGCTCCGAATGTGGGGATTCTCTTCCAGACATGAATAAGCCTCCTCTTTCAGGATCACTGGAGGATGAATCACTCGGCAATATGTTGAGCCACACAGGAGCCTGAGAATCAATCTGTTCATTTATTTACTCAGCAAATATTTATTGAATGTCTACTACATGCCAGGTACAGCTCAAGGTGCTGAGCACAGTGAGGGATAGATTTTCATGCTAGCGGCGGCAGGGGGTCGTGGGGGGCAGACAGTAAGCAAAAGCACGAGGTGCCACTTAGCACTATCGGGAAAGAAGTCGACCAGAGCTGTAACGGGGCTGACAGTCGGGTGAGGGTGGGGGCTCTGTTCTAGGCAGGCCGCTGGGAGAAGGCCTTGAACTTAGGCTGATGAGTCAGGAAGAACCAGCCCTGGGAAGACGAGGGGGGAGGCTGTTCTAGGCTAAGGGAGCAGCAAGTGCAGGAGCGCTGAGGGGTGAGCAAACTCAGCCTGTTGAAGGACCGTCACGGAGGTCCAGGTGGCTGCACCAGAGCTGGGAAGACGAGGCTGGTGACGCGGGCCGAGACCAGATCATGCAGGGTTTTGTAGGCGGTGGCGAGGCACTTGGGTTTTATTCTAAACGTACCTGGGGATCATCACAGTTTAGGGCGGAGGGCCCACCTTCCAGATGATCTCTTCCAAGAACCAAAACTAAAAAAGAGGCATTTACCAACAGTCACCCAGCCATTGGTGGGAGAGTATTACTAAAAACTGCTGTTTATTGAATGCTTGCTGCATGCGTTAGATGTAACTCACCCGCTCTTTCCAGCGGCCCAGTGAGGTGCGTCATGTCCTTAGTCCCATTGACAGATGAAGAAACCGAGGCCCGGAGAACTCTCTGACTTCCCTTCCATGACTGAGGGGTGCCAGTGTCTGGACGTAACCCCAGACGGTCTGGCTCCGGGGCTTACGGCCCTCAGTGTCCCAGTGACCCTGCTCAAGGAGTCGCACAGAGAGACGACCTGAAAAGTACTTGCTTGGCTTCTTAAAAAAAGCAAAAAACAACAACCCCAAAATCAAAAAAGCCCAAAAAACCCCAAAAACCAAAACCCCCCAATGCTGGCTCAAAGGAGAAGCCTTGCATATTTTAATCCAGGATTTCCAGACTCCTCTCTCGTATGACTCAGTCACCCCTTGGCTAGAGAGAGAGGTGGTCAGGATGGGGAATGCTGACGGGGAGCCCCAGCCGAGGTGACGCTTCTGTCGAGTAGACCAGAGGCTGGGGGGTGAGAGTGGAATGGGCGGGTGGGACCCGAGAAGGGAGAGCTGGAGTCTCTAGCCCCTGATGCGAGGAGAGGGGGCTTTGTGTCTTTGTTCAAAGACTGGCCGGGGGTGGGGAGGGGAGAGAAGGGGGTGTGGCACTTGGTCCAGAACCCCATTTGCTCATGTACCTCGCCTCCCGTCTCTGCATGGCTTCCTGGGGCTTCCCAGTGTGGACATGGTAATTGGAAGCAAATTTAGCGTGTTTCGGGCCATCAGGCCTCTCTTCAGGCGGCATGCTTGCCGTGCGGTAGATGGGGTCTGTTTTTAATTTCCAGTGATGTGAGAAATATAGAATGACTTGGTTCTTAATTTAGAATCCCGAGAGGCAGCGTCTTCACTGGTTTTAAAGCCTGTGCAGAATGTCTGATTCTCCCTCCCTGGCTCACCACGTGATTTCAAAACGTGGCCCCCTCCGTGGGTGTCTGTAGTTTGCTGGTCACAGAGGTCTCCTCCCAGCCGAAGAGATGTCTGGCTGGAGGCGCCCCAGCTTGGGTCAGAAAGGTAGACGTGGGGCGCTTTTCTCGTCACGCCCCAGAGATGCCGTCACATGTTTGGAACAGGGGCAGCCCGGGTATCAGTTGTCCAACCAGCCGAGTCCTCCCCATGCTGAGCAGGGCACGGTGGTGGCTCTGGACCGGGAAGATGATTTGAGCTGGAGAGGAGGCCATGTGGGCAACACAACAGCTCTTTGTTGGTGGGGGGGGAGGGTCCTGGAGGGTCCTGCAGCCCCCCAGGCCCCTCCCGTCGGGCTCTCCCCCTTCCAACATGGCTCACACGTCGAGCACCCGCGCGGCATCGTAGGCGCCGTAGGTGGCTGAGCGAACAAGACAGGTTGCCGATGTTGGAGCTGGAGGAGGCGGGAAAGAGCAAACAGGTCCATCGTGCGATGTCAGGTAGTGACAGTGGCTGGCGTAACGTAAAGCAGTGTGGGTGAATGAAGGGTGGAGGGGTATGGGGCGCCACATTGGGGTGGGTGGTTCGGGAAGCCTCTCCAAGAAGGAGTCACCTGAGGACAGGTTTGAATGGAGAGAGGTGCGAGCCCTGCGGAGCTGCGGGGAGGACTTTCCAAGCACAGGGAACAGCACGCGTTGAGACCCTGAGGCTGGCGGGTGCCTGGCGTGTGCCTGGCCTGTTGGAAGACGACGAGGCCGGTGTGGCCGGAGCCGAGGGAGCGAGGAGGGTGGGCGGGGGACGGCGAAGGGGGGACTGGATCATCTGGGATCTTCCGAGTCGCGGGAAAGACCCGGGGNGGGGGTGGCGAGGATGGAAGCAGGAAGGCGGCCACGGCCCCAGTCCAGGCAGGAGACGGCAGAAGCTGAGACCAGAGTGGTGGTCATGGGGCTGGAGGAGCAGTTAGATTCGGGACGGGTGCTGGATGCTGAGTCGCTGAGACTCGTCGCTGGACTGGATGTGGCATGTGGTTTGCTTCTCTCGGTTTGTAGGCCCCATACCCTGAACTCCAGGTAACCTGCTGATCTGCCTTCTTTTTCCTTTGCTGAAGGCTTTCACCTTGGACTTCTACCCCCGGGGTTCCCGTGGGAGGGTCCTGGGTCTTTACTTTGCCTGCAGGGTGGGACTGTCTTCCTTGTGGCCTTTAAAGGAAAGGTCGAGATTCACAAAGAGAAAAGCGGGAGAGGTGGGGGGGTCCTCTTTCTTTGAAAGACTGTTTTGGCCTTATTAAAAAAAATATTTTTTAAATGTTTGTTTTTGAGAGAGAGAGCGACAGAGGGTGAGTGGGGAAGGGGCAGAGGGAGAGGGAGACCCAGAGTCTGAGGCAGGCACGAGGCTCCGAGCTGTCAGCACAGAGCCCGGCGTGGGGCTTGAACCCACAGACTGCGAGATGGTGATCTGAGCCAAAGTCGGAGGCCTAACGGACTGAGCCACCCCAGCGCCCTGGCCTTACTTCTTTACATTATACATTCAGAAGTAATTTTCGTGTTGAGTCATAGTCAGTGTAATAGGTTCGGGGGAGCTATAACCACGTGCTCCTGGGACAACAGAGCTTCTCCCTGGGAATGATCAAAATCCAGTGGACGTTTAAAAAAAAAATAGGGTCTGATTCTAGTTTTATTTTAAATTTTATTTTGGACACACAGACACACTTCCCACCCTAACACCTTCATAATATAAATACATATATTCTCATAATACAAATACATATATTCGTTCTCACTGTTAATGGTACACGTTGGAGATGATTTTACATCTGTATATGAAGAGCGCCCTTCACGGTTGCCCAGGCTGTGCACTGCACAATGCCAAGGGATGCCTTTCATATTCACTGTCGTGCCGGTTCCTAGGATACTCCTCCTTAACTGTAACAGCCTCGTACTGCACAATGTATCACTACCAGCGTAACCAGCACTCCTTTGATGGGCCCAGTCTTCTGCTATTTTCAAGCGTGCTGTGTTCGATAACCTCGTCGTTTGTTTTTTCTGCACATCTGCCAGGGTATCCTGTGGGCCACCCACTCACTAGTAGTAGAATTACGTTTTTACTTTTGGAAGATAACTGCAAAGTTGTCTGCCACGGATTTGTGGGCGCCATATTTCTGCAGGCTCTATTCTTAGGTCTGTGTGTTTCAACCAGCTCGCTACCCGGGCGGCATCCTTGTTCCGTCTGTTGCGCTGGGCCACGGAGAGCAGACGGAGGGGGTCAGATCTGGATCGCCGTCCCCGCTCTGCGGCTTGCCTGCTGGGAGGGGTGCTCACGTCTCTGCGTTGAGGCTCCTCGTGTACAAGGACAGCTGCATAGTTCGTGGACCTTTACAGGGAGGGAAGGGGGCAGGCGCGCAGCACTTAATGGGGCAGCGCTTTCTGTCCGGTAATGACGGTAAACGCAGCAGAGGACGCGGCTCCTGAGGGGCCCCGCCCCATCCGGGGAGCAGGGAAAGACTTTTGTGGGAAAGAAGATGAGAGCCACGCTCTGCGGTGTGACCC
>NW_027532250.1:6250985-6269875 GCF_008692635.1 Crocuta crocuta
GGGTCCGAGTGCGCTTTAGGAGGTGGGATTGACAGGACTTTGAGCCACTATGAGGTGGGGGGACAGACGACTGAGGATTGGGGTTAGAATCTGGGAATTAGGGTTTCTAGTGAAGTTACCATGTGCTCACTAGGTGGGGAGGTAATGCTTGTGGGGTTGCCTGAGGTGAGAGCAACTCGCAGTCTGGTTTGCCTGGTGTGTGTGTGTGTGTGTGTGTGTGTGTGTGTGTGTGTGTCCATGGGTGCGTGTCTGTGTGTGTATGAATCTATGTGTATGTTTCTGTGTGAGGGTGTGAGTCTGTGTTTGTAGGTATCTGTGAGTGTGTGTGTGTGTGTACATGTGTCTGTGTGTATGAGTCTGGGTGTATGTGTGTGACTCTCTGTGCCAGTGAGAATCTATGTGTGTATCTGTGTGAGTGTGTGCAAGTGTGTGTTTGTATCTGTGTGTGCGTGTGACACTGTGTGCATGTGTGTGAGTGTGCGTCTCCGGGTGTGTGTGAGTCTGTGTATCTGTGCACGGGCCTCTGTGTGTGGGGAGGGGGTCTGTGTGTGTATCTTGTGTATGTGTGTGTGTGTGTGTGTCGGCGGCAGGCACTTCTGCGCTTGGCGCACCTACGTAAACGTGGAATTCGGGGTCCGTGCACGTCTGTAAAGATCTTCTCCCCACACTCTCTGCGCCGCTTGGGAATCGCAAGAAAACAGCCTCAGGGGCTCTTCGCTTTCAGAGGCAAGTCTTTGAGGACGGCACCAATTTCCTAATATTCCGAATTCAACAACAAAAAATGCTACTTAACATTGTTAACGTTTGATTTTGGTAAAATTCGAAGCAGTTTCTTTGGCCGGTTGCCATTTTGAAAATCAATCCCACGTTTTGGACGTGGTGGCCGCCTCGCCCATCTGAGAGTGTTTAACAAGCTTGGAGCACAGTTGACAGAAAAATCGTTTTCAAGGAAATGTCCTCCGCGAGCGCTCNGCCTCGCGTGTGCACCGTCCCCACAACCGCTCCTTCCTCCGGGCCCGCGCCGGCCTCGCCTGTCTGAGCCCGAGATCCCACGCAGCCACCGAGACCGTGTCGCCGAGCAGGATCCAGTGACAAGGCGCCGTGGTCCCACTGCGCCGTTAAGTGGAGGTAGTATATAAAATAGAATCCCACATGTGGACGCCTGGAAGAAAAGTCTGGAAGGAATACATTAAAAGGCTTAAAGGGAGCATTTCCTTTATAATTTACCCTTTTTGTGGGTCGTCCCGTCTCCTGCAACGGATGAACTGTTGCTCACGTGTCCTTGGCCTTGTTACAGAAGTAAGATCGACAACGATCGATGCCCCTTCATCTGTGCACCGGGGCAAGGCAGACCGCTTGCGGGGGGAGCAGCGGGGGCTGACGAGCCTTCCTGGTGAAAAGGGGCGTCTCTGTGGGGCCCGTGTTCGCCTCTGGGTTCTTTTCGCTGAGCCGGCGGGCTGCGCTTATGGGTCTTAAAATGCCTCCTCGGGGCCCCTGGAGGACTCCGGTGTGACGCGAGGAAGCAGCGAGGCCACACTCCTGGGGGTCCACCCAGTGGCTTTGGAGCTGTAGGGTTTGGGGGGCGTCGCTCGGTCCTGCTGAGCCTCGCCTTTCTCATCCAAAAAAGGAGGAACCCTGCTTTCCTGCCGTGCAGATTAGACCGGCCACGCCACCCCCTCCCCGCGTCTCAGACCTCACAGTGCGCGCTGGAAACACCCCTTCTTCCTGGAACCCGGTGGGCCGCCTGGGAACGGACAAGGCGCAGAACTTTCGCTCTCACCTCGGCTGCAGGAAATGGAGCCTCTGGTGTTGGGAGACCGGCTGACCTTGAGCTTCTAGGTTGCCGCAGGTGTCTGCTAAGGCCGGAAGGTGGCTCTGCTCGCCCAGGCCCCCCACGCCCCGCCCCCGGGGCAGACCTTACCTTGGGAGAAACCTAGATGGAAAGAGGCCTCGTGACCAGTCTCCCTAAAATGGGGGCCACAGGGCGCATGGGACCTCAGGGGCCGGTCGTGCCATCCCAGGACGTGAAGTGCTCTTTGCAAGACCCAAATCCCTCGGTTTTTTTGGAGAAGCAAGTAAATGGCTACGCGCCCTTGGAACCAAACTTCTAGGTTGCCGGCAGGGCTGCGCCAAATGAGCGCGCTGGGCGGTCAGGGCTCCGGGCACCTGCCCTGCCTTCTCTTCTCGGGGAGGGGACAGTGGAGGTCCGCAGGGTCCTTTGCATTTCATGCAAGGCGGCGAGCTTTCTTCCCTGGGCCCCGCCTCCTCCCGGCCCCGCGTCACAGGGGCTGCCAGCCAGCCCGCAGGGAAGACTGGAGTTCGTGCCCGGCTCTCCCGCCCACAAGCCCGTTGCGGGTGGTTTTTCGCTCTGCCGGGCTTTCACATCCAACCCCTACGGTTCCATTCAGTTCTGTAGTATCACCTTTGTGTTCTGATTCATGTCATCCTCCGGTGAGACGGGCTTCTCGGTTCTCGGGCACTTCCTGCGAGCCGAGCCGCGGGGCCCTATGGAAGTCGTCTTACTTAGCCTTCGAGAGAGCCCGGGGGAGTGGGAGGTGGTGTCCCTGTTTCTCGGGAGCCTGTGAAACCCAGAGGGGCAGAGCCACTGCCCCAAAGTCACACAGCTTTTCAGAAGCCGAGGCAGGATGGAAATCCGGACCGAGGGTGAAGCCCTTTCTACTTTGTGCAAAACCCGGAGCCCTCTCTGGTGTCGCCTGGGAGTGGGGGCCGGTCGGTGAGGTGGGTCCCGTCTGCCTGCACCGCAGCGGCTGGTCTGACCCTCTGGGGAGGAAGGGGACCGTGGAACACGGAGAGGTCCTTCTTAAGGAACGGGTTTCTTCCTCAAGGAGAAACATCATCTGTGCCGATTTCTCCGATGCCTTTCTCTCTCTCCGTCCACCCCCCTCCTGCTCCCCGGCACCCCCTTGTTGAGCAGGAAGCACACGCTTGATCTCACAGTTGAGTCCTTTCTCCTGTTTCCTTTGAGGACCTGATGTGGGTTTCTGACCTGTAGTCCTCGACCCCAGAGCAGCCGTAGACCCAGGTGGCAAGGACACGGAGCGCGGGTCAGGTGAGGGGGTGGCCCGAGAGCCCGGAATCCACATCCGAACTCCGCCCGGTACCAGCGTGGTAACTGGGGCAGATCGCGGGGCCTGCGCCAGCCTCGGCAGGCCCGTCCTACACGGAGCCGGGAACCACGTAAATCGTCGAGTGCAGTGCTGGGCTCGTGGGCCGTGTGCACTGAGCCGAGGTACTGCTGTTGCCGGAGTCCACGAATCCGGTGACCACGAATCCAGTGTGTTTACTGATGGCCCTGACCACCGGAAGCAAAGTTCCTGCCACCAGGATCCTTGGACCTCTTTCTTGTTCAAGGGGGAGAGAGGGATGCTACGCAAACGACTAACGAAACCAGAACATTTCTGGCGGCAATGACGTCATTGTGCCCATGAGAGTTAAATGTCCAATCTCTGGGGTGGGGAAAAAAAAAAAAAAGCCCTGATTTGTAGTGTTTGCCGATTTGGGGGGCATCAATATCTCTACTGTGGGTGGCTTCAGGTTACCAAAATGGCATCAAATGGCTCATAAAATTTCTAAAAATTTTTACAAGTGGCTCTTGCAAAACCTGGCCCCAGCCTGGGGTGTCAGTACATAATGGGTTTGGGAAAGACCTGAAAAGCTCTGAAAGTCAACTGTGCCCATGGGAGAGTGTTCTGGGCAGAGAGAAGGGCTGTGCAAGAGTCCTGGGGTAGGAGAGGGCCGGGTGTGCTCCAGGAACTGGAGGTTTTGGCGGGAACTTAGCGGGGCGGAGGGAGAAGTGATGGGCCAGGCGGGCGGCAGCCTTGGATTTTATTCTGAGGCCACAGGAAGTCTTTGGAGAGTTGTAAGTAGGGGAGTGTCTGTGTCTGATTTGCACTTTTTTTTTTTTTTTTTAAAGGCTATTCTGTGACAGGCCAGTAAGAGACCAGTTAGGGGTAGTGGTTATTGCGCCCGGGAGAGGCATGGATGCTTGGACTGGGGTGTCTGCAGGGGGAGAGGTTGGATTCAGGTACAACTGTAGGCATGTGGCAACTTTTTTTTTTTTTTTAATTTTTAATGTTTATTTTTGAGACAAAGAGGCAGATCATGAATGGGGGAGGGACAGAGAGAGGGAGAGGGAGACACAGGATCCGAAGCAGCTCCAGGCTCTGAGCTGCCAGCACAGAGCCCGACGCGGGGCTCGAACCCACGAACCGTGAGATCATGACCTGAGCCGAAGTCGGCCGCTCAACCGACTGAGCCACCCGGGTGCCCCGGATGTGACAATTTTTTTAAAAGTACATTTATTTGTATTCATTTTGAGAGAGAGCACGCAGGAAGGGCAGAGAGAGAATGCCAAGCAGGCCTCACACTGCCCGCACAGAGCCCTATGCGGGGCTCGAACTCACGAACCGTGAGAGCATGACCTGAGCCAAAACCAAGAGTTGATGCTTAACCACGGACCCACCCAGGCGCCCCCGGGGATGGGACAGATTTTATCTTCAAGTGTTATCATCGGGCTGTTACCACCTGAACACACCCAGGCTCCTGAAGTTTCTGCTCTTCCGTCCTGGGGAGGAGGAAGGGACTGAGACCATCAGGGATCACTATCTAGACGACCTACTTGTCTTCTCCACCTGGCGGGATGCCGTGTTGACCATCCTCCTCATCAGTCCTGGAGAGGAGATGAGGAAATCTATTTATCTTGGGTCCAAATGCAAAGACAAACCAACAAAAACAAAATCTCTTCTCGGCTCTGACCTCCTTCCTTTGATTTGTGCGGAACAGGGCTCTGTCCCTTGGTTTGCGTGAGAGATGAGAGGCTCTGACTTGGATTTCCATCTTTGCCCTGGGGCAAGTCTTGGGTGTGTCTGAGACCTGAAAATGTGATGGGTGTCGGCCTGGCAGGTTATGAAAAAAGGTGTCATCTGGCTCTGCTCCACTCCCAGCTGTCTCCGGATTGGTGTTTAGAAGGGCAGGGAGGGCTTCACCTTTCTGGAACGGCGTTGTCCGATAGAAGTTTTCTCGGTGACGGAAATGTTCTGTATCCGTGCCGTCCATCGCCGTGGCCGCTAGCCTTCTGTGGCCACTGAGGCCTTGAAATGGGGCTAGCGTGACCGAGGAACTGACTCTTCCTTTTTACTTAATTTTTGTGTTCATTGTGGACAGTGCCATTCCAGATACGTAAGGATCTAGGATAAAGATATGTAATCCTCCATTACCCAGAAGACTTTGTTTTCTGGCAGTTGATTGCAGATCTGAGGTTTTTTTTTTTTTAATTATTTTTTAAAGTTTATTTTAAGAGAGAGACAGAGGAGCTGGGGAGGGGCGGAGAGAGAGAGAAAGAGGAGAGAGAGAGAGAGAAGGAGAGAGAGAGAATTCCAAGGAGGCTCTGCACTATCAGCACAGAGCTGGATGCGGGGCTCCATCTCGCAAACTGTGAGATCATGACCTGAGCCGAAATCAAGAGTCAGACGCTTAACTGACTGAGCCACCCAGGGGCCCCTGGAGAACCTACCCTGCAGAGAAGGGTGGATTTAGGGAGCTGTCCCTTGTCATAGCCTGTCACAAATTGCAGAGGGAGGAGCGGTGTTTTTTCTCTGGGGAGTGGTGAGACAGGACCCCATCTTCAAATTCTTAGCCCCGTCCTCTTTTTCTCTTGTTATTATGTGTATTTACACATATTACATACATTTCACAAGTTTCTAGGCATTGGTTCTTCATTCGTTGTGAATCGAGTTGAGTCTTCTCTGACCACCTTCTTAACCTTTCTCCCTCCGTCCCTAGAAGTGACTATGGTGTGGTCGCCTTGGAGTGCACCCTTCCACACCTTTTTCTCTTGCCTTTACACCCATATCGATGGATAGATCAAAAAGAGGCAGCATGAAAGAAAATGAGTTGTACCATGAGATACATGTTTTACTGCAAATTGTCTTCTTTTTCGACAGTCTTAGATTTTTCGGGGTCAATTTCACTGACCTTTACTGGTTATTATTATTATTATTATCATTATTATTATTATTTTTTTAAATGTTTTATTTATTTCTAGGAGAGAGACAGCGTGAGCAGGGGAGGGTCAGAGGGAGAGGGAGACACAGACTCTGAAACAGGCTCCAGGCTCTGAGCTGGCAGTCAGCACAGAGCCCGACGCGGGGCTCGAACCCACGAACCGCGAGATCATGACCTAAGCGAAAGTCGGACGCTTAACCGACTAAGCCACCCAGGCGCCCCTTATTATCATTATTTTTTAACTGCTATAGTATTTCATTGCCTGGACATCGTATATTACCCAGAACCCTATTACTGTAATGAATTGCTTATTATTCCATTTGTTTCAGTCAACATTTTTGTGCATGTCTCCTGACTGCACAGCATTTCTTCTAAGATACATAATGAGAAAAGGAATTACCAGGTCGTAGGGCATATTTGTTTTCATTTTCATAGCTGCTGCATCAGTACTCTTTGAAATACTTATGCCAGGTTACGTTCTTGTCAGCGGCACGAGAGAGTGCCTGTGCGCCCATCCATAGTCTCTAAAACACGTGATTTTCTCAAATATCAACCTGCCTGCCATTCTCACAGGCAAAAAATGGTCTCCCAAGGTAATCTGCTTTTTCCTGCCTACAAGTCAAATTGAACATCTTTTCCGTGCTAATGAACATTTGTTTTTCTGTGAGTTGCCTGTTCAAATTCTCGCTCATTTTCCTGTTGGATGGTTTTGTCAGTTCATTCAGCAAATGTGTACTAGAAGGCCTCCTACGTGCCAAGCATGATTCTGGGTGCTAGGGGCGTTGTGACAAATAAAACGAAGAGATGTGCCTGCCCTCGGAGAGATGGTGGTCTAGTTGTAGGAGAAAGACCTAAGCAAATGGAATTGAGGAAATCTCTAATAACGTTAGATGGGATAACAAGAAGGAAAAGGAGATAGAAAAGAAGAAAGGAGACAGGATGGCCAGGAGGCTTGTCCTTTGCTTATTCGTTTGTAGGCATTCTTTATATATCCTGCGTGCTAATCCTTTGCCTGTTCCTTGTTACACACATTTTCCTCCTGTCTTTAATTTTCTTTTGACTCAGACAGTGACACTTTTGCCTTGCTCTTTTTTTTTTTTCAATTAAAAAACCTAACTTGCTAATTGGAATATATCCATGTAAAAGGGATAAGTTTTTTCTTCTGATCTTGCCAAGCAGCCTGTGTCAAGAGCTTTGGTTTATCTTTCCTAATTATTCTTTGTCCTCGCCCCCATGTGACACTCTCCCCACCCCCCTGCTGACAGCTGGTCACTGGCAGTTTCCAGCTGCTTCTCCATAAGCGCAGTTCTGATCTGCTACCCCCTCATGGTGGCACAGACTCCATTTTAGAGAGGATCTCCGTAATTAATGATTTCGGCAGCCCTTCTGGGCGGTCAGCATGGCTCCTTCTAGTTCTCCGTTCTTCCAGGTGCTGGAGCAGTCAGCCCTGGCTTCCTCCTGCTGCCCAGGAGCTTCTCAGATCCCTGAGGGACGGTACCCACCGACACCCTGAATGCGAAAGGTGTGTAATAGTTTGATTTTGTTTTCTCCCGCACAGCTCCATGGCTACATGGAAAACAAGCCCCTTGGGCTTCAGATCTTCATTGGGACAGCTGACGAGCGCATCCTTAAGCCCCACGCCTTCTACCAGGTTCACCGCATCACAGGCAAAACCGTCACCACCACCAGCTACGAGAAGATTGTGGGCAACACCAAAGTCCTGGAGATCCCTCTGGAGCCAAAAAACAACATGAGGGCAACGTAAGGGCTTGGGGACCAAGGCCGGTGGGCCTTCCTGGGGGAGTGCGTGAGGCCAAGGGGCAGGGGTTTGGGAGAGAGGGCCTTCTCTGGAGTTGAGTTCGTGGAAGGAGCCGTGGGTGATGGGTCCCACTCTGTGATGGGTCCACAGAGATTTGTTTGAAAAGTTTCTATTTTATTTGAATTAAAAAAAATTTTTTAAAAATGTTTGTTTAGTTTTGAGAGAGAGAGGCAGAGCTCGAGTTGGGGAGGGGCAGAGAGAGAGAGGGAGACACAGAATCCGAAGCAGGCTCCGGGCTCTGAGCTGTCAGCACAGAGCCCGACGTGGGCCTCGAACTCAGCAACCACGAGATCATGATCTGAGCCACCCAGGCGCCCCGAAAAGTTTCTATTTTAAAAGCTCTATGTCTAACTACTTTACATGTGTGTTGAGAGGAAGGCTACTTATGCATCGTGGGATTATGTTACTTGGGATGAGGCTAAATTGATTTACATTTCAAAATTGATGTGTCCTAAAGAAAAATGTTAAAGATGCAGATAGATTGAAACTCACAAAGTAATAGGCAGGGAGCTAAAATTCAGGAAACATTGCACCCATGCATTGGAGTTAAAAAAAAAAAACAAAAAAAACCCTTCTCTTTGTAGGAAATAACCTCCCAAACCACGAGCATTTTACAAAGAACTCCTGTCTGTTGTTCACTCCACGTTGCCGACTGTGACCATTTTCCACATTTGCTTCATCACTTCCTTTGCTCCTCGGTTTTTCCTGAACTGGTAGACACAGTGACTTTTTTACTTTTTAAGCACTCGAGCGTGAATTTCCTCAAGACTGGAACGCGTTCTTTGGTGACCACAGTGCATTGATCAAATTAAAGATATTTGATGCTGACCTACCCCTCTTACCTACTGAAGAGTCTCTAATCAGTTTTGCCAGTTGCAAAGTTGAGTTTGTCAGTTACCTCTAAGAGTAGAGGAACTGGCATGAAAAGTTTCCCTGGGGAAGTAATTTCCACTGGGGTGTTTCTCGAATGACTTTGTGAGTGTTTGACCCCCATCTGGGCATCTGTGTCTGGCTCAAATCTTGATCAGTGGATTGCAATCCCTCCCTCCACCTCCCACAACCTGGGGCTGGCAGTAGAATTATTTTGGGGAACTGACTAAGGTGGTTTTGTGGGTGATCCTGCCTCTTCACCAAGATGGTCAGCTCTAAATGGGGTTCTCACCCTCCTCGCAGCATTGATTGTGCGGGCATCCTGAAGCTCAGGAACGCCGACATCGAGCTGCGGAAAGGCGAGACGGATATCGGCAGGAAGAACACGCGGGTGCGGCTGGTTTTCCGGGTGCACATCCCAGAGTCCGGCGGGAGGATCGTCTCCCTGCAGACTGCGTCCAACCCCATCGAGTGCTGTAAGTTGGATGCTGGGCAGCGTCGGCCTTTGCCAAGTGTACTGAGCGTGACCTTCCCCGCCCAAGGCAGGGTGCTCAGCGAGAATATGCAGGACCCACAGGGGTCGACAGGGGCCCCGAGGTGACCAGAGGGCCTAGAGACTGAGCACAGAGCGCATTGAACAATTTCTCTCTGCTCCTATTTGCTTCTGGAAGGTCTTGTGGCCTCACAGGAAATTGAAAAATAATACAGCTAATGAGTAGCCTACAGTTTTGTTTAGAAGCTTCAAAAATGTATAAATGTTGTGGTCGTAAAAAGGGTAGATGCAGTTGGAGTGAGTTTACTGGACACAGTGTCCCCTTTAGCTTTCCCTTGCCTCTCCTCTCGGTGGCTCTCAGTTATTGAGCATCGACACCATGGGTCACAATGCTGAATGCTCAGCACTGAGTAGTTCCTTGAATATTACAGGGTTCTTGGCCATAGCCAGTGCTCGTTTTACAGAAGATGGGGGCGGGGGCGGGATGAGGGGCTGGCCGCCCTGTGCCAGCAGGGCTGGGATTTGGACAGGAGCTTTGGCACGTGGGACCAGGCCACCCACCCCCACCCCCTGCCGTCACCCTCAGCCTATTCATGGCTATTTGCTGCTGAGAATCTGCTCACTGTCTGGTGCTGGGGCCAGGGGTCCACAGACAGGCAGGGTGCTTGCCCTGTCCCTGAGGTACTCACAGTCCTGAGGGGGGAAAAGACACCCAAACTAAAATGCAGAAGAAACTTCAGAATCTGGGATGCCGTGGCCCCGATCTGCCGTGTGGAAGGGCTCTGAGCAGAAAGCCGACTCCGTTCTCATCAGGCTTTGAAAGAAGCTGCTTTGAGCTTATTCACGGGTACTCGAGGCAAGTTTTGTTATTGGCTTTTACAGTTAGACCTGGCAAAGCTTATTGTCGGCTCGGTTTCTGAGAGCGTAGAAATCATCTGCCAAAGACTAAAGAAGAAAAAAGTAAACATTGTTGCAGAAACAAAAGCTGTTGATGTTATTTCTTAGTTCTTCTAAGAGTATTTTTTATATCGTTAACGGTCGTGTTCAGTATTCAGTTAGGTTTCAGGATTCTGTTTCCTTTTAACTGGACGTTTTACCATCACTGCGTATCACAAGCCTCCGTTGCCTACAGCGGCCGTGGAGGTCACAGGGGTGAGTGGAGGGGCTGGGTAGGGACAATAGGGAGTGTCAGGGACCAGGGACCAGGAAGGCACATTCCCCACCTTTCTACACTCCAGACAGTATTTCCATGTGGGAATGTAGACCCGAGGTGGCCAGATCCTCTGACTTTTTAAGATAAACCCCACATCTCCTGATTTTTAAAAAGCAGTAACAAATTCAGAATACTGTGTGGATCAGAGAAAATCTTGGTGTGGCTTCGACTAATCAGAGGTAGTCTTCATCAGATGGTACTGAGTCAAGGAGACGCATGAATATCTTATGCAGACAGGGTTGAGGAAGACAGGACTTTAGGATTGATTTATTTATTTAAAAATTTTTTAAAATATTTATTTATTTTTGAGAGAGAGAGAGAGAGAGAGAAAGAGTGCAAGTGGGGAAGGAGCAGAGAGAGAGAGGGAGACACAGAATCCGAAGTAGGTTCCAGGCTCCGAGCTGTCAGCACCGAGCCCGACGCGGAGCTGGAACTCACGAACCTGAGATCAGGACCTGAGCCGAAGTCGGACGCTTAATTGCCTGAACCACCCAGGTGCCCTTGGCCCTCAGGATTAAAAGCCAGTGAGGCGAGACTATGGCCCTTTTCGGGGGAGAAGCCAGACTTGGTCCTGGTTGGTCTTTGGAAAGAAGACGAAGGGGCCCTGTGATTTCTCTCAGCCGTGGGAGTCACCATGTGGATCGGGCTGACCACGGGGCGGCGGGTGTCTCTGCTCTGATGTTCGAAGAGAAACACCCAGAAGCAGCCCACAAGGGAAAACAAGTGTTGAAAAATATCTCAACGGCATTGGAGTTCCCTTTGCCACCCAGGAGACCCCACCCCTGTCCCCTGAGTGCCGGGCATGGTGGCTGCCTCGCTACGGTGTTGGTTTTGAACGTCTCGAGATGCTTTGGGAAGGAAACCCGGGCTCTTCCTCAGTACTTTGGGGGATTTTGAGAAGATAAGGTCTCCTTTTTCTGGCAGGTGACTCACCCTACAGGATGGGGCTGTGGTTTGTAGCAAGGTGGGGAGCAGGCGGCCTCAGGAGGGGCCGTACGCCCGAGCCCCTTGTTCCTCTCCATCTTTGGGTCCCTCGGGGCGACGTATCTCATGTTGATCTGAGAGTTTAGGGATCGCCGCCGAACCGCACGCACCTCCGGCAAGACCTTCAGGGTGTCATGAAGTCATTTGAACCTTGAACACAGGCTTTTTTCTATATTTGGCTGATTCAACTCCCTCCTTTTGGCAGAGAAGGAAACAGACTTTCTTGGTAAAGTGATTCACTCATCTTTTTACTCAGTACTTAGTAGAGCCAGAGTCTCCAGCTTTCTAGTTCTGTGAAATACCTTCTTAGGGTTTCCAGAACACTTCTGTTTCTTGCAGGACCAGACTGAACTACCAGTTGGCCACACTCTCTCTCCCCCCCAGAATCTTCTATTGTTTCTATTGCTGCCTTTGTTCTATTTTCCAAGACCAGTGCCTGGTCCTTCTATGAAAACTTATTGACTAATGGGCCTACTCTGCGATCCTTAGGGAGACATTCAATAAGTATTTGTTGACAGTTATTCGCAGCACATAGTGACACAGTACACATACAATAAATATTAAGTGACTAGCTGACTTCATGTATACCCCCTGGGGAGGGAGAGCTGGTAAGAAAAACACTCACTGGGCTGGTACTTAATTTGCAAGGCTACCTTACTTTGGAGGTGCTGAGTATATAATGTCTTGGGGGAATCAAGGACACGTTCTCAGATTCTAGTAAAAACGAACAAACACACACTTGAACAAACTACTGGAGGCCACTCTTTGGAAAGTAGACCAACTTGCTAGAAATGTAGATTCCTTGCATTAATGCACAGGCCTGCACCCCGGAGGTCAGGCGTCACCTTGCATAGACGGCTGCTCTGTGTGTTTCTATTTCCGTGCTGTTTTTCTTTCCACTAGAGGTTCAGGATTGCCCGGGAGATACTTTTAGTTCCCTCCCTGATGTCAGCAGAGCGGATTTGGAAGCTTCTCCAATCCGCCTGGCTCTGGGTGCCGCCCCCACTCCCCCTTCCCAGTCCTGACGGGTCACCGCACCTCCTGCTTCTCCGGGAACGTGGGAGAGTTCAGGAGGGAACACCCTCATCTTCCCCGATGACAGACCCACACTGTGGCCCGGAGCCCTTGAAATGGGATGGTTCTCCCTTCCTAGGGGTTCCTCTGTGTTCTCAGCGTCCACTGCCAGTTTCCGGTGGGGCTCGAGGCCTGGCCCCCCTCTCGCAGGGCTGGCCTGGCCGGGAGCCAGCAACAGGGAACCTTAGACAACAGACCTCGATCTCTGCTCTCCGGGTTCTGGAGGCCAGAGCCCAGAATCGGGTGACGGCCGGGTTGTTGCTCAGGGAGGCGCTGAGGGGAGAACGTTCCAGGCCCCTCTCCCAGCTCCCGGTGGCGGCCGGCAGTCTTGACACTCTAGGCTCGTGGGTCCACGACTCCATTCTCTGCCTCCTGCTCACACGACCCTGTTGTCTGAGTGTCCTTCTCTGTGTCTTAGAAGGACACTTGGGTTCGGGGCCCACGCTGATCCTGCACGATCCACACTCCACTTTTACCTTCTTTATACCTTCAGAGACCGTGTTTCCAAAGACAGTCAGGTTTGGGGTTCTGGGTGGCTGGGGCTCTGTTCAGCCCACGACCCCTCCTCTGCCGCATTTCTTGATTTCCCGGTTGCCTCTGCCCCTCAGTTCCCAATCCACTGGGCTCTTCCTCTGTCCCGTGTCGTGGCTTTTGCCCACACTGTCCCCTCCATCCAGAACACTGGTTCTCAAACCTGGTAAATGCTGGAATCATCTGGGGAGTGATGGAAAACAGTGTGTTGCTGAATCCCACCCCAGAGATGGCAAGTCCATTGGTCAGGGGTGGGGGGGGGGTGTCTGTGCATGGAGAGTTTTTGGAGGTCATCTGGTGATTCTGATGTGCTGTGAAGCATAGGATCCGCTCACCTTGCCGCCTCCGGTCCCTCGGTCCGCCCCTCCTTATCCAAGGGATCTCGGGGAGGACGCACTTCCCTACCCCGCAGGGTACGGGTCCCTCCTCTGTGCTGACCACCCAGATTCCTCCTTGGTGTCTCCACGTAAGGACGGAGACCAGTGGGTGTGAGCCAGGGCCCGGCACACGGCACCTATCTCTAAAAATGTTCGTTTAAGGAAAAAAAATAACGAAAAGCAGCATCTGCAGGCGGCGCGGCGGGAGAGGAAGGGGATGACGGGGCCGAAGGGCACTGTCACGGGCGGAGGCCTTGTCCCTGGTGTCTCCTTGCGGGCATCTCCCTGCCCCTCTCTGTTCATCGAGAGACACCTAAAGCGGTTTTCCCCTGAGGCCTGCTCCCTCCCAGCCCAGAGCAGGAACTCACTTTGCCCCTCGAGTAGACACTGGGGAGTGGGCGTGTGGTGTAGACCGGAAGGTAGTTTTTCTCGCATGCTCTTTTCAGCGCCTCCCTTGTGGCGACATGACTGTGTTTACGGAGCTGTAATTAAGATACAGTGAACGGGACAGACTGCGCGTCTCCAGTTCAGGGATTTTTGACAATTCAACGTACCTGCGTAACCACCGCTCAGAACGAGACGCAGGATGTCTCCCTCCCTCCCGGAAAGGCCCTCACATCCCCATCAGCCGGTGCCTCCTCCCCCGTCCTGCCCACGGGCGACCACTGCCCTGACTGCTCTCACCAGAGATTCGGCTTTGCCTGTTCTAGAACCTTGCGTAATGGCATCAGGCAAGCGTGTTCTCTTGTGTCTGGCCGGTGCTCACGGTGCTTTCGCGACCCCTTTGCTCTTATCGAGTGATTCGGCAGTTTATTCCTTCTTCTTGCCTGATACCATTCTGTTGTGTGCATGTAGCGATCGTTTGTTTATCTTTGATAGACATTTGGCTTGTTGGCAGGGCTCGGGCGAGCGGATTAGGCTGCTGTGAACCTTCTAATCCAGATGCTTTCACTGCTCGTGGGTAAATACCCGGCAATGGAATGGCTGGTTCGCGGGGAAAGTTTATGCTCCAGTTGACGTATTTTCTAAATCACGAAGTGAGTTACTCTGTGCAGGAGCGCATGCGGGCTCCATCCACCCCACGTCCTCACCGGCGTTGCTTTCTGCCGCACTTCTCTCCTGGAAGCCACTCCAGTGAGCGGCAAGTGTGCCTCCTCATGCGTAATTTGCATTTCCCCAGTGACTCGTGACGCCACACGCCAGTGTGTGCACTTGCGGGCTGAATCCGTGTGTCTTTGGCGAGCTGTCTGTGGACAGCTTTGGCCCACGTCGCTCCTGTTGTTATTGTTAACGTGCGGTAGTTGTTTGTGTGTTTGTCAGGTGTGAGTGCGATGGACGTTTTCCCCGGTCCTCCCACGAGCGTCACTATTTTATTTTGACTAAGTCCTAACGTGTCATTTTCTTTTCTTTGGGGATTTGTGCCCTTTGCACCACCCACCCCCGTGGCTGAAGGATGTAAGGACACCCTTTTATGTTTTCTTCTAGAAGCTTTTTGATGCTAGTTCTCAGGTTTAGGGATGCGCTCCAGTTCAGGCTGACTTTGGCGTCTGGTGTGAGTCGGGTCGAGGTCCATCATCCACCATCTGCAGGTGCTCGCTTCGGATGCCCTTCTCTGGAAGCAGGCGCTTGGAAAACCTGACCGGGTTCGCCTCCCTCGCCAGCTTTCCTTCTTTGCTCCACTTGGGTGTCCTGGCCCTGGCTTGGGAGACGGCGACCCTGCAGCTCTGCTTCGTGACCATCTTAGAAGTGGTGGGACCCGCCAGGCGTGCTGCCTCCTTTGCTGCGTGAAGCAGGAAGGCTTACCTTGTCCACCTGCTTCTGCCGAGAGGACCCACGTAATTCTTGGGGGCTTCTTAACGTGGATTCTTCCACTTAAAACATGTATTTGGAGTGCATGATACACTGTCGTAGGCACTGGGGATAAAACAGTGGTCAAGACCAATGTCCTGATCCTCACGGAGGCCACATTCTAGTGGGGGAAAACCAACCCTAAATAACAAAAACCATCATTTTAAACAGTGAAGTGTGATGACAAAAATACCAGAAGCGTGAGTTGATGGGGGGGGGGCAGGGGGAGCAGCAGCCTTGGGGGTGCCAATCAGGGGAGACTTCTTGGAAGAGGTGGCATATTAATCTGGACCTGAGCGGTGGGGGAGCATGGCCCAGCTGGAGGATATAGTAAGTGCAAGGGCCCTGAGGCAGGGATCAACTCCAGGTCTTCAGGGAACAAAAGGGCAGCTAGGGAGGCCGTGTGGCGTGAATAGGGATCACTGGGGACTCGAACTTTGTTCGAAGTGAAACGGGAAGCCTTGAGTTCTAAGTAGGGGACTGGCATAATGGAATCACATTCTAAAACCTGTGCACAGTGCCTGGTGCACAGTAGATGCTCTTACATACTTGAAGACGGGAGGGAGGAAGGAAGGGAGGGAGGGGACCACCCCCAGCAGGGAAGAGGTAAAGGAAGAGGAGCAATGATCACAGTCACCTGCTGTGTGTCACGCACTTTCTGTGTTTGCCGCTGAATCATCCTAAAAACACTGTGAACTCAGCGGCTGTTCCCCTTTTACAGCTGGGAGGACTGAAGCACAGAGAAGGTAAATACATTGCCTGTGGTCACACAGCTAGTAAGGGACCAAACCAGCTGCGACCTCCACATCGTGCTGGATCCCGGGACACCCAAGGTTGACTTAGGTCACGAGTGACAGATTAATTTGGGCTGGAACTGAAAGATTGGCATCGTGTTGTGTAAACCAGACACCAGACTGGCGACCCTCGAGGGCTCTGCATGCCTCCCCACCCGCGGCAGTTGGTCATCTCCCCGGGGACGCTGTAGCAGTAAATCTTGGGTGACGTGTGAGCACTGGGGTGGGGTGGGGGGCAGTAGGCCAGGCCTTTGTCAACCCCCGCTGTCCAAGGAGATTTTAAGCGGTGACTAAGAAGCCACGTTTCAAGAGACACGAAATCCGTGTGATGGGGAGAAACAGGGTGGTGGTCAGGTGTGGGCCTGGGTTCACATCGGTCCCTCTGACACTTACTAGCTGTTCAGTCCCAGGAAGCCACTTACTGCTCTGTGCCTCAGCTTCCCCACCTGTGAAATGGGGAGAGTAATAGTACGTGACTCCTGGCTCCCGTCGGGAGTGCGTGTCCCGCAGCAGGTGCCGGCTGGGATCACTGTAGGCTAACCCAGCGCCTCTCTCGTGTGTCTCACACTTGCTTGCAGCCCTTCCCGTAGCTTTGCAACACGGCTCTGCCTACGCTTCTGACTGCCGCCCTGTCCCTGCCGGGAGACCACGGTCGGGGCGGCGGCAGGTGTGGGAGCGTAGCAAACACCGATTGTTTCAGGTGCGCTGGCACCCAGCAGCACGCCCCGCTGCTGAGAAGGGACCTGGGTGGTTATCTGGCCGGTGGAGCGGGCGGGCGGGGTGGTGACTGCGGGGGACCTGGGTGTCGGGGGCGGGGAGCACAGGATCGGGGCGGCTCCTCCGCTGACTGATACGGTTATCTGACCAAAGGTTCCGTCCGGCCCTTCACGGAGCCGGTCATGCAGGTGCAGAGAAGGCATCACCCCCTCCGCCCCAGCCGGAGGCCTGCGCTGTACCCGTGGCCTGGCGAGGCTCAGTTCACACATTCCAAAACTTTTATTCTCGACCTGGGCCAGCGAGTGTTGGAGGCACGGAATGCCCCGCTCTTGGGTTCAGAAGAGTTCTGTGATGGGCTGCAGGTGCGTGTGGCCGGGAGAAGGGCAGAGCTGGGGGTCACATCTGTGTCCTTTCCTCTGTCCAGGCCGCCCGGGTCCTGCAGTGACCGGTAAGCTCGTCCGTCTCATGGAGAGGCCTGCGGCTCTCAGGGGGCGGAGGGGAGTCTTCTGCGGACGTATGTGGGAATAGCCCCGTTAGCACATCGGAAGGGGATAGTAACTGAGCAAGAAAGAAGAGTAGTAGCTCCCACGATGGCCCTAGAGCTTTGTGGGTTCGATGAGATGGGCTGTGCAAGCCCTGCCGGGCACACGTTACTGTCCCATACTCCATGTGAGAACACTGAGGCCCCATGAGGTCTGGAGTTAAGAAGGTGGTCACGTGCACGGCAGACCCCATGTATGTGTGCACACCGTACCCCACTCCTGTGGTGCGAATGCTGACAGGACTCTGCAGAGGCGGACCCCACCCTTAGAGACACGTGGGGTCTGCCGTCCCACTTCCCACTCTCCAGGGAAGACCCGAGAACATCTGCGGCAGGGGCCGAGGGGCCGGACTCCAGCCAGGTTTGCTTTAGCACTGTATTCTGAGCTGGGCCAGGCTCACGGCCAAGGACGGCAGCCTGATGTGGAGACGAGAAGGGTGTCCAGCAGCTGGAGCGCCGTGGCCAGGGGTGGTCGGGGCCTCGGCCAGATGAGGCTTCTGGAAGGCCCCTCCTTGCCTGGGCTGGCTGGCGGCTTTCCCACGCGGAAGCGTCTCCCGAGAAGGGGGCCCCTCAGGGTAGGGAATCCCACAGCCCAGGTTCAGATGCTGCCTGTCTGCCGTGCTGGGCTGTGAGCTCGCACACACGTCTCTCTCCTCTGGGAGACTCAGTGCCCCGTCTCCAAAATGGGAACAGTTCTTGCTTAGCGGCCTCAGGACGTCTCACAATGAAAGGAAATGTAACTAACCCTCATCGCGCCTGACAAGATGCTACCCACTTTCTATCCTTTAACTCATTTAATCTTTAAACAGCGCTGTGAGGTCGGTGCTCCGATCATTTCCATTTTATAGATGAGAAAAGAGAGACACAGAGAGATGACGTGACTTGCCCCAGGTCCCAAAGCTCGGAGGTCACCGAGCCGGGCTTTGGACTTGGGCACTCATGGCAGCACCTTTTTACCCATGTCCCTGAACTGCCTCTTCCTGTGTGTTTTATAACATGAACAAAAACATGTACGTGAAGTGCTTGGAAACCAAGGTACCCTCCCCGGCAGCTCTAATTGTTCGTTATTCGTAGCTGAATCCACCCACTTTGCAGAATCCGATTTCCCTGCCCAGCCCCTCCTCCCTGCCTCCCGAGACTTTTCCGGCAGATCGTAATTCTTGGCCGCACACCCCGACGACGGGGCGAATCCTAGACAGGCAGGCCGAAATGTTCCGTTTGCAGACCGATTCGGGCAGACCCGCAGGACCCCACGCCAGTGAGAATTTCCCCTCTGCGCCTAACCGCCCCCCGCCAGTCACTGCTGCTGGTAAAGGCAAACACCGAAACTGGTTAAGCCAACAGTGTCCTGTTGATTCAGAGCTCGTAAAACACAGGAGCCCCAAGCCCCTTTATGACGTGCCAGGATCTGGGGGCAGGGGGGAGGCCTGGGGTGAGGGCCACCTAGAAGCTTAAGCTGGAGTAGGGAGTCTAGACTTCACCCACCAGTGAGGGCCAGTCCCCCAAGATGGCTTTAAAATGGTGCCCCTGGCCTGGGTGGAACAGCTCAGGGTAACTGGTTTGGATGGCTTAGCTTCTCTAGGGGTTGAAGGGCTGAATGAGATT